>NC_141696.1:1577718662-1578268662 GCF_964263255.1 Lissotriton vulgaris
GATCTCTGAACAGGAATAAGTTGGGCAAGGATTTGAAATTGCCTTTTTAGCGATTGGCATGCAATAGTGTCATGGAACACTGCGGAAAAGACAACTGAATTAATGCTCTTTATTCTGGAACATTCACTGTCAATTGTGTTACTGCAAGAAACATGGTCAATGACAACTTTCTCGCAAAAAGATTACTTTGTGTTTGTTAAAGCAGCAGAGGCTTCTAGAAGAGGTCACAGAAAAGGAGGCCTAGAAATTCTACTGAGAGAAGAGATAGGCTGGGACCCGGAGGAAATTGAGCTTTTGCTCCCAAATGTCCAATGCATTAGCATTAAGTGCTGGAAAACATCTGACCTCTTACTTTTTAATATATATTTTCCACCAGGAACTTCAAAAGATCAAATCTTGACCAAGGCATTCAAGAAAATCGAATCAATCCTAGAAGTAAGGGGATATCCTATGATGATAATGGCTGGGGACTTCAATGGAAAGATCTCAAATTCACTAATCAATAATAGGGGGAAATCTCCACAGGAAGAAGCCAGTTCAATACCAACTCCTGTCCTTCCCGATAAAATAAAAGCAGATAAAAGGAGGAAAATGCTTTTGTCATCTATTGAAGCAATTAATGGCTTTATAATAAATGGGAGAAAAGATGGTGATATTCCGGCGGCATTTACCAGACTGGGTCCAACTAAGTCCTCAATCATAGAATATTTTATCTGTAGTTTAGATCTATTTCTGAAGGTCCAATTGCTTTCTACTCGATATTCTCATGAAAGTGATCATGCATTAGAAATTGATGTCCATACTCAGCATACTACCTCGTGGTCACTCCGGGCCAGATTCACAGAATGAATTTAAGACTCAATCCTAAACTTACTACTATTTTGGTATTCACAGAATGCACTTACTACTTTTGGTATTCACAGAATCTAGGATTTTGTCTTAAGTATGTCTTAAGTCTGTCTTAAGTTTGTCTTAAGACAAACTTAAGACACAATCCTAACTTCTGTTGGGGCTTTATAGAGACTGTACCTCTCCACAGGAAATTGACACTTTACACTAATGTTGGAAGTCTACGGTATGAAAATCCCTCCGATTTTATCATATGCCATGGAATATACACAAATTAAAACATGGCAAACTATAAAAGCAATGGAAGGGACCATTGGCCACATGCATCATTGTTGCCGTTTGCGATTTCTTAATTGCGAAAATTAAGGAATCGCAATTAAGAAATCGCAAACGGTTATGCACCAAGAAATCACAATTCTTTTTGCGATTTCTTAAAATTCCTTAATTGCGATTCACAATTTGTGAATCGCAATTCAGGAATCCCTTCCCATTGATTCTTATGGGCCTAAAGGCCCATAGGAATGACTGGAAAGTCATTCTCAATTTGCGATTAGCAATTTGCGAATCGCAAATTGAGAATGCAATTTCAAGGGTGCAGGGGTGGGCCCAAAGGACCCCCCCCCCCTGCACCGCGGAAATATAACTAAGTGCATTTTTCACACACACATGCCCCAAGGGCGTGTGTGTGTGTAAAAAGAAACTTTCAAAAATGCACTTTTGTGCATTTTTGAAAGTTTTCGCAAATTACCATGAAGGTCAACTTCATGGTAATTTACCTCTCCCTATTTGCGAATTCGCAAATTTAAAATGTTCTTGCAATGCATTTAAGAAATCGCAAATTGCGATTTCTTAAATGCAATCGCAATTTTAGAAATCGCAATCATGTTGCGATTTCTAAAATTGCGAAAAACATGATGCATCCCAATTTTGTCAATTGCATTCGCAAACGGCCGAAATTTGCGATTCGCCTCGTTTGCGAATGCAAATGACAATGATGCATGTGCCCACATACTCTGAAAATTGTTAAAAGTGTCGCAGTCGGTACCAGTTCAAGCCCTACTTCTTGAGCTATCTGCAACGGGAATCTCAGCCAGAGTATTTTTGAATATTATTAGGTGGGCGTACAATTTAATACATGCATCACCAGACACCTTAAGATATCTGTTAAAATTGGAGCCTTTTAGAGAGGAAGCGTCTGGGTATACTTTTAATAGGAATATGGTGAAGGCCTTTGAGGTTTCTCAAAGCACGTTTGCACTTTTACAGGAGTGGTCCCCAGCACACTTGAAATTGTTTTTAAAACATCTGCCCCTAGAATCAGTTATGAATCTGATAAAGAGCATTGCATTCAACTGAAGCACTACAAAGTGTTTGCTGAACAAATAGAATTTAAAACCTATGCTCCATATTTGCGTTTTCAACTAGAGCACGGAATAAGGCATTGTATCCTACTCTTACGTTTGGGTATACTCCCTTCAGCAATATTTTTAGCTAGTTGGGAAGGTACTAATAACCCCATAGGCTTATGTGAATTATGCAAAGGTGGCCTACAAGATTTGCTTCACGTTTTATTAATATGTCCCAATGTGAGTATAGTAGCGGCTCGACAACGTTATATGATTCAAATCCAATTAAAGTATAATGCATTCTTGGCCCAAGATTTAAGTACATTGTGTAACTCTCCTGTTAATGAATTTGTTTCCATAACTTGTTCAAGTTTTTAAAAAGCTTTCTGAAGCTGTTCTGAGTTATAAGCACAATCAGAAGATTCTATCTTATCTTATCCTTATCGGATGTTGTATGGGTTGGTGGTAGAATATTGCTACTGTACCATTTTATAGTGTGTTTTAAAAGCAGAGGTTTTTCATCTTAATCATTTTTAAGAGTATTAATAATAATTTGAATTCTGTATTTGTTGATCTCAGTTGAGGTCTGGATCAAATAAAATTTACTGATTACTGAAAAAAATTCTAAATAAAAAAAAATGATTGATTCTGTCTGGTCGCGTTTCTGACCAACCCCACGTTGGGGAATAGACTGAAGGAAAACACCCAGTCTACCCCCTGGAAGGAGGGGGGCAGAAAAGCTGCTGAGCCCTTTTTGTGATGGGTACTCTTTTAAAAAAAATGTTTCCCTGACGTCCCAATGGCTTCCTACTCCAACGTGACAGCTTGGGGCAAATTGTTACGTATCTTCTAAATGGGGCAGGGGTGGGCAAAGAGGCTGTTGGGGCTTTGCTAATAGTGATCAGGCACAATGCCTGGTGGGCTCCCCTCCCCTGGTGTCTTGTAGGCTTTCTGCCCCCCTCCCCTTGAGAGGGCAGACTGAGTTTCAAACCCCACAGTCGGCCCCCTAGGAAGGGGCACAACAACTGCTGGGCCACTTCTAGGGTGCGGGGGCATGGCTGATACCTGCTGTAATATTTTTTTTGCTGCCTTTTATTCTTTGCTGTTTAGTGGGCTTTCTGCCACCAAGGGCAACTGTTGGGCATGTTCTGGGATAGGGGACTGGCACAATGCCTGGGAGAGCCGTCCCAACCCATTTTTATTTATCTTTTCTCTGGTGTCTGGTGGGCTCTCTGCCACTGGTCCCTCCCGGGCAGGTATACAGTTCTGCCCTGCCCCCTGGGGCAGATGTACTGTTGTGCCCTGGACGGAGCACATGCCCATGTCCAGGTGAAACACAAACTTCCTGGTGACTAGTGGGTGGGCCTCTGTTTGGGGATGGTAGTCCAAGGGTGATCCCCAAGCAGGGATCCACTTGGAAGGGGGCTTGTTATATCTCATGGGTAATATTATACCTAATTATATTCATGAATATACACTCTCTGTTACATTTGATTCACATTGTACATCACATTCCACATAGATTGTTGTAGTCTGCATTCTACCTGTTGGCTACAGTTGCTACTGGAGTTCAGCCTGAGCAGATGTGAAGCTGTGCTGCCAATAAAACATCTTTTCTACAATTTGGATTTTTTGCATTATTACAATGGCGACGAGTTGAAGATCATCAAAACACTCCTGTCTACATTGGAGCATGGGAACGGAGTGTGTTGGAACCTATGTTGGATTTTTTTTAATTTGTTCAATTTATTCAGATATTAAACATTATCTATGGATCTGTCGACCGACGATTTGCTAAGGCGTTCGTTATGAGGATTAAGCAGTCAGTGAGGTGAAACTCCACCTATTTTCCCATTTGAATTTATTTTCATTATTTTTGCGCAACTTTTGCCTGACATTCGAACATCAACAAGCAACAGACTTTTACCTGACTCCAACATTTTGTCGTCACCAAGTTCAGGAAATGCTGCGTTCCACTCTGGAGCCTTTGAGGTAAGAACACGCATCAGGTAAGCGTTCATACATCACCACGCTGCCTGTGCGTGCAACGTATGTGGCGGCCATTTTGATGGTTGCCTTGAAAATGCATCAACGCGCTATGCTGCATCTGAGTACAGATTGTATTTAGCGGTAAGTTTCCACAGCGGTGCATTTTCATCGGAAAAAAATTGAATATTACACTGGACATTTGGATACTTTTCCACTTTTGAGTGAGTCAATTTAATATCTTATTCGATTACACAGATCTTGTTGTGCAAGTAAAAACTTTGTTAGTCAGGCAAAGAATAGTTGCTGTATGGATTACATAACAAAGGTTATCATGAGAGTAAGAAGCAAATAGTGTCTCATACCTCATTTTCCTAACCTACATTTTTACAAATGTGTGCAAAATGCAATTTGATCCTCCTGCCAAATTTTTACAAAACAAAGGGAATCCACCAATGCCTTGGTCAAAGTGGAAAGAAGAATTTACCACTTATATGTAAGCTATAGATGGTGAGCGTATGGGTGCGGAAAAGAAAAGTATTTTACTACACTGTTTAGGCTCGGAGGGGCAGGATATTTTTAGAACTCTTCCTAAATTTGTTGCACAAGATGGAAGTGGAGACAATATGAATGTATATGTTGATTAGATTTAAAACCGTTGAAAATATAGTATTGAACAGATTTAAATTGTATATCAGGCCACAAAAGGAGGAAGAATCCTTTGATGATTTTTTAACTGCACTTAGATCCTTGAGCCTGCATTGCAATTTCTGCGGTGTTACTGATGAAATGATTTGAGACCAAATTATTGTAGATGTAAAAAATATGAAGACTCAGGAAAATGTATGGGTCATGGGTAATTTAACAGACGAAATTGCTACAGCGAAAACCACTGACCAATCGGAAAAATGGATGGATATTGTAAAACAGAAGTCTGATAAATCTACCAAAGATGAGGAGATTTGTGTTGTAAAATGTAAGAGTGAGTTTAAATATGACACTTCACCTGGGAAAAGTTTTTCAAAACCTGTCAACAATTACTCGAATAGGAGAAATGACACTTTCAGTAATCACTGCTTTTGTTACAGGTGCGGATGTAAATTCCACATTGCCTCCTTTCCAAGTTGTCCTGCAATTAATAAAGATTGTAGAGTGTATGGTAGATTAGAACATTTTGGAAGTGTTTGTAGAGATGTGAAGCATCATCCCAATCAGACACGAAATGCCCCCAGTACTATTGAAATAAACAAAGTTACAAGCATTAATGAAATATCAGAACAAAAGAAAGGCTTTGTTGTGTCTATTTTAAATAAAGATCCTGATGTAGATCTTAAATCTCCTAAATGTATTTTTAGCGTCATGGAAGCAGATATAGAACTGATAGTGGACTCTGGATCGCCCTGGACTATTATTACCACCCACTATTTCAAAGAAAAATAATTGATATGTGTAATTATGATAAACTACAACCATCGGACATTTGTGCTGAAAGTTTTGATGGTTCAAGAATGGAAATAGAAGGTTTCTTACATGTAACGTTGTGTTTCAAAGGAAGATGTGCTCAGATTAAGTTATATATTGCGGTGAGAGGAGTGAATGTGCTAGGGTGGCGTGACCAGTGGAAATTAGGTATAATTTTCAATCCACGGTCTAAGGAACCTGTATCTTTAAGTGAAGAACCTATGGATAGTATTGCTGTCATTAACCAAAATAGTAGTGGTTTGGATAGGGAAACAAAACTTATAAAAACTTATAACAACGTATTTTGTGTCAAATTGGGTAAGTTTAAAAGTTTCACACAAAAAAATATTTTGAAAGATGGAGTACCTGTTAAACAAAAGCTAGGAGGGGTACCCATAAATATAAGAGATTATTTAAGAGAGATGTTGAAAGATTTATCATAGGAAGGAATTATTGAACCTATTGAGTCCTCCAAGTGGGTTTCCCCCATTGTTTTAGTACGCAAACCAGATCAAAAACTCAGGGTATGTGTGGACTTGAGAGCATTAAATGCTAACACTGTAATAGATTGTCATCCACTACCTAATAATAATGAAGTAGTCTCCATGCTGGAAGGTGCCAAAATATTTCCTACATTGGATTTGAGATCTGCTTACCACCAGATAGAGCTCACAGAAGAATCAAACATTTTTACACCATTCATCACTTTGCAAGGTCTTTTTCAATTTACTAGGATGCCCTTCAGTTTGGCCTCAGCGGCATCAGTATTTCAAAGAGTGATGTTTCAAATTTTTAGAGATACTGATTGCTATGTTAAATGTTTCCAAGATGACATATTGATATTTTCAAGGAATGAGGAAGAACATGAAATACATTTAAATGAAGTATATAAAAGATTAGACAGTCATGGTCTTACTCTCAAAGCTCATAAGTGTAAACTGTTTAAACATTCTGTTGAATATTTAGGTCACACATTATCTGGAGACAGAGTGGTTCCAAAGAAGTCAAATGTTGATGCAATAATCAATGCCCCCACTCCCAATAACAAAGACCAGCTGCTATCATTCGCCGGAATGTGCGAGTATTATAGCAAATTTATTGAAAATTTTGCCACCAAAATGGAGCTACTAAGGAAATTATTAAGGCAAAAGGTTGTGTTTATTTGGGATGAAGAACAGCAAAAGGCTTTTGAGAGTATAAAAAAAGAGTTTGTAAATGCACCTACGGTAAAACCTTTCCGAATGAAGAAAGAATGCATTATTACAGTTGACGCCAGCTTATATGGTGTGGGAAGCGTGTTATCTTAAAAGAAATGCATGTATGAGTGGAATGTTGCTTTTGCATCTAGGACCCTTAATGAAACAGAGCGTAAGTATACGGTAATAGAAAAGGAATTACTTGCATGTGTATGGGCTTTAGAACATTATAGAATTTATGTTTGGGGTAGCAAGTTTACACTCAGAAAGATCATACACCGTAGGCTAATATACTATCCACAGGAGGTGGATGGAACTGAATATGTTCCTGGGAAAAAACATTTAACTGCAGATTTTCTATCATGGTTACCATGTAGTCATGATGAAGTCAATGTTGTTAAAGAGGTAGATTTTGTTGTTCTTCAGTATCAAGAAATTAAGGAGGAATTCTGGGCAGAAAGTGAAAAATGTGATGACAGATTGAGTAACCTCAAAAAATGTGTGTGTAACAATCGGGGGAGGAATAGACAGGACACGTGTCTTGGTTTTGGTAGGATTTATTCTTTGGTACAACAAATCAGTGCAGGTCTTGCGAGGAGCTCCTCGTCTTGGGGATCGGCTTCTCTCTTGGCGGGTCTTCCGGAGTAGTCCCTCCTCCCTTCGTCGGACCGGGCTCCTCCTTCGGGTCGGCTCCGTCGGCTCCGTCCTGACCCAAGTTCCACCGGTGAAAGGGGAAACACAAAGAGGCAAGTATCAGTACTTCCTTCTTTAACCAATATCACAACAGGGGGGGACGTGAGGGAAACCGTCAGTGCTCACAACCTTAGCACAAACGTGAAAGGGGTGAAGGGTCGGGTTCCCGGGAATCAGAGTTAGACTATGTAAGGCTTCTGCCTTTCTTCCGCACCCAGCCCACGATACGGGTACGCTCCTCGGAGAGCCACACCCCTCCTGGTTTGCGGCTGGGCGACGCGTGGTGTTGGCCTCCTGGCTTTCTCCTCAAATCGTCCTTCCTCTCGTCCGTATCTTCTCCTCGTCCTGGCGGCTCCTCCGTCCCTGATGTCACTGGGGTAGCACACGCCTCGTTGTTCTCCGCTCCTTCCGACTTCTCCTTTTCTCTCTCCGCTCTGCTCAACACACTGCTCCACGCCTCTCCTCCCTTCCACGTACTGTCCGCTCCTCCGGTGTAGTAACACACCTGTGTGCTATCACCGTCGACGTTTATCAGGACTCGTGACTCCTCCTCCTCCATACGTCCGCCCATCCAGTTAAAGGGTCCGATGTCGTCCTCCTCATCACAGCTGTATTTTTCCACACTGGTCCATTCCGGGAGACTCTGAGGCTGAGGAGATAAGAGGGGGGGGTCACAGGTTATAGGTTCACGGCAGGAGACAGGGGGGGGTGGCACGAGACCGTCCTCCATGTTACAGTGTGTTTGAAGGGTGGCCCAATAGGCATCAAGTAAGGTCAGAAATGTCAAAGCTGGTAAATGTATTCATCCAAGAGAAGTTCAAGAGGCAATTTTAAGGTTATCCCATAAAACTCATCCAGGCATTTTGGCAATGAAACGTTTAATCAGAATTTTATTCTGGTGGGCAGGTATGGATAGGTTTATTGACTGTGTGGTCAGAGAGTGCAAAGAGTGTGTGTCCAGTGAAAAGATGCTAAAAGTGAACACTCCAGCCATGAAAATAGTCACTTGGCCTAAGGAGTCCTGGCAAAAGGTTGCATTTGATATAGCTGGACCATTTAATATGTTACCTGAGAATTCTCGTTATGCATTAGGCATTAGTCATTATTGATTATCATTCTAAATGGCCTGAGGTAAAGTTTGTGGCCAAAGCTACTACCAATGCTGTGATTAATTTTTTCAAAAAAGTTTATGCACGGGAAATATGTCCTTCCACATTAAAATTTGATAATGGTGTACAACTTACCTCGTCTGAGATGTGTGTATTCCTTAAAAATTGTGGCATTAATCATAAATTTACCTCTCTTTATGAACCACATGAAAACGGAACAGGTTGAGCTTTTCAACAGGGTTCTCAAAACCTTCGTTTCTGATGCTCAAAAACAAGGTGGGGATTGGTTGAGTGATTTAAGAGAGTGTTTGAGGATATACATGATCACTCCACATACCACCATGGAAATCAGCCCTTTCAAGTCACTAAAAGGAAGAGATCCTGCATCCAGTGTATGTCCATGGTGGTTCAGAGAAAGATGCAAGGAGTTGGTGCATAATAAGGAATGTGTACATAATACTGCCAAGAGGGTGGAAGTCAAACAACAAGAAACAAATCATTTGTATGATAACAAATGGAAGGTAAGAGTTCACAATTTCAAGGTTGGTGACTGGATTAAGGTTTTGAAACCTGGTATGGTCAATAAAGATTCTGGTAAGTTTGGTAAAGCAATGCAAATTAGGGTTTCTAGCAATAGTGTCATTGCTCATGATGGAAAAGTATGGAACACCAGGAGAATAGCTAAATGTCCTGTTAATCTTTCAAATCAATTAATTGATCCTGAGAATAATAGTTATAGCTCTAATGATCGTGTTTTCAGGCAATGTGTTGAGACAGTAGCTTCAAGAGTTAAGGTTAACAACCCTATAAGAAACGTTCCTAAAAGATTTAATGATGTTGTTTAGTTACAAGCATTGCAAGGAAATAGTTGGTAATTAGATGTTAAATTGTTTGCATTCATATTTTTTATAAGGGAGATATGTTATATCTTATGGTTATTAATATACCTAATTATATTCATGTATATACATTCTCTGTTATATTTTATTCACATTGTACATCACATAGCATGCGCTTTATATACTTTCGTGTGGGTTCCATATTCCACATAGATTGTTGTAGTCAGCATTCTACCTGTTGGCTGTAGTTGCTACTGGAGTTCAGCCTGAGCAGATGTGAAGCCGTGCTGCCAATAAAACATATTTTCTACAATTTGGATTCATTGTATTATTACAGGGCTGTTGGAAAAGGACATTGTTGTGTTGTATAGAGGCATTTATATAATGTGTACTACTGTTATGTGGCCCGTTACTTCTTGAAGGGTGTGTTGCTGGAAGGATGTTGCTTTTGCTTTGGTTCTAATTGCAGTTATTGTATTATGGGACGCACCGAATTGCAGTTATTGTGTTATGGGACCCACCGATTTGCAGTTATCGGTTTTTGGGACCCACCGAATAGCAGTTATCGGTTTTTGGGACCCACCGAATAGCAGTTATTGTGTTATGGGATGCAACCCGCAGCAGTGTGGAGGATGATGATGTGTGAGAGATAGACGCACTTTTATTGGTTTTCAGTCTGCTGGTAGCTTTCAACAGCTCTAAAGATCCCTTTATGGATTTCATATGGAAATCTGTCTGCTTTGCTGGTTACTGCCAATCTGAGATTTTGTGTACAGTTGTGGTCCTGTGCTGGAATGGTTGGAGGGAGGGAGAAGTGGAGGGATCTGCTGGGATGGGCATTCCCATATCTGAGGGACATATGCGGGTACATGACTATATAATGCCAGAGTGAACCATAGGTCAAGCCTTCTTAGCTTACCTGCCCATCGAAAGAAGATTGATGATTCGGTTATTTCCAATCCGAGGGTTGTAACCTGAGGGTTGCACTTGAGGGTGCAACTGTTTTCTGGGCTCTGTTGCCAGGTGTGGAGTGGTGCAGTTATCTAAGAAATAGACATGTTTTCAACTGTCTTCAGAAGTGTATGTGCTCATGGGAGCTTCTAATGCTGGGTGCAGTGAGCTCCAGAGCAAGTACTTTGACTATCCACACTGCGTTGGGTGACTGAAGAATCTCCATTGGAGTAAAGGAGTTACTCTCCTGCTACGCAGGCACCAAGACGCATCTGACCGGTTTGCAATTCCGAAGCTCCTGAGGACTCTGAAGGCTTTTGCAGCAAAGGATGTGGGTTTCCAAGTGTCCCTAAGGTCAACTAGTGAGCTCAGAAAACCTGAGACCCATATCCCTCGTTTGGACTGTGCAACCTGAACCCCTGGGCACCGTGTCTATTTGCAGAAGCATCTGCTTTCCGGCGATCCTTGAAGCTGTGCTTTGGGTTACTTGTAGTGCAGACCCCGAGCAGTGATTCCATCAAAGATTACCAGCCTACACTCCATGAGTGTCCCGTGGGCTGGTATTTTGGGATTCCTCTTCAAGTCCCTTTGCGATCCCTGGTCTGTCGACCTGTGGGTCCCTGAGAAGGCAACTTTAACTTTCCGTGGGCTTTCCTGGATGCTCCAGGTGTGCCCTGACTCTTCATCACTTGGGGAGTTCCCAGGACCTCGCTGGTCCTCACCGAAGCATCTTTTCTCTGACCGCGTGGGTTGCAGTTGCCAAGGCTTGTTGGTGTTTAGACACTGACCCCCTAGCACTAGACATCCTTTGTGGGACAGCTTGCCTGCAGGCTTTGGTCATCCGCAACATCTCTTGGCCCCCGTGGCTGCAGAGTCAAGCTTCACCTCTTCTCACCTGAAGCACCCGACATCGGTGAGCATTCGTCTACTGAGTCGCTGGTCACTGGCAAGTGACCCAGACTCTGTCCCCTCTGCTTTCAGGTTCTTCTCAGCTTCGATCCAGGCTTGGATCACACCAGACACTTTTATTCTTGATGGCAGCAGCACTTTGCAGCATCTCGCCATTGAAAACGATGCAGATTCCCGACACCACTTGACACCTATGCACCTGGCTTCCCTGGGTTAGGTAACATGAGTACTCCGGTGCTCACATGGGTGCTGGTCTTAGAACCTTCTAAGTTTAAAAGGGTTTGCTCAAAGTCCTCTCCTAAGTGTCCTTAAACTTTAAAATTCCATCCGTGGCTTTCCCATAGAGTTGTACTGAGCTTGCACCCATGTTCTCACACTGCACATGTCCCCGTGGGTCCCCTGTGTCACTACCTTGGGTGGGTTCCTTCGGGTCCCAGTGATTCTACGTGCTCTAGGTACTGTGTCTAGTCAAGTCGTGGTTGATATACCACTTTCTTGGTATATGGTTTTGTCTCCCCCTGGGGCTCACTGTGTATTGTGCTATTTACTGTCGTTCTAGTGATTTAATATTGTGTACTTTGTGCTTAATATCCTAAAGAAGTTAGTAGAGAGTGTTTAGTAATAAATACATATTTGTTCTAATAATACTTGTCTGGTTCGCCTTTCATTTGGTCATTCAGGAGGTTCTGATCTGGTAAAACAAGCTGCTTTTCATTCCTTCGAGACTTAGCCTGAAGGCTGCTCTCCACAGCTACCACTAGGATAGCTTTCTATAAAGGTGGTCTTTAACCTAATCATCAATAAGGGTTGTTTGGACTGGCGCAAGGTGCCCACTTTAATTAGTGATAAGTATATACCAGGCCAACTTCTCACAAGCGCAACCCCATCTCCCGCAACCTCTGGTTCCCCTGTTTCTTTACCTATCAGGTATTGTTGGAACATCTTCTAGTAAGATCGCAGTCTGGCCTGTAGGGGTCGAAGTTCATTATATGCGTCTGTTTGTGTGTTACAGTATATCATGTCTTTAGTCCAGGGGTCTCCAAACCGTTCCTGGAGGGCTGGATCCATGCCAGATTTTTGGGATATCCCCATTGAGATACATGTAGTTATTTTAAAAATCTGGCATGGATCTGGCCCTCCAGGACCGGTTTGGGGACCCCTGCTTTAGTCCATTCATTTGTTGTTGGGATCGGGCCACTGGCCCAGTGCATCGCCACCCGCCTTTTAGCAAGTAAATGTAAATGTAAATGTGGGTGTACTTGTAAAGCGCACTGCGACTCCATGGAGTATCCTGGCGCTGAAGACCGCTGGGGAACCCGTCCTGGTTTTCCCTGTGAGATGGTCCCTTTCTGGGTATCTCCAAGGTGAAACCAGGCATCCCCGGCGTCTGTGGGGGGCCGTTGTAGAGATGAGGCAAGCTTAATGCCCAGAGTTGCTTATTGTGTTCCCTGGTTAGAGTAGGCACTGAGGCGAGAATTATCGAGTCCCTTTTGACCCTGGTCCACGACCCTGCCGCGTCGGGAATTGAACCCTGGTCCCGGGCCGTTCTCTGCTTACAGGTCTGCCGCCTCTAACCAGTGAGCCACACCACTCTAAGCAAGTAGCAAGCCAATCACCACCAGCCAACAAGCATAATTTTTAATTCCCTTATCATACCCCAGCAACGTCAGAAAAGGGTCTGGGGCAAGCGAGAGCCAGTGATTTCGTTTAGGATATGGAATACTTTCTCCCAGAACTTTTAATATTCCAGGGCAGTACCAAGCTAAATGCTAAAAACTATCAACTGTCTCTGTGCAACGATTGCAGGAAGCCGAGTCCCCCAAGCCATATCTAAGCAGCCTATCTGGGGTATAATATGTCCTATCGATATATTTAAAATGGATGAGGCAGTGCCTGCCATTTAACAAGATTCGTCGGGTCACCTCACAGCAATATTGCCAATAATTATCTCCAATTACCCATGCCAAATCCCTGTGCCAATCCTGTAGCACTTTCGAGAGCAGTGTCCTTCTGTTTTCTTGCGTAATATTATAAATCCTAGAGACCAACTTGGAAGGGGAGGAAGAACGAATAGTGTGTGTGAGGGCTTGTACTTCAGGAGGGTCTTCAACAGTTAGTTTCTTTGGGAAAACGTTGAGGGATCTACACAAATGACCCCTGGCTGATACAGCTTTCCTGGATCTCCCATGGGTTTCACACTGGTTTACACAAACTGGAAGTAGGTTGAAAGCACAAAAAATAGGCAAAATGGACTACCACTTTGAAAAATGCCGAAACTGTGATAAAAAATGTGATTTTTGATTCAGCTCTGCATGTTCCTGACTGCTGCAAAGATGGAGACTTTAGCACATCAAACCGTTCGTTAATGCCATTTTAATGAAAAAAAAACAGACACTTTTTTTTTCCTGAGCAGTTTTTTCCTATTTTTCCCAAAAACTCAAAATGTAGCTATATTTTGGCTATTTTCACAATCCCTGGAATGTTGGAAAAAAGGACACAAATTTGGCATGGATAACTTATGTGGGCCAAAAGGTAAGGATGGCAAAGCGCGAACGACCCCAAATAGCCTTAGCATGTGTGTGTGGGGGTGGGGGGGCTGTCAGCAAATTGGTTGAAATTAAATATAAGGCACCATTTTTTTGCCCTCTCTAGAAGAGATTGGGCCCACTCCATTTGCTGCTTCGCTATAGTTAGAAAAAAGTATTTTACCCACCAATTTAAAAAATGATCAGCCACGACAGAAAGATGGCAAACTGCATCTCGATGAGCACTCTTTACTTTAGACAGTGGTGACTGGCACATTACACTTCAGAGTATGTAAAATACATACATTCAGCAGGGCGAAGCATGCTCTGTTTAAATTAAAAAAATAGCTTGAAAGCAAACATATTTTTAAACAAGATTTGCTTTGTTTATTGATGGTGATGCATGAAAACTAATGTTTTTACATAAAACATTGGCAGGAGAGATAGTGTCCTGCAAATGATCATAAATCAAAATCTATAAACAATAAATAGATTAAACAAATAAAATAGCGAACAATATTCAATATATTCTCTACATGAATTAATACCTGTGGACACAAGTTCTATTATTCTCTTTTTGCCTTTCCCCCTAACTTATCAATATATTTTTCATTGTGGTATGCAAATGGAGAACAGTTAGATCTTGACAATGTGTGTTATAAATAATTCAGTCACATTTTTGTTCTGTGTTTAGTGGCACTATTTCCTCTTTTTTCATGAAGCAGAAAGAGAAATGACGCGTGTTCCCCTGGCACATCATGCCAGCACCCACATATAGGTGGCATCTCCAACAACAAGAAAGGCCCCAAAACGCAGCCCGGAGACTTCAAATTTATGTTATGAAAAATGACCTATTTGTGCGCTGTAGGTAGCTGCTAAGTTTGCTAGGCCCAGCCACACAAGTGGGTGCCATTTATATCAGGAAAAGTGTGGAACGCCGTGTGTTAGGAATTTTGTGGAATCCCGCAGATTCTGGAACTTTCCTTCAGAAATGTGAGGAAAATGCAGGATTTTACCCAAAGTTTGAGGTTTGCAGGGCATTATGGGTCTATTATTAAAAAATGACCAGAGCTAGTAGATTTCCCTGGTTGCCGCTGACCCAGAGTCCAAATAGTGCGGCCATTCACCATCGCCATAGCAAGTGAGAGGAAATTGTAATTCACCACTGCGCTTGAGGCCCATGTGCCAAAACTTTGCGGCAGAAGGATTGTTGGGGTTTTAGGAGTTGGTTTGAGGTCTAATGTGAGGATGGGATGACCCCATCCCATTTGTTTAAATATCCTTGGCATTCAGTGAGCTGTATGCTCCCCATGGGGGCAGATTGTGGGCAACTCCTCCAGTCTTCACTCCAGGGATTGAGAGAGGCTATTGGGGCTTTACGGGTGGAGGTCAGGCCCAATACCTGAAACGGCTGCTCCTACCTGAAAAAAAAATCAGAAATTCAGCTCCTAATTTCTCATCAAATTGCTCAAAATCAAAAGAACATATAACAGAAGGTAAGCACATCTATCAAGATTTCCTGGATGATTCCGAAAGCTCAATCTCAAATCTGCTAGGATTTACAGACATATCTCCTAGTGGTAATTGTCCATTGAACTGAGGGAGAAAAGCCGAACTGTTACATAGGATTGGTCTGCTTTAATCGTTAACTACAGGAGAAATAAAATGAGTCTCTTTTCCTGACAAAATGACCTGCTCAGTGGCCCGCGTAGAGTTTTGGTCAAATGTAATTCCAGCGATTATAATCAAAGAACAAGGCATTCTTCATAAATATGGCTTCGATATCGCCATGGTTAAAAAGGACAGCTCCGTTTGCAAACAGATGAGGGATGCCAAAGAAATAAAAACGCATCTCTAACTATAATTTTTTTCAGCAGAGCAAGGAAGATAAAGAAAGGAAATATGAGGGAGGAGCCAAGATGGCGACCGGATCGAACGTGTAGTCCCCCGGCTCCGGAGACCGTCTCCTTCTTTGTGTCTATCCTGCCGGCGATCCTGTTTTTAGAAGGCACTTTGCGGAAGCCGATGTGCTCAGGCGGCCCGTGGAGAAATCCTGAGGCTTGCGATCCTTTGCAAGCGGGTGTAATGTCCGACTGAAGTTTGCGGCCCGCAGCGGACCCGAGACCGGGGCCTCGAGTGGACGCTGGGGCCGGCTGCCGGGTGAACGACACCGGGCGTCAGCAGCTGTTTGGAACCGGTCGGACCACTCCCATTAGATGCGGCCGAATTTGGAACGCGCGCCCCACTGGACTGCAGGTACTGAGTTGGATGTGCCTGGCGAGTTATCCGGGTGGATTGCACGAGTGCAGAAACCCACACTGCGATTGCGGAGGAATGCTTGCATACAGCCCCGCTAGCAGCGGGAGGCTCCCGAATTTTCTACCCCTTCAATATCGAGCGGGCGATTTGTTTAAGGGACAGTGCCTATGGCCACTTTTCGGACCTGTTTTACGCCTTCCTTGAGTTGTAAACCTGAGGCTCATTGTCGGCAGCCCCGCACTACTCAAGGTGTTTCCATTGGTGATCGCGAAGCGCATATTGGAGGGCAGCCTTGGGGAGCCTGTGTTATGGAGTGATCGTGGACGTGTGGTGCAAGGGGACTCGATCGGAAGGGAGCGTGGAACTGTTCGGGGCTATGGAGGCCTGTTGGCGGCTATTGACTCCCTTCGTCACGATGTGTTGTACTCTGCACGAACCCTGGTCTGCAAGGTGGACGCTATACTAAGTGCTTCTGGATGCTTGAAAATGGCTGCCTCGCCGGACTGTAGCAGTGTTCTTTGTTCCACGTCTGCCTGCGACAAGATGGCAGCTTTGCGTGGTGGTGATGGCTCAGTGACCCCAGGTCCGGGGGTAACTCGTGCTGCTGATGGTTATTGCCCGGGCCGAAGTGAACACCACGGACTGCAATCACAACGGGAGTTCTCTCCCTGCACCGTGTCTCCCTCTACCCGAAGATCGCTCCAGAAGGGGCCGGACATTGAGACTTTTTTCCCTGTATCGGTCTCGCTCTGTGCCACAAGTGTGACGTACTTTTGGTCCAGCATGATAACATTGGTCCTGTGTATACACGACATGGTTGAGTGCTCAAGTCAATGTTTCCCGTTTGGACTATCTTGTACGTCTCCCTGGGCTATCTGGGTTTCCATGGTTCGCAGTGGTAGCGGAGAGAGAACGGGCCAGGGGTGAACATTTATTCTTATGGTCTGGTGGTTTCCTGTTGCTGACCTGGGCATGTGGGTGGTGTGTTGCTGCCTTTTACTGCGCTGTATGTCGATTCTGTACCTTCAATCTACTCTGATTGTACTGATTAATATCGCCGGGCTTTCTACATTGTGTTGTTCGTGAACTTGTGGGATGGTGTAGCCGGGGGACGGGTGGTGGGCTCCTCCCCGCCTTTCTTTATTTACTGAGAGTTGTAGATTTGGCTTCTTTTCTTACTCTCTATATTTCGGGACTCCTTTTATTGGGAGACAGGCAAACTGCTAGGGGGGGTTAGGCCGTAGCCAGCTGCAGGGGTGCAGGGCGGGGGTGGACGGGGGGGGTTTGTTTTTTCTTTTTGGTTCTATGGGCCTTCTATTCTTTTTCTTTTTTCCTTCTTTTCTGGGTTTAGACGTTTCTACATGTGTGTTAGGCAGCGATTCTGGCATTTTATTACATTTTGTATTTGTCTATCCTGTTCCTACGAGGCCGGAACCAACTTGTTGTTCTGCGATATCCTGCTTCTGTCTATCCTTCAGAAAAACCTTTCAAAATTAGACCTCAGTATCTCTGTACCATATCCTTTGCGCCTTTCTCTGTTGCAATGTACTGTATCTGCGAGCCCTCGGGCTCCTTGCTGGATTGTATGTGCGATTTTCGTTCAATAAAGGTCTTCCAAAAATTTAAAAAAAAAAAAAAAAGAAAGGAAATATGCGCAAGACATTCCTCTGCAGATCTGGATAAAAGATGAAGTCCGGCAATTCTGGAATGGATCGCACTCATGGCAAAAGCGGCATTCGGATGAAAATTCCTGGGCTTAGATAGCGGGATCTCTGAACAGGAATAAGTTGGGCAAGGATTTGAAATTGCCTTTTTAGCGATAGGCATGCAATAGTGTCATGGAACATTGCGGGAAAGACAACTGAATTAATGCTTTTTATTCTGGAACATTCACCGTCAATTATGTTACTGCAAGAAACATGGTACATGACAACTTTCTCGCAAAAAGATTACTTTGTGTTTGTTAGAGCAGCAGAGGCTTCTAGAAGAGGTCACGCAAAATGAGGCCTAGCATATGTACTGTGAGAAGAGATAGGCTGGGACCCGGAGGAAATTGAGCTTTCTCTCCCAAATGTCCAATGCATTAGCATTAAGTGCCGGAAAGAAGGAATGGAGACTTCATCTGACCTCTTACTTTTTAATATATATTTTCCACCAGGAACTTCAAAAGATCAAATCTCGACCAAAGCATTCAAGAAAATCGAATCAATCCTAGAAGTAAGGGGATATCCTATGATGATAATGGCTGGGGACTTCAATGGAAAGATCTCAAATTCACTAATCAATAATAGGGGGAAATCTCCACAGGAAGATTCTCGATAAAATAAAAGCAGATACAGGGGGAAAATGCTTTTGTCATCTATTGAAGCAATTAATGGCTTTATAATAAATGGGAGAAAAGATGGTTATATTCCGGCGGCATTTACCAGACTGGGTCCAACTAAGTCCTCAATCATAGATTATTTTATCTGTTGTTTAGATCTGTTTCCGAAGGTCCAATCGCTTTCTACTCGATATTCTCATGAAAGTGATCATGCATTACTTTCTGAAGAAATTGATATCTATACTCAGCATACTGCCCCGTGGTCACTCCACTCCTTTGAAGGACAGGCAGGTGTAGATCACAAAACAGGAAGGATACATTGGAATTCCAAAACAATCAGTAAAATAAATCATATGATTTCCCAAGATCTGCTTGCATCTACGAGTAAAATTGGCAATCCAATAAACAGATTTGAAGCTACTTTACAGTTGGTAGTTGCCTCTCTCCAAGGAAGTACCTTGAGACGAGAATTTGTTAAAACATGTCATATGGGAAAATTTGTGAATAATAATTCTCGACAATTAAATAAATTGACTGGAATGCAATTCCGCTCTTTCTGTGTGCCAAGACATGGAAAAATAAGGAAACTGAAAAAACTCCACCAATGGAAAAAGGAGAAAGAAAGAGCTCTAAGAGATAGTGTCTGGGTCGACATCCAATTAGCAGTAAAACACAAAAATAATAATTCATTCTGGAACATAATCTCTGCACAGCTGGGGATACGAAAATCTGCTCAAGCGACTCCAGTATCATCATATGACTGGGAAAAGTATTTTCTAAGGCTCTATAAATCTAATCATCATCACCTCTTTTTTTTCCCGGACTGGATTAAGCACTGAAGAACCAACCTGAACAGAACCAATGAAAATTTCAGCCGCTCAAATCTCTATTCTGATATCCTCCGTCAGGTCTTCAGTAGCGATGGGACCAGATATGATCCCTATTAAAGTTTTACAAAAAAACGCTGATGTCTGGGGTAAATAATTTGCCCCACACTTCCAACATTGCCTGAAAAGCAGAGAAATTCCAGAATCTTGGCGAGGGAGTGTGGTGGTTCCCATCCTAAAAAAAGGCGCAAGAACGAATCCCACAAATTATAGACAAATAGCTCTACTCCACGCCTGCGGCAAGATTTTTGCAGCCTGCGTTTTGGAACACTTAAAAGACTGGGCTTTTTCGTGAAAAAAGATCCCCATGTATTAGGCTGGGTTTCGCCCACAGCATTCTACATTGGGCAATATTGCTGTGTACCAAACAGTGCTTGATAAGTTTATTAAGTTAAATGCCCAAATTGTATATTGTGCTTTTTTTCGACGGCGTTCGATAGTGCAGATTGATTGACACTATGGAGAAAATTGTCTAATACGGGGATTCCCAAAGATCTCTTAACAATAATAATCTTCCTTCACACATCAACATGGTGTAGAGTCCAAATGGGGGGACAAAAAGGCCTAACCAAACACATCCCTTCGTGGAACGGGCTGAAACAGGGATGCTTATTAGCTCCCCTATCATTTTCCATCTACATTAGCGATCTTCCGGGGCGTCTTTCTCAAATTAAAAATTATCCTCCTAAATTAGCTCAAGTTGATATACTTTGTTTAATATATGCCGATCACATTGTTATACTCAATCAGACCCCGATAGGCCTACAAAGAACCTTCAATGAATTAAATCTTTAGGCAACTGAAAACTTTCTGGTGCCAAATATTAATAAAACTAAAGTACTCCCCTTCAGTGGCAGAAGGAAGCCCCCTTACCTTATATTTGGGCTTTAGGAGACGAACCGATAGAGACTGTAAGATAGTATGTTTATTTAGGTTGTATTTTTACATCTAATCTGTTAGATACAGCCCACCTCCAACACCTGAGCCGGAAGGCAGAATCTCATGTTGGGGCTTTACAGAGACTGTACCTCTCCACAGGAAATTGACACTTTACACTAATGTTTGAAGTCTACGGTATGAAAATCCCTCCGATTTTATCATATGCCATGGAATATACACAAATTAAAACATGGCAATCTATAAAAGCAATGGAAGGGACCATACTCTGAAAATTGTTAAAAGTGTTGCAGTCGGTACCAGTTCAAGCCCTACGTCTTGAGCTATCTGCAACGGGAATCTCAGCCAGATTATTTTTGAATATTATTAGGTGGGCGTATGTGGGCGTGGGAGGGGGAGTTGTGGAGGGCTCTGGTTCAGTAAGAGTCGGAACACCGGTATTTCTCTTCAAGCTGGGTTTTATTTTTAAGGTACGCCTTGTCCTCAAAGTTAGTCTTTCTCTTGCGAACTCCAGGTTGTTCGTGGTTGCGATGTCTTCGGCGTGTGAGACGTCCCGGCAGGTCTTGACAGGCGTCGGTTTCATCCGCTTCGGTTCTCCGTTGCAGGTATGCCGAGGAAAAAGGAGACCAACAAAGGGAGCCGTTAGAACAAGGTTTAGGAACGTCGTACTTTTAGGGGGCCGAGTGAAGTGAAGGGACACCCGTGAATCCTGTTAACTAGTGGTGCTTGTGTAAGGGGAAGGGGAACAACTCGTGAGGGTAACCGGACGGGAAGGGAGGGAAGACAGGTATCGGGGCACACACAGGAAAGGTACGCACAAGGATATGTACAAATTTACACAGGGGCGTTCTTCTTCCCCACCCAAGCCGCCCAACGTCTCCGTACCTGGGAAAGCCACACTCCTCCCTCGGGAGTGTGGCACGGCGGTGCACGGGGTCGTTGGCCTCCTGGCTTTCCCTCGTTCTCGGTTCTCTCGTCCTCGTCAGCTCCACAGTTCCTCTCTCGCTCGCCTTCTCCGCTTCCAACCTCCGGGGTGTGAACACACCCACCATACAGGACTTCCTGCTCTTTATCCAGTCCGGGTTCACTGATGTCCGAGAGGGGCGGAGTTGCGTCCTGCTCAATGAAGGTCCAGTTAAAGGCACCGCTGTCTTTTCCCTCTTCCTGCTCCTGCTCCGAAACGCTGTTGTAGCATCCTCTCTCTCTGATTCACACTGTATATATGATGTCATGTGTTCTATTTGGTTGCCACAGCTACTAGAATGTATCTTTACAAGCTGTGAGCAGTTTGACTTTGAGCTTGGATGAGATCTGGATGTGTCTCCTTTTATCTCCAATAAACCTGAGCTCCATCTCAACTCAATCCTGTGTCTGCTGCTTTCTTATCAAGAACCAGGATCTTACATTGGCGTAGTCGGCAGCTGAAGAAAAGGGAGACTCAACTAGCTCAACAAAATACTTTTCTTCAATTTCAAGGTACCATTTCCTCTTTATTATGTGCCTATGATTGCACCAGCGGCTGTTAATATTAATTGTGCTTTGATTGCACCAGCGGCTGTTTTCAATATAAATGTATCAACCTTTTAATTGAACTTTGTGTCTTTTTGACATATAACAACACATCAGCGGGTGATTCTTTAAACTGTACTTTTTACACTACTTTG
This sequence comes from Lissotriton vulgaris, assembly GCF_964263255.1. Taxonomy (NCBI): domain Eukaryota; kingdom Metazoa; phylum Chordata; class Amphibia; order Caudata; family Salamandridae; genus Lissotriton; species Lissotriton vulgaris. The sequence continues at coordinate 1,577,740,557 of NC_141696.1, forward strand.
ATTGCACCTACCGCTGCTTTTATAAGTTACTCAATCTTTTATTTTGACTTTAATTCACGAAGAAGACACTCTGACCTTCGCAGCAGCTGTTTGAAACTCTTCCTACTGTGTTGGAACTGTCCTCTTAATGTGACTTTCGTTAAGCTTCTAAACTAACTTGGCCTTTTTTTTAACTCCTATCAAACATTGTGGCAAAGGTGCTTCATTTTTGACTCGTGTTGACGCCAAATGAACTGTATATTCATTCAATTGAAGCTGAAGTTTCAAAGGGGTTCATTAGCCAAGTGTAGAAACAAGTATATTTTCATCGGCTGCAGCTCACTGATTTTATCGAAGCAAAGTGGCTGTCTGCATCTAATTTCATTTTGAAAAGACGTGAAACTGATGTGCTTCTTTATTGTCAAGATAAGCATCTCTTGCAGATCAAGTTCGTGGCTCTGTGTAACGTTTGCTGTCAGAAATCTTAAGTAAACATAACACGAGAGCCTGGAAGCACAGTGTCTGCAGCTACTGTTTTTAAAAATAAACATAGCTCGTGAGCATTTGCGCGAATTAACAATCACTCACCATTCTCTCAGTTCACGTGCTGTCCTGCTTGTCATCACTTGAAGTTCCGCTTGTCACCATTTGGAATCCCTGACGGAAGTACAATCCTCAAGCTGTTTAACATTCTTTCAATGTCTTTTGATCCTTCTGTGAGCCCGTTGCGTGTGACGTAGAAGCGCCGCACAGCCATCTTAGCTTCAGTCTGCCTTTCTACTTTTCCTCAGACATCGTCGTGTGAGCCCTGTTGCTTAAAGTTATTTGGGTCAGAATTACCCTTGGTATTTCACTGCTTGTGTGCAGTTAATCTTGAATTTATTGTGCAACAGCAGCACCTGGTGGATGTTTGAAGTTATTATTTCTTTACTAATTATTATATATTTTTTTTATTTTGTCAACTCCTCATTCTTCGGAATACCTCCTTCTCAGAAGCACGTTGTAGAACATCTTCCTGGACAACACCTCACAAGTTGGTCACTTATTGTTAACTATATGATTGTTTCCTGTTATTTCATTATTAATCTACATGTAAGACAAAAGTGAATGTTTTTCTAGGCTCTTTTACTCATCCAACACTTTAGTTGGGTTAATTCCTCTTCTAATTAATAACCATGCAAAATGTCACTGCAGCCCCATTTTTTCTGTCATCTCCTGGGGACCCTCCTATTAAGTGGCAAAAATGGAAAAAAGTATTTGAGCGTTATGCTAAAGTTTGTGGGGTTAGTTTGAGTGCTGAGCGCAAAACATCTCTCCTACTCCATTGTCTTGGGTCAGAAGGTCAGGATGTATTTGACCATTTAGCAGAACTTACTCCTGAAGAAGAAAGAAATCTTAATGAATTTGAAATTTGCATGAAAAAATTAGACAATCATTATTTGCCCACGGTTAGTACAATTTTAGAAAGATACCAATTTGCTAAAAGGTTACAAAATGAAGGGGAAACTGTTGAGGGTTATGTCACACAATTAAGGAAATTAGCTTCCTCTTGTAAATTTGCTACTTCCATTGACGAAAGCATTAGAGATCAGTTCATGGTTGGTTGTAATATCGAAAAGGTTCGAGATGAACTTTGGTTAAAAGATGAACCATCTTTAGATGAGGTTCTACAACTAGCCAAAAGAGTTGAACATTCCCTAAAGTGTGTAGATACCTTGAATAAAGACAAACAACCCGCTGTTCATGTTATTAAGAAAACGGTGGCTGACTCACAAAAACCTTCTGGGTTTACTAATCCTTCAAATTCTAAAAAGAAACCCTTTGTACCTAAATGTTTCAGGTGTGACAAAATTGGTCATTATGCGAATGACACGAAATGTCCTGCTTTTAATGCTGTTTGTTCAAAATGCAAAAAGAAGGGTCATTTTTCCATGTTATGCAAAAGTAAAACCCCTTCCACTTCTGTAAAATTCGTTGAAGATGAATGTTTAGAGGAGGATTTTGTCTGTGGACAAGTTATTGTTCAAGTCACTTCCACAGCTGATCTTAGAAAGTGTCCTATTGACACCATTGAAATTGAGGGTGAGTCAACGGATGTTCTTTTTGACTCTGGTGCCAAAATAACTATTATTTCTAGAAGTTTTTATTTGGGTAAGTTGTCCAACAAGACTCAACTATCCAGAGCTGACATTCGTCCGTTAGCTTATGGAGGTAAACTTATTCCTCTTATGGGATGCTTTACAGGACGAATTGAGTACAAAAGTCGTTATACTGTTGGCAAGATCTATGTTTCACAGAAGGGTGATAGTATAATCAGTTGGTTCCACCAGGGTGATCTTCACATAATGTTGGATCCCAGTGGTCCCAATCCCATAATACTTAAGGAGCTTGTCAACTCTGTCCAAGTTGATTCTAATGTTGAGTTATTGTCACGCATAAAAATGCAATTTCCTAAAGTATTTAGAGATGAATTAGGGTGCCTCAAAGACTTCAAACTTGAAATTCCACTAAGACCTGGTTCTCAACCCTATGCTTGCAAGCCTAGACCTGTTCCCATTTCCCTCAGGGATGAGATGATAGGTGAATTGGAAAAATTAAAGTTGGGTGGGATCATTGAGGAAGTTACAGGGACTGATTGGATTGCGCCCGTAGTGGCCGCACGCAAACCCAATGGTTCTTTGCGTCTATGCATTGATTTGAGACAATTGAATAAGTGTGTTATCAGTGACAGATACCCTCTTCCTAACATCTCTGATCTTTTGACTAAAGTGGGCAATGCAAAAATATTTAGCACTTTAGATTTAGCTTCTGCTTACCACCAGATTGAGCTAGAGGAGTCTTCAAGAAACCTTACATCTTTTATCACTCCCTTTGGGACTTTTAGATTCGTCAGAATGCCCTTTGGCCTTGTTTCAGCGGCGTCTGTATTCCAACGCATTATGGAGAAGATTCTCAAAGGTTGTGATAAAGTATGTGTTTACCAAGATGACATTCTTGTATTTGGTAAGAATGATGTTGAGCATGAATCTATCCTGTTTGATGTACTTAGTAGACTTGAAAGAGCCAACCTCACCATCAAGATTGACAAATGTAATTTTGGTGTCTCGTCAATTCATTATTTAGGTCACACAATTTCAAAAGATGGTATTGCACCTAAGGCCAACTTGGTGGATACTATTGTTAAGATGCCCCCCCCTTCCTCCAGAGAAGAACTGATGAAATTCTTTGGTATGTTAGAATATTATAATAAGTTTGTTAAAGATTTTGCCAGTCAGTGTGTAGGCCTAAGAAGTCTGTTAAAAAAAGGGTCTGAATTCATTTGGAATGACACTTGTGAGTCTGAATTTCAGACGTTAAAAAAAGGACTTGAGAAAGCTCCTAAGCTTCGAAGCTTTGACCCTCAAAAGATTTCTATTCTTACTACCGATGCCAGTCTCAAAGGACTTGGTTCGGTTCTCCAACAAGAGAATAACGGAGTCTTAGATACCATTATGTTTGCCTCACGTGGCCTTAAGGACCCTGAGACTCGTTATTCCATTATTGAACGGGAGGCTCTGGCTGTATATTGGTCTGTCAAAAAATTCAAGAAATTCTTGTGGGGAAGTAAGTTCATAATCAAGACTGATCACAAGCCTCTATGCGAGATTTTCTCAAAAAAAGGTATTGATTTAGTATCCAGTAGAATAACCAGATGGGTTATTGCACTTCAGGAATTTGATTTCACTATAAAATATATAGCAGGTGTTCAGAATTGTGTGGCTGACACCTTGTCAAGGCTTGTTGACATTTCAAAGGACGTACCTTCAGATGATGACTGTGAGGAAGATAAATATCAAGTTTGCCCAGTATCTGTTGAAGTCATTGATGAATCTGAGTGGCGTTCTAAATTATCATCTGATCCTGTTCTCTCTGAGGTGATGTCTCTCCTAGAGAAGGGTTGGCATTCTAAGAAACAGGGATGTGTTGAGTGTGCGAAATTCTGGGGGGTGAAAGACGAATTGGCTGTTTGTAATGATTTGTTGGTTCGTGGGACTAGATTGGTTCCTCCCTCTGAATTACGCAAAAACATCATTGATCTGGCTCATGAGTCACACTCTGGTATGACAAAAACTAAGGAAAGAGTTCGCTCATCCTACTGGTGGCCAGGCATGGACTTGCACATTGAGCGTATTATCAGGGATTGTGTGGTTTGTAACTTGAGTGATAAATCCAAAGTTGTAAGAGTACAACCCATGATCATTAGAGATCTCCCGTGTGGGCCGTGGAAAGAGGTTTCATTTGATATCCTTGGCCCCATTTACTCTGATGGGCAGCAAACATTCGTTTTCGTATTAATGGATTTATTTTCCAGATGGCCTGAGATACACTTCACTTCAAACATTGAGACTAGCAGTGTTATAAGATTCCTAGAGACCCTCTTTGCCAGGGAAGGATTCCCACAATCGTTGCTCACTGATAATGGGGTTCAACTAGTTTCCAGGGAAATGGAGTTTTTCTTACTCAGGTGTGGTATAATTCATAAAAAATGTGCCCTCTACCACCCAGAAACCAATGGCGTGGTGGAGAGATTTAACAAAGTACTCAAAGAAACCATCTCTTGGGCTAAAGGGGTGGGCCTCAATTGGAAAGAACAAGTTCTCAAAAAAGTTAAAATTATAGATTCACTCCTCACTCCTCCACTGGTAAGTCGCCTTTTGTCCTTTTTAGGGGTAGGTCCCCTTGTACTTTGTTGGAACCAACATGGGTAAGAGATTTGAGCGATGAAATTGCTAGTTGTTCCAAAGATGGTGATTCGAGTAATGAACTTAATTGGCGAGAGAAAGAGATTTTGAAATCCTCCAACAGAAAACTCTATTTCGATTCCAAGCATGCTGTTAAAGCAACGCCTGTGAAGGTTGGTGACATGGTAGTTGTTAAACTTCCTGGTAAAAAAATCAAATTCTCTGAACCAATAAAAGTAATAAAAGTCTTTAAGAATGCTGTGAGGACTTTAGACCATAGAATATGGAACTTAAATAGAATTTGTGTCTTATCTGGTAATCACCAGTCTCCTGCTCTTGAGCTTAAAATGGATGCTGATGGCTCCCGACTTGACACAAATCATGAAGTTCCTAAGGTGTGTCGACATTCTTCCAGGACCACCAAGAGACCTTCTCATTTAAAAGACTATGTTTCTTGATGAAAACTTTGTTGTTTACCTATTGTTTTACAATTTTATTTGTTCCTCCTTTTGCTAGTTTTTTTTTTTTTTTTTTATGGGGGGAAGATGTGTAGCATCCTCTCTCTCTGATTCACACTGTATATATGATGTCATGTGTTCTATTTGGTTGCCACAGCTACTAGAATGTATCTTTACAAGCTGTGAGCAGTTTGACTTTGAGCTTGGATGAGATCTGGATGTGTCTCCTTTTATCTCCAATAAACCTGAGCTCCATCTCAACTCAATCCTGTGTCTGCTGCTTTCTTATCAAGAACCAGGATCTTACAGCTGTCCCATTCATTCCTCGAGTTGTTAGTCTGTAGAGAACGAGGGACATTAGGAACAGGCATCCACCAGTTAGTGTGTCTCTCCACCCTGACCTCGCTACACACCTCCCCCCCTGGATTCTCCCATTCGGGGAGATTAGGCGCCCTTGACAGGTAGTCTGCGTTGCTGTTCGCTATGCCTTTCTTGTGCACTATCGTAAAGGCAAAGGGTTGTAAGTACAAAAACCACTTCAGAACTCTGGCGTTCTGGGACATGTTCTTCTGCATCCATTGTAGTGGTGCATGATCGGAGTGCAGTGTGAAGGGCCTCCCCTCTAGGTAGTATCTTAGCTTGTCCACCGCCCATCGTATTGCCAAGCACTCCTTTTCTACAGTCGGGTACTTTCTTTCTCTGGGGTGTAGTTTCCTACTAATGAAGAGAATAGGATGTTCTAACCCGTCCTCCCACTCCTGTGACAGGACTGCACCTACTCCTACATCAGAGGCGTCTGTTGCCAAAATGAATGGTTTCTCGTAATTAGGGGGAATTAAGACTGGGCTGGATGTGATGGCACTTTTTAGGGTTTCAAACGCCAGTCGTGCGTCTTCGGGAGGAGGCTTTCCTCATTTGAAGTTTGAGTTTTTTTGAGGAGATTGGTTAAGGGCGCTGCAATGTTTGCAAAATCCCTAATAAACCTCCGGTAATAGCCTATGAGACCCAAGAAGGCACATAATTCCCTGATAGTAGAGGGAAACGGTGTTTTGGTTATGGCGTTTATTTTCTCTTCCTGAGGGGCGATAACTCCATCCCCTAACATGTATCCTAGATACTTTACTTTGGGAAAAGCGGCTCTCGATTTTTTTGAATTGACATGAAGTCCGGCTTTCAGTAAAGCATTCAGGATATTCTCTATGTGGACTAAGTGGTCTTCCCAAGTTAGACTGAAGATGACAATATCGTCCAGATATACTGAACTATACTCGGTGTGGGGTGCTAACACGGTGTTCATTAAACGCTGGAACGTTGCGGGGGCTCCATGGAGCCCGAATGGCAACACGTTGAATTCGTATAGTCCATCATCAGTGGCAAAGGCTGTCTTATGCCGGTCGCATTCCCTCAGTGGTACCTGCCAATATCCTTTGGTCAGGTCCAGGGTGGTGATGTATTTTGCTTCTCCTATCCTTTCTATCAACTCGTCCACTCTAGGTATAGGGAAGGCGTCGAAGGAGGAGATGGCGTTTAAAGCGTTAAAGTCCATACAAAAATGGGTTGAACCGTCTGGTTTTGGGACCATCACTATGGGCGAGGCCCAGTTTCTTTTTGATGGTCGTATTACTCCGAGTTGTAACATGTCCCTGACTTCCTTTTTTACATCAGCTCTCCTTGCAGCTGGAATGCGATATGGTCTTTGTTTGATCACTTTTCCTTCTTCGGTCTCTATACAGTGTTCTGTTAGGTGCGTACACCCCGGTTTGTCTGAGAACATGGAAGAAAACTGTTGTAATCTTTGTACCAGCTCTACTCGTTGGGTGTTTGGCAACTCTGGATTAATGGGTAGTTGTTCCAGGGTTGTACTTTCGTCTCGTCCTGGAAGGACTAAATGGTTTGATTTAGGAGGGGGACCTATCCATTTTTTTTTAACAAATTAATGTGGAAGGTCTGTTGGCGTGATGGAGAGACCTATACTCTGTATGTTGTTTTCCCTATGGTCTCTGTGACCAGAAATGGTCCCTTCCATTCACTTCTAAACTTCTGAGTGGACGATGGTAGGAGTACCAAGGTCCAGTCCCCTTTGTTTAGAGTTCTCCATTTTTTTCCTTTATCGTAATACACTTTCTGCTGATTCTGAGCTTTTTCCAAATTGGAATAGGCCAAATCTCTTAGTTTGCCTAATCGGGATTTCAATTGGGTGGTATAGTCCAGCAGGGACCTTTGATCTGCCGCTTCTTCTCTTTCCCAGGCTTCCCTTGTGATCTCCAAGAGGGATCTGGGCTGTCGCCCATAAAGAAGTTCAAAAGGCGAGTATCCTAAACTGCTTTGCACTTGTGACCGTAATACATAGAGGGCCAAGGGCAATAGCTTATCCCAGTCTTTGTTTTCTGCACTTAACATCTTTTTGAGGGTGGACTTCAACGTACGGTTATACCGCTCAACCAGACCATCTGTTTGTGGGTGGTAGGCCGATGTACGTATGTGTTTGAGATCTAGCAGTTTACAGACTTCTGTCATCATTTTGGATACGAAAGGTGTTCCCTGGTCTGTAAGGATCTCCCTCAGGAATCCCACCCTCGAGAATAGCTCAACTAGTTTTTCTGCCACATTCTTTGTAGTTGGAGCACTCAGAGCAAAAGCCTCGGGGAACCTCGTATTATAGTCTACTACGACTAATGCATATGTGTGACCTCTAGGGGTGCGTGGGAGGGGTCCTATTAGGTCCATCCCCACCCTCTCGAAGGGGTTCCCGATGATTGGTAAGGGCTGAAGCGGTACAGCTGGGGGCCTGTACATATTCTTCTTCTGGCAGACTTCACACTGTTTACAATATGTCTCGGCTGTTTTGTAAATACCAGGCCAGAAGAACAAACGTACAATACTTTGTAGTGTCTTTTCGGCTCCGCTATGTCCTGCTGTTAAGTGTGTATGAGCATAGAACAATATCTGTTCCCTAAAATCCTTCGGTACAACTAGCTGAAGGTGTTCTCCTGCCTTTCCTTCCCTATATAGTAGGTCATTCACGATTTTGAACTTGGGGTAACCTTGGGATGGGGTGGTCTGTTCTCGACGTGCTGCCTCCCAGGCGTTCATCAGTGTTGGGTCATTGGCCTGTGCAAACTTAAACCCCTTATCCAACTCCCAAGGTTCGGATGCAATATATGTTCCTCTGGGTTGTTCTCTCAACTCTCTACGGAAGAGGGCAAGGAAATCAGGGTTATCTATTCCCACTATTAGGTCCTCTGGTAGGGAGTCCACTACTCCCACTTTTACCACACACAGGCCTCTGCCTAACGGTCGTAAGGTGACTTGGGCTACGGGGTAGGGTTTAACATCTCCGTGTACGCATCGGATAAGTACTAAAGCCTCGGGTCCTAACTGAGAGGGTAAGACATATTTTGACTGTATCACAGATTGTCGGCACCCCGAGTCTAGTAGGGCTTTAACGCAATGACTGTTTACATAAATCCTTACGTAAAAGGAGGGCCCCATTTCGGCTGTGCACATCACGGCTCTTGGTATGTATCCGACCTCCATAGGTTCTTCTGTTGTTTTCTTTCTTGTACACATTCTGGCAATGTGGCCCCACTCCCCGCACTCGAAACACTGGGGACCCCTATTAGGAGGCATTTCATATCTTACTGGTCGGTTCTTCCCCATATCCGGGGTGGGTTTGTTGATCTTCTTGTCTTGTTTCACGGGTCCACTGTTGGGTTTGCTACTTTTATCATTGTCCCAGGGAAACGTGTGGGGCATTGCTCGGTTATAATTCAAAGCCATCTCGATAGCTTGTTCCGGAGTTAGCCCCGAATGCTGTCTCAACCACCGTTGCGTACCGTAAGGTAGGGCCTCCATAAATTGCTCCAGGTAAATACTGGCCATTATTTCTTCTTTGGTACGACTCTCCGGTCTCAACCATTTATCTGCTGCCATTTTAAGCCTGAGATATAGGGTTTTAGGGTGCTCTCCGGTTACTCCTTTTTCTTTCCTGAACCTGAGTCGGTAGGCTTCGGCATCCAGCCCCAAGTGGTCCAAAAACACTGCTTTGATTGTTACGTAGGGTGTTACTCCGGAATGGTTGGCTACTTGGTACGCCGCCTGAGCTTCGCCGGAAAGAAGGGGAGCTAAAAAGAAAGGCAATTTCTCTTCAGGCCATCCACAGGCTCTGGCTGCTCTCTCAAAGTTGACTAGGAAGGCGTCTGGGTCTTCCCCCGGAACATATTTTTGTAACTGCACACCCGACGGGTTGGGCCCAAACTGTCTTCTGTCTATTGGTATGGGTGTACTTGGATTCTGTACCGCTTTCTGCAGGCTGTCCATCTGGGCTGCAATAGTTGTTTTGAACAAGTCACGGTCTGCATCGGCGGTTGACATCTGCTGGCCGATGGCCCACTCCAATTTCTGTTGCCCCTCAATTAGCTGCTGGATCACCTGTTCCATTGCTGGGTCTGGCAGGGAAGGGGCGGATCCCACTTCTGACACCAATGTGGGCGTGGGAGGGGGAGTGGTGGAGGGCTCTGGTTCAGTAAGAGTCGGAACACCGGTATTTCTCTTCAAGCTGGGTTTTATTTTTAAGGTACGCCTTGTCCTCAAAGTCAGTCTTTCTCTTGCGAACTCCAGGTTGTTCGTGGTTGCGATGTCTTAGGCGTGTGAGATGTCCCAGCAGGTCTTGACAGGCGTCGGTTTCGTCCGCTTCGGTTCTCCGTTGCAGGTATGCCGAGGGAAAAGGAGACCAACAAAGGGAGCCGTTAGACCAAGGTTTAGGAACGTCGTACTTTTAGGGGGCCGAGTGAAGTGAAGGGACACCCGTGAATCCTGTTAACTAGTGGTGCTCGTGTAAGGGGAAGGGGAACAACTCGTGAGATTAACCGGACGGGAAGGGAGGGAAGACAGGTATCGGGGCACACACAGGAAAGGTACGCACAAGGATATATACAAATTTAAACAGGGGCGTTCTTCTTCCCCACCCAAGCCGCCCAACGTCTCCGTACCTGGGAAAGCCACACTCCTCCCTCGGGAGTGTGGCACGGCGGTGCACGGGGTCGTTGGCCTCCTGGCTTTCCCTCGTTCTCGGTTCTCTCGTCCTCGTCAGCTCCACAGTTCCTCTCTCGCTCGCCTTCTCCGCTTCCGACCTCCGGGGTGTGAACACACCCACCATACAGGACTTCCTGCTCTTTATCCAGTCCGGGTTCACTGATGTCCGAGAGGGGCGGAGTTGCGTCCTGCTCAATGAAGGTCCAGTTAAAGGCACCGCAGTCTTTTCCCTCTTCCTGCTCCTGCTCCGAAACGCTGTCCCATTCACTCCTCGAGTTGTTAGTCTGTAGAGAACGAGGGACATTAGGAACAGGCATCCACCAGTTAGTGTGTCTCTCCACCCTGACCTCGCTACAGCGTACAACTTATTACATGCAGCGCCAGACACCTTAAGATATCTGTTAAAATTGGAGCCTTTTAGAGAGGAAGCGTCTCGGTATACTTTTAATAGGAATATGGTGAAAGCCTTTGAGGTTTCTCAATGCACGGTTGCACTTTTACAGGAGTGGTCCCCAGCACACTTAAAATTGTTTTTAAAACATCTGCCCCTAGAATCAGTTATGAATCTGATAAAGATCATTGCATTCAACTGAAGCACAACAAAGTGTTTGCAGAACAAATAGAATTTAAAACCTATGCTTCATATTTGCGTTTTCAACTAGAGCACGGAGTAAGGCGTTGTATCCTACTCTTACGTTTGGGTATACTCCCTTGAGCAATATTTTTAGCTAGTTGGGAAGGTACTAATAACCCCAAAGGCTTATGTGAATTATGCAAAGGTGGCCAACAAGATTTGCTTCACGTTTTATTAATATGTCCCAATGTGAGTATAGTAGCGGCTCGATGACGTTATATAATTTCAATCCAATTAAAGTATAATGCATTCTTGGCCCAAGATTTAAGTACATTGTGCAACTCTCCTGTTAATGAATTTGTTTGCCATAACTTGTTCAAGTTTTTAAAAAGCTTTCTGAAGCTGTTCTAAGTTATAAGCACAATCAGAAGATTCTATCTTATCTTATCCCTATCGAATGATGTATGGGTAGGTGGTAGAATATTGCTGCTGTACCATTTTATAGTGTGTTTTAAAAGCAGAGGTTTTTCAACTTAATCATTTTTAAGAGTATTAATAATAATTTGAATTCTGTATTTGTTGATCTCAGTTGAGGTATGGATCAAATAAAATTTACTGATTACTGAAAAAAATTCTAAAACAAAAAAAAATGATTGATTCTGCCTGGTCGCGTTTCTGACCAACCCCACGTTGGGGAATAGACTGAAGGAAAACACCCAGTCTACCCCCTGGGAGGAGGGGGGCAGAAAAGCTGCTGAGCCCTTTTTGTGATGGGTGCTTCTTTAAAAAAAATTGTTTTCCTGACATCCCAATGGCTTCCTACTCCAACGTGACAGCTTGGGGCAAATTGTTACGTATCTTCTAAATGGGGCAGTGGTGGGCAAAGAGGCTGTTGGGGCTTTACTAATAGTGGTCAGGCACAATGCCTGGTGGGCTCCCCTCCCCTGGTGTCTTGTAGGCTTTCTGCCCCCCTCCCCTTAAGAGGGCAGACTGAGTTTAAAACCTCACAGTCTGCCCCCTAGGAAGGGGCACAACAACTGCTGGGCCACTTCTAGGGTGCGGGGGCATGGCTGATACCTGCTGTAAATTTTTTTTGCTGCCTTTTATTCTTTGTAGTTTAGTGGGCTTTCTGCCACCAAGGGCAACTGTTGGGCATGTTCTGGGATAGGGGACTGGCACAATGCCTGGGAGAGCCGTCCCAACCCATTTATATTTATCTTTTCTCTGGTGTCTGGTGGGCTCTCTGCCACCGCTCCCTCCCGGGCAGGTATACAGTTCTGCCCTGCCCCCTGGGGCAGATGTACTGTTGTGCCCTGGACGGACCACTTGCCCATGTCCCAGGGAAACACAAACTTCCTGGTGACTAGTGGGTGGGCCTCTGTTTGGGGATGGTAGTCCAAGGGTGATCCCCAAGCAGGGATCCACTTGGAAGGGGGCTTGTTATATCTCATGGTTAATAATATACCTAATTATATTCATGAATATACACTATCTGTTACATTTGATTCACATTGTACATCACATTCCACATTGATTGTTGTAGTCTGCATTCTACCTGTTGGCTGTAGTTGCTACTGGAGTTCAGCCTGAGCAGATGTGAAGCTGTGCTGCCAATAAAACATCTTTACTACAATTTGGATTTATTGCATTATTAGAATGGTGACGAGTTGAAGATCATCAAACCACTCCTGTCTACATTGGAGCACAAGAACGGAGTGTGTTGAAACCTATGTTGGATTTTCTTTTAGTTTCTTCAATTTATTCAAATATTAAACTTTATCTATGGATGTGTCGATCGACGATTTGCTAAGGCGTTCGTTATGAGGATTAAGCAGTCAGTGAGGTGAAACTCGCTTATTTTCCCATTTGGATTTATTTTCATTATTTTTGCGCAACTTTTGCCTGACATTCGAACATCAACAAGCAACGGACTCTTACCTGACTCAAACATTTTGTCGTCACCGAGTTCAGGAAATGCTGCGTTCCACTCTGGAGCCTTTGAGATAAGAACACGCATCAGGCAAGCGTTCAAACATCACCATGCTGCCAGTGCGTGCAACGTATGTGGTGGCCATTTTGATGGTTGCCATGACAACGCATCAACGCGCTATGCTGTATCTGAGTACCGATCGTATTTAGCAGTAAGTTTCCACAGCAGTGAGTTTCCATCGGAACAAAATTGAATATTACACTGGACATTTGGATACTTTCCCACTTTTGAGTGAGTCAATTTAATTTTCTTTTTCGATTACACAGATCTTGTTGTGCAAGTAATAACTTTGTTAGTCAGGCAAAGAATAGTTGCTGTATGGATTACATAACAAAGGTTATCATGAGAGTAAGAAGCATATAGTGTCTCATACCTCATTTTCCTAACCTACATTTTTACAAATGTGTGCAAAATGCAATTTGATCCTCCTGCCAAATTTTTACAAAACAAAGGGAATCCACCAATGCCTTGGTCAAAGTGGAAAGAAGAATTTACCACCTATATGAAAGCTATAGATGGTGAGCGTATGGGTGCGGAAAAGAAAAGTATTTTACTACACTGTTTAGGCTCGGAGGGGCAGGATATTTTTAGAACTCTTCCTCAAATTGTTGCACAAGATGGAAGTGGAGACAATATGAATGTATATGTTGATGAGATTTAAAACCGTTGCAAATATAGCATTGAACAGATTTAAATTGTACATCAGGCCACAAAAGGAGGAAGAATCTTTTGATGATTTTTTAACTGCACTTAGACCCTTGAGCCTGCATTGCAATTTCTGCGGTGTTACTGATGAAATGATTTAAAACCAAATTATTGTAGATGTAAAAAATATGAAGACTCCGGAAAATGTATGGGTCATGGGAGACCCTAATTTAACAGACGCTATTGCTACAGCAAAAGCCACTGACCAATTGGAAAAATGGATGGATATTGTAAAACAGAAGTCTGATAAATCTACCAAAGATGAGGAGATTTGTGTTGTAAAATCTAAGAGTGAGTTTAAATATGACACTTCACCTGGGAAAAGCTTTTCAAAACCTGTCAACAATTACTCGAATAGGAGAAATGACACTTTCAGTAATCACTGCTTTTGTTACAGGTGCGGATGTAAATTCCACATTGCATCCTTTCCAAGTTGTCCTGCAGTTAATAAAGATTGTAGAGTGTATGGTAGATTAGAACATTTTGGAAGTGTTTGTAGAGATGTGAAGCATCATCCCAATCAGACACGAAATGCCCCCAGTACTATTGAAATAAACAAAGTTACAAGCATTAATGAAATATCAGAACAAAACAAAGGCTTTGTTGTGTCTATTTTAAATAAAGATCCTGATGTAGATCTTAAATCTCCTAAATGTATTTTTAGCGTCATGGAAGCAGATATAGAACTGATAGTGGACTCTGGATCGCCCTGGACTATTATTACCACCCACTATTTCAAAGAAAAATAATTGATATGTGTAATTATGATAAACTACAACCATCGGACATTTGTGCTGAAAGTTTTGATGGTTCAAGAATGGAAATAGAAGGTTTCTTACATGTAACGTTGTGTTTCAAAGGAAGATGTGCTCAGATTAAGTTATATATTGCGGTGAGAGGAGTGAATGTGCTAGGGTGGAGTGACCAGTGGAAATTAGGTATAATTTTCAATCCACGGTCTAAGGAACCTGTATCTTTAAGTGAAGAACCTATGGATAGTATTGCTGTCATTAACCAAAATAGTAGTGGTTTGGATAGGGAAACAAAACTTATAAAAACTTATAACAACGTATTTTGTGTCAAATTGGGTAAGTTTAAAAGTTTCACACAAAAAAATATTTTGAAAGATGGAGTACCTGTTAAACAAAAGCTAGGAGGGGTACCCATAAATATAAGAGATTATTTAAGAGAGATGTTGAAAGATTTATCATAGGAAGGAATTATTGAACCTATTGAGTCCTCCAAGTGGGTTTCCCCCATTGTTTTAGTACGCAAACCAGATCAAAAACTCAGGGTATGTGTGGACTTGAGAGCATTAAATGCTAACACTGTAATAGATTGTCATCCACTACCTAATAATAATGAAGTAGTCTCCATGCTGGAAGGTGCCAAAATATTTCATACATTGGATTTGAGATCTGCTTACCACCAGATAGAGCTCATAGAAGAATCAAACATTTTTACAGCATTCATCACTTTGCAAGGTCTTTTTCAATTTACTAGGATGCCCTTCAGTTTGGCCTCAGCGGCATCAGTATTTCAAAGAGTGATGTTTCAAATTTTTAGAGATACTGATTGCTATGTTAAATGTTTCCAAGATGACATATTGATATTTTCAAGGAATGAGGAAGAACATGAAATACATTTAAATGAAGTATATAAAAGATTAGACAGTCATGGTCTTACTCTCAAAGCTCATAAGTGTAAACTGTTTAAACATTCTGTTGAATATTTAGGTCACACATTATCTGGAGACAGAGTGGTTCCAAAGAAGTCAAATGTTGATGCAATAATCAATGCCCCCACTCCCAATAACAAAGACCAGCTGCTATCATTCGCCGGAATGTGCGAGTATTATAGAAAATGTATTGAAAATTTTGCCACCAAAATGGAGCTACTAAGGAAATTATTAAGGCAAAAGGTTGTGTTTATTTGGGATGAAGAACAGCAAAAGGCTTTTGAGAGTATAAAAAAAGAGTTTGTAAATGCACCTACGGTAAAACCTTTCCGAATGAAGAAAGAATGCATTATTACAGTTGACGCCAGCTTATATGGTGTGGGAAGCGTGTTATCTTAAAAGAAATGCATGTATGGGTGGAATGTTGCTTTTGCATCTAGGACCCTTAATGAAACAGAGCGTAAGTATGCGGTAATAGAAAAGGAATTACTTGCATGTGTATGGGCTTTAGAACATTATAGAATTTATGTTTGGGGTAGCAAGTTTACACTCAGAAAGATCATACACCGTAGGCTAATATACTATCCACAGGAGGTGGATGGAACTGAATATGTTCCTGGGAAAAAACATTTAACTGCAGATTTTCTATCATGGTTACCGTGTAGTCATGATGAAGTCAATGTTGTTAAAGAGGTAGATTTTGTTGTTCTTCAGTATCAAGAAATTAAGGAGGAATTCTGGGCAGAAAGTGAAAAATGTGATGACAGATTGAGTAACCTCAAAAAATGTGTGTGTAACAATCGGGGGAGGAATAGACAGGAGACGTGTCTTGGTTTTGGTAGGATTTATTCTTTGGTACAACAAATCAGTGCAGGTCTTGCGAGGAGCTCCTCGTCTTGGGGATCGGCTTCTCTCTTGGCGGGTCTTCCGGAGTAGTCCCTCCTCCCTTCGTCGGACCGGGCTCCTCCTTCGGGTCGGCTCCGTCGGCTCCGTCCTGACCCAAGTTCCACCGGTGAAAGGGGAAACACAAAGAGGCAAGTATCAGTACTTCCTTCTTTAACCAATATCACAACAGGGGGGGACGTGAGGGAAACCGTCAGTGCTCACAACCTTAGCATAAACGTGAAAGGGGTAAAGGGTCGGGTTCCCGGGAATCAGAGTTAGACTATGTAAGGCTTCTGCCTTTCTTCCGCACCCAGCCATCGATACGGGTACGCACCTCGGAGAGCCACACCCCTCCTGGTTTGCGGCTGGGCGACGCGTGGTGTTGGCCTCCTGGCTTTCTCCTCAAATCGTCCTTCCTCTCGTCCGTATCTTCTCCTCGTCCTGGCGGCTCCTCCGTCCCTGATGTCACTGGGGTAGCACACGCCTCGTTGTTCTCCGCTCCTTCCGACTTCTCCTTTTCTCTCTCCGCTCGGCTCAACACACTGCTCCACGCCTCTCCTCCCTTCCACGTACTGTCCGCTCCTCCGGTGTAGTAACACACCTGTGTGCTATCACCGTCGACGTTTATCAGGACTCGTGACTCCTCCTCCTCCATACGTCCGCCCATCCAGTTAAAGGGTCCGATGTCGTCCTCCTCATCACAGCTGTATTTTTCCACACTGGTCCATTCCGGGAGACTCTGAGGCTGAGGAGATAAGAGGGGGGGGGGGGGGGGGGTCACAGGTTATAGGTTCACAGCAGGAGACAGGGGGGGGTGGCACGAGACCGTCCTCCATGTTACAGTGTGTTTGAAGGGTGGCCCAATAGGCATCAAGTAAGGTCAGAAATCTCAAAGCTGGTAAATGTATTCATCCAAGAGAAGTTCAAGAGGCAATTTTAAGGTTATCCCATAAAACTCATCCAGGTATTTCGGCAATGAAACGTTTAATCAGAATTTTATTCTGGTGGGCAGGTATGGATAGGTTTATTGACCGTGTGGTCAGAGAGTGCAAAGAGTGTGTGTCCAGTGAAAAGATGCTAAAAGTGAACACTCCAGCCATGAAAATAGTCACCTGGCCTAAGGAGCCCTGGCAAAAGGTTGCATTTGATATAGCTGGACCATTTAATATGTTACCTGAGAATTCTCGTTATGCATTAGGCATTAGTCATTATTGATTATCATTCTAAATGGCCTGAGGTAAAGTTTGTGGCCAAAGCTACTACCAATGCTGTGATTCATTTTTTCAAAGAAGTTTTTGCACAGGAAAAATGTCCTTCCACATTAATATTTGATAATGGTGTACAACTTACCTCGTCTGAGATGTGTGTATTCCTTAAAAATTGTGGCATTAATCATAAATTTACCTCTCTTTATGAACCACATGAAAACGGAACAGGTTGAGCTTTTCAACAGGGTTCTCAAAACCTTCGTTTCTGATGCTCTAAAACAAGGTGGGGATTGGTTGAGTGATTTGAGAGAGTGTTTGTGGATATACAGGATCACTCCACATACCACCACGGAAATCAGTCCTTTCAAGTCTCTAAAAGGAAGAGATCCTGCATCCAGTGTATGTCCATGGTGGTTCAGAGAAAGATGCAAGGAGTTGGTGCATAATAAGGAATGTGTACATAATACTGCCAAGAGGGTGGAAGTCAAACAACAAGAAACAAATCATTTGTATGATAACAAATGGAAGGTAAGAGTTCACAATTTCAAGGTTGGTGACTGGATTAAGGTTTTGAAACCTGGTCAATAAAGGTTCTGGTAAGTTTGGTAAAGCAATGCAAATTAAGGTTTCCAGCAATTGAGCAGATGTGAAGCCGTGCTGCCAATGAAACATCTTTTCTACAATTTGGATTCATTGTATTATTACAGGGCTGTTGGAAAAGGACATTGTTGTATTGTATAGCAGCATTTATATAATGTGTACTACTGTTATGTGGCCCGTTACTTCTTGAAGGGTGTGTTGCTGGAAGGATGTTGCTTTTGCTTTGATTCTAATTGCAGTTATTGTGTTATGGGACAGACCGAATAGCAGTTATCGGTTTTTGGGACACATCGAATAGCAGTTATTGTGTTATGGGATGCGACACGCAGCAGTGTGGAGGATGATGATGTATGAGAGACAGACGCACTTTTATTGGTTTTCAGTCTGCTGGTAGCTTTCAACAGCTCTAAAGGTCTCTTTATGGATTTCATATGGAAATCTGTCTGCTTTGCTGGTTTCTGCCAATCTGAGATTTGGTGCACAGTTGTGGTCCTGCGCTGGAATGGTTGGAGGGAGGGAGAAGTGGAGGGATCTGCTGGGATGGGCATTGTTACTATGATCCCATATCTGAGGGACATATGCGGGTACATGACTATATAATGCCAGAGTGAACCATAGGTCAACCCTTCTTAGCTTACCGGCCCATCGAAAGAAGATTGCTGGTTTGGTTTTTTCCAATCCGAGGTTGGTATCCTGAGGGTTGCACTTGAGGGTGCAACTGTTTTCTGGGCTCTGTTGCCAGGTTGTGGAGTGGTGCAGTTATCTAGGAAATAGACATGTTTTCAACTGTCTTCAGAAGTGTGTGTGCTCATGGGAGCTTCTAATGCTGGGAGCAGTGAGCTCCAGAGATTGGTGTCTTGTCCAGAGACAGTAGAATCTCCTACGGATTTCTTATGGTACGGAGGCGCGATGATAAGTGGTGCAAGCCAAGGCATAATGTCCTGTTTTGGTTGGCATTGCTTGAATTTACCTTGTAGGTATAGCGTCCTTTTTCTTGGAAGGCTCTGTGGACAATACAGAGATCCTTGAAGATGGCCCTCCTAGTTCTAGGTGTTACATTGTCCTTGCTATGTCTCTTTAATGTTTTAGAATGTTAATACACTGGTGATTCTTGTCAGAATGTTTTACTGACACTTTATGATTACCTTTGGATCTTCATGCATACCTGAGATTTCTCTCATGAATAAACCTTCATAAAGACTATCCTTTTTGAGTGTTTTTGTACTTTTAAAAGTGGCGACGAGGGAAGAAACGACCCATCTCTGTTTTCATTGTTTTTTTTTTTTGCTCATTTTTCTTGGCTTTCACAAAAACGAACATCATTTACTCTTCAACCTGTGCGCAATTTAATTTATTTTCAAACATACATCCTGAAGGATTCCTCTGCAAGACGCTTCTACAACGCTTCAATCAAAACGTGAACGCTGAATAAAACTCTCCAACTAAAACGCTGTAAAAGACGCCTACATGCAACTGTCTGATCTCAAGAAGACGTTAATCTTTTCCGTGTCAATTACGAAGGTATGACAAGGTGAGAGTGGCGTTTGGAAGAAGCGTGAAGCGTGTATCGTGAAACTGCAATTTTAAACTCGCAAAAGCGGCAAAAACTAATCCTTGGCATTTTACAAAACTTTGCACGAGCTGTGAATATTTTCGAACACATTACCTCGTGGATGCGCTGTGTCTTCCTGATTTCAACGGCAAACTCCAAGGAACACACGAATGACGCGCAATGCATTCTGGGACCCGCAATGCATTCTGGGGCGCGTTGCTTAGCAACTCTTCGTTATTCATTGAATTAACTGTTTACATGCCCCAAATTCATTAAAAACTCGATTTTAACTGCATTTTACCTACAATCAACACGCAATTACAAGAACAAGACTACGGTGACTACTTTTATTTTGTTAATTTATTTTTTTTTTCTCTTCTTTTCTTCAAAATTATATATATTGACTTATAATTAATATTATGGAAACTAACACCATTTTAGCTCCTCCTAAATTCTTACAGGACCCTGGTATTCCTCCTATGAACTGGGAGGATTGGCGTGAATCGTTTGAAACATACTTAGAAGCCATTGGGGGTGAGGTATTTTTAGCTTCACGCAAATTAGCTCTACTTAAACACAGCCTTGGTGTAGAAGGTAGGAAAGTATTAAAAACATTACCCTTACTGTCCAATAAAGTTACGTCTAAAGTATGTGATGTTGGTGATGAAGACCTCAGTGATGAAGAGGTTGTGTTTGATTCTTCAAAAATTGAGACATTTTCCTCAGATGAATATCTTGATTCTTTGAAGGCTTTAGAAGAGAATTTCGGGAAAAAAACAAGTATAGTAGTAGAAAGACATAAGTTCTTTTCAAGGGCACAGTTACCTGGTGAAAATGTGGAACAATATGTTACTGCTTTAAGAAGATTAGCAGATAATATTAGCAGCTTTAATCTCCTTCACGAATGCCACTTCAGGCCACTTGCTGTAATAATCCATTAAAACAATAGCGAATTTTCCAACAATATTCCCAAAACTAAACGGACCACAAATGTCCATGGCTAACCTCTGCCATGGTTTATCAGGAAACACAACAGAACTAATGTGAGATTCTTGAGAAATATGGGATTTATCACTACATGTGCATGCAGGACAATTTCTGACACGTCTTTCCACATCTTTATCCATACCAGGCCACCAAAAATCACATCGGCACCTCCTTTTCATTCCGGACATTCCCGAATGACCAACATGGACAAGATCAAGCAATCTATCACGTAAACTAGATGGTACAACAAGTTTATCTGCCCTTCTGACTATACCTGTCTCTATATTATAGGAAAGTTCTGGCCACACAGTTTTATACTCAGATAGCTCGCAATCACTCCATGAGAAATTCTTGCATGGTGAGGTTAACCGTACAATTACTTCTTTCAAAATATGGTCATCTTCAACAGCTTTTTTCCACTCCATCTCATCAATGACCCCACTACATACCTCTTGAATGGAAGCTACTGACCATTCCTCATCTTGGTCAGATGCGGAATCTTCACTACAAATAGGGAGGCGGGATAGACAATCCGCATTAACATTTTTAATGCCTGGTACATACTTCATAGAAAAATCATACTCTTGTAGTTTATAGATCCACTTCGCAATTCTGGGAGTAGCTTTCCCGGCACCTTTGGTTGAAAATATGTCAACAAGAGGTTTGTGGTCGGTTCTTAACTCAAAATTAGTGCCCCATACATAATTTCTAAAGTAATTTACACCCCAGAAACAAGCAAGAGCTTCTTTTTCAATAACCGAGTACGATGGTTCAGCGCCCTTCAAGGTACGGGAAGCAAAAGCTACCACCCATTCCAACTTGTCCTTACCTTGCATCAAAACCGCACCTAAACCATATGCACTAGCGTCAACAACAATAATGGATTTCTTGTTGGGATCAAAAGGTTTGAGTGCAACAGCATCTATTATTTCCTTTTTTACATCTTGAAAAACCGATTGGCATTCTGAACTCCACACAAATTTAACACCTTTTTTCATTAAAGATCTTAAGCAAAAAACCTTGGAAGCAAAATTTTGTACAAATTTTGAATAATACTCCGCGAGCCCTAAAAATGAGCGAAGTTGGTCTTTGTCTGACGGAGATGGAGCATTCTTGATAGCATCTAATAGATTTTTCTTTGGTTTAACACCTTGTGCAGATAAAGTATGTCCTAAATACTCAATTTCATTAGTAGCAAATTTACATTTTTCAGCAGCCACCGTTAAACCTGCATTCTGAAGTTTAATTAATACATCATTCAAGATTTCATTATGCATATTTTTGTCTTCACCCCACACTAATACATCATCTTGAAAGACTAACATGTTTGGTATACCTTCAAGGACTCTAGTCATGACTCTCTGGAAAACAGCAGATGCAGAAGACAAACCAAAAGGCATTCTTAAAAATTGAAAAGCTCCCTCTGGAGTAATGAAGGACGTTAAATGACGAGACTCAGGATGTAATTTTATCTGATGATAAGCATTTGACAAATCAATAGACGAAAAATACTTAGCATCTCTGACAGAAGCAACCATCTCATTAATATTTGGTAATGGGTAGCGGTCTACCCAAATATTCTTGTTTAAATCTCTTAAATCCACACACATGCGCAATTTTCCATTGGGTTTTCGTGCCAAAACTACTGGACTAAGCCAATCTGATGCCTCTATGGGTTCAATGATATTTTGTTGACATAAACGGTCCAGTTCCACTTTAAGCTGGGATCTTAGCACCAAAGGAACATTGCGTACTTTGTGGACAATGGGAGTGCAATCTGGTTTAAGAATAATACGATGTTCAAATTTCTTAAGACACCCTAATTTTGTACTGAATAAACTAGGAAATTTTTTGTGCCACTCTAACCCGGCATCATCTTGATAAGGTTTCTATTTCACCAACCGTCTCAACTGGAACATCTTCTCCATGTTCAAGGAGATTATCTGGAAGGATTATTGTTAAGCCTGTTAAGCTCAATGATTATATGTTGTAACTTATTTATTTATTGTAACATATTTATTTTTTTTTAATTTTTTTTATTTTCTAGAAGGGAAGATGTGTTACATTGTCCTTGCTATGTCTCTTTAATGTTTTAGAATGTTAATACACTGGTGATTCTTGTCAGAATGTTTTACTGACACTTTATGATTACCTTTGGATCTTCATGCATACCTGAGATTTCTCTCATGAATAAACCTTCATAAAGACTATCCTTTTTGAGTGTTTTTGTACTTTTTAAAACTAGGTAGCCAGTGAAGTGGTTGCGGGACTGGGGCCATGCCTTCCCCAGGGGGTAGACAGAGAAGAAGCCTCACAGCAGCATTGTGGATGAGTTTTATTTGACACCCGATGAATGCGGGTGCGCCAAAGTATAGGCTGTTGACATAGTCAAGCTTGGAGATTACAAAAGAGAGGATGACTTGCAGTTTATGTTGGTTTGCAGGTTATGGGTAGATGCAACGTAGTGTTTTTATCGTGTACAAGGGGTTTTGAGTCATTTTTTATTTTTGGAATTTGGAGTTACCCTTGTTAGGCAAAATTTTTAAAATTGCACCTTGACACCACTTTGCGTATTTAGGCAGCGTCCATTGCAAAACTTAACTGTGAAACGGATCATTTGCACAAAACATTTACAGGGAAGGGATGAAAACAACAGACCAGACTGGTGTTTATGGTGCCTTTTTTAAAAGCATACTTGCAGCAAAAATGTATGCGAGGGCGCATTTTGTGCTAAAATATAGAACAAAATGATAGATTTGCACTTGAGTAATTATGCTCAATTTCGTAAAATTTTGCCAAAATGTTACAAAGCAAAATACACATATTTTGCATGTCCCTGGTTGAAATTTACTGCGCTAGAGAAGCAAAGCATGGATTTTAACGGGTCGCGCTCAGATTTAAGAGATAAAAATGTATTTACTTGCTGTCTTGTGTAATGTTACTATGTGTCCATCCTCCCATAGTTCTCCTCACAGCCTGCTGCGGAAACAGCCTGTGCCTTATATACGGGATGAAGTACCCCCTCTGGGGTACATTATAATCAATCAATCAATCAGGTGTTTGTTAAGCGCGGTTCATCACCCGTAAGGGTCTCAAGGCACTAGGGGTGGGGGGGTGCAGGTTCCATTCTATTAAGGAAGGGGTCTGTCGAAGAGCCAGGTTTTGAGGTTTCTTGCAAAGATGGGGAGCGATGTTGTCTGTCTGAGGTGGAGCGGAAGGGCGTCCCAGGCTTTGGCCGCGAGGAAGGAGAAGGAGCGGCCTCCCGATCTGGTCTTTCTGGTGCGGGGGACCTCGGCGTAGGAGAGCTGGGCTGATCAAAGGGTCCTTTGGGGTGCGTGGAATTTGAGTCGGCTGTTCAGGTATGCTGGTCCGGTGCCGTGGGGGGCTTTGTGTGCGTGGGTGAGCATCTTGAAGGTGATTCTCGCCTCGACGGGGAGCCAGTGGAGTGTGCGCAGATGCTGGGAGTTGTGGCAGTGGCTTAGCAGGTTGAGGACCATTCTTGCGGCGGCGTTCTGGATGTTCTGTAGCTTGCGGATGAGGTTTTTGTTTATTCCGGCATAGAGTACGTTGCATAGTCGAGTCTGCTGGTGACCAGGGCGTGAGTGACGGTCTTTCTGTGTTTGAGAGGGATCCATTTGAAGGTCTTACGAAGGAGGCGGAGGGTGTGGAAGCAGGGGGACGAGACGGAGTTGATCTGGCGCTACATTTTGAGCTCTGAGTCCAGGTTGATTCCCAGGTTGGGTGCGTGGTCCATTGGGGTGGGGGTCGGGCTTCCGAGGGTGGGGACCACCAGGTGTTGTTCCATGGTGTCGAGGTTTGGGCCCATGATGAGTACTTATGTTTTGTTTGTGTTTAGTTTTAGGCAGCTGTTTTTCATCCATTTGGCGACGGCTTTCATACCTTCTTGAAAGTTGTGTCTGGCGGTGTTGGGTTCGTTGGATAGGGAGAGGATGAGTTGGGTGTCGTCTGCATATGACACAATGTTGAGTCCATAGGTTCTGACGATGGAGGCGAGTGGAGCCATGCAGACGTTGAAGAACGTAGGGTGAGGGAGGACCCCTGGGGGACTCCGCAGGTGGTTGGTGTAGGGTCCGAAAGGAAAGAGGGGAGTCTGACCCACTGCGTTCTGCGGGAGAGGAAGGAGCGGATCGAGTTGAGGGCTTTGTCTTGGATCCCTGCGTCATGGAGTCTGCGTATTAGGGTGCAGTGAGAGACTGTATCGAACGCCGCTGAGAAGTCGAGGAGCATGAGTGCTGCTGTTTCTCCTTTGTCCAGTAGGGTGCGGATGTCGTCTGTTGTGGCGAGGAGGGCTGTTTCCATACTGTGTTTTTTTCTGAAGCCGGATTGGGAGGAGTCAAGGATGTTGTGCTCTTCGATGAATGTGGCGAGATGGGTCAGTAGTTTTTGAGGTCGGTGGGGTCATCCGAGGGTTTCTTCAGGAGGGGGATGATCTTGGCATGTTTCCAGTCGTCAGGGAAAGAGGCGGTCGCCAGGGAGGTGTTGATGGTTTGGCAGAGCATGGGTGCGATGGTGTTGGCGGCTCTGTTGAAAATGTGGTGGGGGCAGGGGTCTGTGGGGGCCCCGGAGTGGATTGACTTCATTGTCTTTAGTGTGCCTTTGGTAGTGAGGACTGTCCAGTTGTTGATTGCTGGCTTCAGGGTGTCGGGGTGGTTGGTGAGGAAAAGGGGAAATAAGGCAGAAATAATGCAGAAAAGAGCAGAGATGCAGAAAAGTGCAGAAAGGAAAAAATAAAAGAGGGTAGAAAAATTAGTGAAAATGAGTGAAAACGAGTGAAAGAGTGGAGCGAGAGGAAGGAGACAGCGGTCCACTGGAAGGCCAGGGATGAGGCGCAGGGAAACCTGCAGGTGGAGGAGGGCCTCAATCACCAACACTCGTACAGGGGCAGGCCTCACTTAATGGTGGAGATGCGAGGGTGGAGTGCAATTTCACTGACAATGAGTCAGTGGCTTTGCTCGCCTGTCCTCGCAACGGCCGCCATTAAGTAGGGGTCGGGGAGGGGCGGACAGCTGGGAGGCGGGAGCAGGGAGGGGAGCTGGATCTTGCAAGTAACTGTGAAGTTCTGTGAGTCTACAGAGAAGCAATGGCGAAGGCCATGTTCCTTCATAAGGATATGGAATTTTGAGGTGACTCACAAATTCCTTATCATGTATGGAAGCGGGTATTTTATTCCTTATAATATATGGTCACACCAATACCAATACTGTTCCCACAAACCACTTAAATCCTTGGTAGTAAGCTCTTTCATATGAAAGAAAGAGCATGTTTGTAAACATGGAATGTCCAATGCAAAATTAAACAACTCAAAAAAGTTGTTAGATATTTGTAACACAACAGATATTTTAATATCTTTTATTACTCTGATATTGTTTAATAGAAGGCTGGTTAAAAAAAAAAGAAACATGTTGCCAAATATCTCCTTTCTGCACATCACAGTCAATTTGCCACAAAAACAGTATAGGGATTAAAAATCTCGATGATTACAATAAGACTCCAAGTTATCTTTTACGTTTTTTTGCACTCACTGGGGTTTATAAAACTAATAAAATGTCCTCACCAAATAAAAGAGTGAAAATTCCCACCTCCCCCCCCTCCCCACCCCACTGGCGCATCTGCTGAGCCATTTAGCGAAACCATTGCTTAATAATGTAAACAGAGTAGGAGCCAAAACACAACCTTGGCGAACACCTTGATTTACTTTTAGTTTTGCTGTTTTACCATCAGGACCCCAAAAACTTGTGCAAATATGTCTGTGTAACTACATCAGCATAGACAGCAAATCTTTACAGATACCAAGGCTTGATGAGGGAGCCCAGAAATGATTGCGAGGGATACTACTGAATGCGGACTTTAGCTCCACGAAGACCATTTAATGCAAGATATATTTTCCAATCAGGAAGTTAAACCCAAAGACTTGGTCAACACTGCTGATGCTTTTTTGAAGCCCACCTGGCAATGGAGAGGACGTCATAATTCAATCCAGACCTCAGTATGTTGCAACAGCAAATGTACAAAGATTGTGTGGACATTTTCTATCAGACCTATTGGCCCTACATTCATCCTTACACCCTTTTTTAAAAAGTGGTACAATATCAGCACCTGACCTGGGTGCAGGTATTTGTCCTCTGAAGATGATGACGTGTGCGAGTGTAGCCGTATATGGAGCCCCGATACCCGGTTCAGGTTTATCCCCTTACGTGCGGGTGATAGAGCGCGCAGTTCACCCGGGTCACTATTTTACCAATTTCCACGCACTGGGCCCTGGCGTGCATACAAATGACTGTGTTTGCGTGAACCGGGTGATTTTCCACACGCTACTATGAGTAATTTGGGGGGGTGACTCCCTCTCACAACTTACTATTCATGTACCTGACTTACCACAGGCACATTACTCCTGATGGATCAGGAGCTAGCAGTGGACAAGTAGCAAGATTCCTACAAGGAGAAAAATACCTTACACATACAGTCCATTTAATAACATTAGGAGATACGTAATGACCACAGACACCTGATGAGGTTTAAAGAGTTTATATGAATTTAGTTTAGAATGAGTATGCCATAAGTAACAGGCAGATACAAATTAGAACATCAATGATAAAAATCATAACAAGAGTGTAGCTATGGATTAAGGCAAGCACCATAGATTACTAAGGAATATTCAGGGTATGAGCATTTTGGAACATGCTCTTCAGTACGATTTTAAACTAAGGCAGGGGCGTGAGACAGACCTAATATGTGTACTTATTCTTTAGACTAATTCCTAAACCTTATGCTATTCTTACTAAGATCACAGCAACCATACTAAAGGGAAGGGAAAATGGAACAAGCTAAAATATGCAATCAGTTTTAATAATCCTATAGGTAGGGGAAAAATGGAACATTACTAATAAACAATTTGCACAAAATTACTTTCGATAGGTGATAAGAGAATATCACAGGCAAGAGTGCTTTATTAAGAAAAGGAAAGGTAGAGTATGGTTAGACGGACACCCATAGATATATTTACCTAGGACAGAATGAGGACTAACCCTGGCCACGGGTCAGTCTGGGAATAGGCAGGGACAAGGACCCCCAAGGATTCGGAATGCCAGTAGGCGAGCAGGTACAGCTCAGGACAGTCAGGACAGGATACCCCTCAGGTTTGGGTCAGGGCTGGGCTCATCAAAAGGGCACGACCAACACCTGCAGCTTCGGATGCAACGCCTGCGTTACCCCCTCTCTGCACGGAATCCGCCAGTAACCCCGATTGGGTTTTCGAATCTCCCAGCAAAGTGCTTCGCCAGCACTTAAGACTATTTCCACCCCTTGGAGTTTGTGGAAAATACGGACAGAGTGCTCCGCAGCGCTCTGTATCAATCACCTATAGAGTTCGTAGGGTCAGTGACAGGCAGCTACTCGGACAAGTCGGACAATTTTTCTAAGCTAAACTAGACTAGTTATACTTTTTTGGGACCCCTAGACCACCCACAAATGTTGCAAGTGACAAGGTCCCATCTTTTGATTGGTCAAGAGAGGTGGTTAGGTCATTGTCACCTCCTAAATTCTACGTTCCCATGTTCTAATATTCAAATGACAGTACCCACCCCTTAAATTCCTGTTCCCAGGCATACGTGTAGAAGAGCACAATAGCGTATACAGTAGAAAGAAACAAATGTAGCATTTCAGGTAAAATTCAGCTTCTCTTCTCTGGGTTATGAGGCAGGTTCCCAGGAGCATCTCAGCTTCGGTAGCCAGCTGGCTGATTTCCACGGATGCGAGGCCCAGTCCACATGTCAGGTGACCAGGTCCACATGGGCTTCCAAAAATGGCGCAGCTCCCCAACTCCCAGGCCCCCAGATACGTGGTACATGAAAAGTAAGCGAAAACAAATTAGAAACACAGAAAAAATGAATTCACTGTCTACCATGAATAAGCTTCACTGCACCCCTTACTGTGTAATATCTATAGCATTGAGGGTTAATGCGGGAAAGACAGATATGCAGAAGCAGCATGAGCTAGCAGAGAGCATGGTTAAAGACAAGCGGCCATATTTAGCAACAATGCGCATGAGCAACAATATCCCTCCAAATTGCGAGTGCGTCACATCACGTGGGTATGACCGACACATGCGCAGACTGGATTTTTGCGAAGCGGCCATTCAGTAGTGCAAGCATCATTATAATTAATAAACATAGATGCGAGCTTCTCTCGGGCACCCTCCTGTACTGGAAAAGGTAAAAATTAAGACGGACAGGATTGGTTAATGCTTATTAAAGGTTAGACGAGGTTCATGAATGTGAGCAAGTCGCTTTACGTGCGAATCCTTGCTCCATCAATCCCCTCTTTGATGATATTTACTATCATCACTACAAATGGAAACAGATGCCAACCTCATTCTTGCATATCATTCATTTCTATCTCCACAAACTTGTTGTTGAGCTTCCTTCCTGCATCCTTATTAGGGTGAGAGCTTTTAGCTCTTTTGTAAATTTCATTCTTCAATTCTTCTAACTCTAGCTCATCAACATTTCTTTTCACTCCTCTTTGGTTCACTTTATATCTCTTTCTGCATTTTTGACATTTGCAGCAGATAAATATAATCAGTACAACCACACCTATTCCAGCTATTGGCATCAGTATTTTCCATAGAAGATTTTTACCCAAGTTAGAAAACCAACTACCTACAGAGGAGAGACCATCAGTCAGTCTCGTCCAGGCACTATCAACCTCCAATGGTTTGAGTTCTTTTTCCAAATTAGTTATGTTTCTTACATACTTCTTTATTTCAATGCTTTTATCAGGAATGTAAGTGCAACAATGTTGCGCCTTCAACATTCGGCAGACTCCGCCCTCTTTTGCCAATAAGGTGTCAAGAGCAAGGCAATTCTGTAAAACCATTGATCTGATCGCAACCATTTCAGTATTGACCAGCAGGAATCCAGCAGCAGTGTCAGTTGATAACCAATCCACTACTGTAGATAATTTGCAGATACGGTGAGTATTCAGAACTACCCCCATTCCAGGTATCAGTGCACTAAATATATCACCTATGATTTCTCCTACACTTTCACGTTTACTACGCACTAAGCCATTAGTATCTTCATTGCTTCCAGCAGCATGGTTCACATGGTATATTTTCGGGAAAACAATGCCAAAGTAGCAGCTTCCATACCAGTGATCCGGCAGTTTGAAATAAGCCTTGTTTCCACATATATAATAAATTCCTGGAAACACAGGTTCTGACCCATTTTTGAAACCCCAACCTCCAATTACCTGGTAATTATGTTCACACTCGCTGGAACCGATGAATACATTGCTATAATAACTAGTCTTTTCTCTATGGAGACAGAGTTTCCCTTTCCGTTCAAAATCCAGCAACAATGCAGGACCAGCTTCGCCTTCTGAGGTGCTTTCCATATTTTCTGCCCATCTAGGGATTCTATCTTTCTCGTCAGTGGCCTTTTTCTGAAACTTTTCTCTCCTTCTTTCTGCCATTTTCAAAAACATCTTTTCCTGCTCCTGTAGGGAACAGGTCAGATTATTTTCTCTAGCTTCATTTAAGTCTATGTCACCTATAGTCAGGAAATATTCTCCCATATAACGGGTTACCTCGCTTCTAATATGTACAATGTTTAGATTTCCTCGAACAGGAAGTTCTGAAAAGATTACGTCAGTGTTTGAGTAGTAGTACTGTAAAGTACTTCTATAGAATAAGCTTGCTAATATACTACAGGAAATTCCGTAGGTCAGGGGTAAATGGTGATAGGTCACGCTTTCAGCTACAGAAGTAGGTAGCTTCATACATACGTAACAATCTTCTATTTCCATAGCTTCTACATAGTGCACTAAAAGATTAGCGAAGACATTTAATTGAGTTCTGTTTTTCATCTTGTGAAAATGTAGTCCACCCTCATCTGATGCATCTAAATCGGTTCGTTTTTGTGTCAGTACAGCAGTGTTGTCACGTCTTTCTACACTTTGTGGTGTTTCTTCAGTCTGTACAGTTTCTGTGTCTAGGGTCTCTGGGTCAGTGGGGTACAAGTTAGGGTCTTTACTTATCATAAAAGGTATAAAAACTGTTAATCCTATCCATATAATGATCAGTACGGCTATACTACAAAAACATATTTTACAGCAGGTTTTACAACAACTAAATTTGGATCTTCCATTTACACTCGAATCAGACATAGTGGCTTACAGGTGGTTTTCTAACCCCTCTTTATTTCTCTTCACCAAAGGTTCTTTTAGGTTTTCTCAAGGAGGGTCTTCGTCAGAACTCCGATCAGTAATTGACTCTTCGTCACTATGGCCACTGTGGTTTGGCTCATCAATTTCTTCCAGTACCAAGTAAGTCCATTCAGGGCTCCGATACAGTTTGTTTTGTTTCTTTACTCGTGAGCTTCGTCGACTAGACTGGACTCAGGCTTCTTTTCTTTCACTGGCAGCCCTTTTCCGGTCTTCTATCTTTTCTTCAACTGTTTTGATTCTCAGTCTCAGTCTTTTTATGTATCGGGGTTCATTCTTTTTCTTGAGCCTTTTAGTGGTCGAGGACACTTGGCCTTCCTCGTGAACTCTCTTGTTTTCGCTTCGTTGTGGCACTCTTGTTTCGGCAGTGTCTATTTCCCTTCCTGTCTGACTAGTTCCAGGTCTTTCATAAGTTTCTTCTGCCTGGTCCCTAAACTGGCCTTGTTCAGGACTACTTTGTACTTGATCTTTATTTTCAGGTGATCTGGACTCTGCTTCCTGAACACATTCGTCTATTTCTATCTGTTCCTGTTCATGCACTTCGATCCCTTGATTTTCTTCCGCATGAACTTCAGCTTTAACCACTATCTGTCCCTTTTCAGTTTCAGAAGTTTCAGGAGAAGTGTCGATAACTTGGTCTGTCCCTACTTGGCCTATTTCCTGATCAGGTTTGTTGTGAGTTTCGATGACCTGACCTTCGTCCTCTAGTTCTGTCTCACCTTCACTATCCCACTCACTATCTAGGTAAGAATATTTTTGTGTTCTTATTGGGTCAAGAACTTGGTCGTCGGCAGAGAACCACTCAGCGTCCTGACTTGAGCTCGGTAGTTCGATGTCAGCGGGATCTGGACTCTCTTCTGGAGTCTCCTCAGCTGCACTACCTTCAGCTTCAGTCGCGTTTTCTCCTGTCACTGGCTTCGTATGGCTGGCATGGATCCACTTCGGCACACCCGCACACTTCACAGCAGTTGTGGTGACAAGGATCACTTGTCTTGGCTTTCCCCACTTTGGTCCAAGGCAACTCTTCCGGGTGTGTTTCTTTAACACCACCCAATCGCCAGGCCTCAAGTTATGTGCTGGAGATGTAGGCCATTCGACAGCAGTCTCTCCAATCTGGTGAGAGATAGAACGCACTTGGTTACCCAGCTGCCTGCAGTATTCTAGCACCAAATCATCAGAAATACTTAGCAGTTTGTGTCCAGGTACCCATGCCTGTCGCATTACTCTTCCCATTAACACCTCATGGGGACTTAGGCCTGTTTTCCGGTTTGGAATACTTCTCAAACTCATCAGCACAAGGGGCAAAGCTTCTATCCAGTTCATTTTGGTGGAATCACACACTTTTGCCAGTCTGGACTTGATGGTGCCATTCGCTTGTTCAACTATTCCAGAAGCCTCT
Source organism: Lissotriton vulgaris (assembly GCF_964263255.1). NCBI lineage: Eukaryota > Metazoa > Chordata > Amphibia > Caudata > Salamandridae > Lissotriton > Lissotriton vulgaris. The sequence goes on from NC_141696.1 coordinate 1,577,772,569, forward strand.
GGATGATATGCACAGTGCAACCTTTGCTTCATTTTAAACGCTGTACATAGTTCTTTGAGGATATCGTTAGAAAAATGCCCACCTTGGTCTGTTTCGATCGTTTCCGGAATTCCAAATCTAGGTATCAATTCCCTAAGTAATAGTTTGGCTGCAGTTATGGCGTCATTTTTCTTTGCTGGGTAGGCCTCCACCCATCTAGAAAACAGGCAAACTATTACCAGGACGTATCTGTATCCTTTGCACATGGGCAACTGGATAAAGTCCGCCTGCATCCTGACAAAGGGGCCTTCTGCTCTCCCAATCGTGCTTTGTTCCACTACTGTCTTCTTTCCTGCGTTGAATTGCTGACACACTAAGCACCTCTGGCAAAGCTTGTCGGCAGTGCCCCTGAACTTTGTGTTACGGAATACCTTGTCAAACATACGGCACATTGCATCTCTCCCAATGTGTGTGTCCTCATGTATGATTCTAGCCATTGGGGCTACCAAACTGTCTGGTAATACAGGCACACCAGTTTTGTAAATCATGACACCATCCTCATCTCTCGGTGTACATTCATCCTTCTCCCACCTGTCTGTCTCCTTTTGGTCTGTTGCCTGTTGTATGTCTCTCAATTCCTCCCAGGTAGACACACCTTCAAACATCATAAGTTGGCAGCTGTTTCCACCTCCCCATAATTTGATTTTGAGGGACATTTTGTATCGGGCGCAGTATTGGGCAATTTGGTCAGCGTATCTGTTTCCGGCTGTCACATCATCACTTCCAGACCTGTGAGCCGCACACTTGACCACAGCCAATTCTTGAGGTAATTGGATCGCTTCCAGTAAGTTCTGTACCACCTTTCCATTTCTGATAGGGGTACCTGAGGAAGTCATGAATTCTCTTTGTAACCATAGTTGGCCGAAGTCATGAACAACCCCATAACAGTACTGACTGTCAGTAAAAACAGTTACCCTTTTGCTTTTCCCCAGTTTACAAGCTCTTGTCAATGCGATTAATTCTGCTACTTGGGCAGATTTTACATCGCACAGGTAAGATGCTTCCAGGATTGTCTCTAACGTAACTACAGCATAGGCAGCACTCAGACCTCCATCCTCATGTCTTAAACATGAGCCATCTACAAATGTCAGAAGATCTTCATCAAGTAAGGCTATTTCTTTGATATCAGGACGTGGCTTGGTGCTAAATTCAGTCAAGTCCATGCAGTTATGCTCAACCTCATCTTCTTCAATATCTAGGGGAATGGGCAACAGCGTTGCGGGGTTCAATATATTACACCTGGAGATGATTACATTCTCAGCACCTATAAGAATTCTCTCATACTTAGTCAGCCGACTAGGGGTGAGATACTGGGTCTTGGTTCGGGTCAGTAAGATCACAACAGAATGAGGAACATATACAGTGACCGGATGTCCCATAAGAATGTTCTCACTCTGTTCTAGACTTACACAAGTAGCAGCTACTGCCTTCAGGCATCCGGGTAATCCAGCAGCCACTGGATCCAGAGTGGCCGAAAAGTAGGCCACTCGACACCTATTCAGTCCATGTTCCTGTGTTAGGACTGAGAGTGCACAATTGTCTCTCGTATCACAGAACAGTTCAAAGTTCTTGGAATAGTCAGGCATTCCCAAGGCAGGGGCGGAGCACAGGCAATTTCGCAATTTTACCCAGGCGTTCATACTTTCATCATCCCAACTAACTGGATCTTCCACCCCTTTCTTGGTCATTTTTATCAAGGGTTTGGCTAGGGCAGCGAATCCTACAATCCATTGCCTGCAGTACCCTACAACTCCTAGGAACATTCTTACCTCTTTCTGGGTTCTGGGTAGTTCCATTGCTCGAATTATTTTGATCCTTTCTGTAGTAACTTTCCTGATCCCTTTCTCTATCTGGTGCCCCAGATATTTCACCGAGTTCTTACAGAACTGTAATTTGTCTGGTGATACTTTATGTCCTCCTTTTCCTAGGTGATTCAGCAGGGCAATGGTGTCAATGACACAGTCGGTTTGACTTTTAGACGCCACTAGAAGGTCATCTATGTACTGTACCAAAACAGACTCCTTTGGCAGTACTAGAGATTCAAGGCATTTCTTTAGGATCTGGTTGAAAATCCAAGGACTTTCAGTGTACACCTGGGGGACACGATTCCAGACATAGACATGGCTGTCAAATTCAAAACTAAAAAGGAATTTGCTTTCGGGATGCAATGGGATGGAAAAGAATGCATGGCACAAGTCAATGACAGTGAACCATTCCGCATTCCAAGGAATCTGATACAGTATCACTGCGGGGTTGGGCACAATGGGACAGCAAGGTACAACAATTTGGTTTACCTTGCGCAGGTCCTGCACTACCCGGTACTTTCCGCTAGGCTTTTTAATTCCAATTATGGGAGAATTACAGGGACTGCTCATTACTTCCTGTATGATGTTTGCTTCAAGCAACCTGTTTATTTCAATCGCGACTCCATCCTTTACTTCTGCACTCATTTTGTACTGTCTGGTTCTGGGGTAAACAGCATTTGATTTTATTGCTATTTTAACTGGGTCTACATTTGCCATTAAGCCTACGTCTTTCCCAGTGAAATCCCACACTTCAGGTACCACCTTTAGCTGTAGTTCTTCAGGTAAGTCTTTAATGGACAGGAGTTTAATTTCGGTGTCTGATTTTAACAACATCAATTTGTACAGGCTATCTTCATCTGGGGTCTGAATTTCGACGCCATTTGGTGTGCAAAAGATGGTACAATTCATTTTGCACAACAAATCTCGTCCTAGCAGGTTTACGGGACTGGAGTCACAGACCACAAATCTGTGCATTTCCTTGAAATTTCCAATGGAAATCTCCATGGGTTCAGTTACTGGAGTACTGATTATTTGATTTGAAACACCCACTACTTGGATGGCTTCTCCCGAGAGGGGTAGGTTAGGAACATCCACTGTTCTCACAGTAGAACGGGTAGCACCAGTGTCCAACAGGAAGGTGACGTCTTTACCTTCAACCTTTCCTTCAATGTATGGTCCTGTCTGGTCTACCGGTAAGGAGGCGCCAAGTACGCACTCCTCGTCCTCCCCCCTCAGGCCCCGTCAGTATTGATCAGCACAAAGGAAGGAATCGTTCAACATAAACTGTGAAGCTGCTGCACTCCTTTCATTCTCTCCTTCCAACACCTCGGCCCTTTCATTCTGCTGAACCTGACTCTTATAATTTTGACTAGGAGCGCGAGGCAACGGAGGCTGCTTTACCTGGGGTTGGTTCTTCCGTGTCCCCTCTTTCTGCACCTGTGGATTTAAACCATTTACGGGGGCATTACCAGCCAGCAAATGTGGACATTCGTCTCTCCAATGCCCTATCTGACCGCACCCGTGACAGGGGAATTTTTTCATAGCCTCTTCTCGACTCATTTTTACCCGGGGTTTCCCTCCTCCCTCAGCAGTGGGACTTTGTGCATTATTACTATTCAATTTACTTAACTGTTTTTCTTGCTGTTCCGCCAATTTCACTTGTGCCCACATGACCTTCTCCTTAAGGGCTTTCTTCTTGTTTTCTATCTCGTCCTCGCAGTACTTGGCATATTTAAGGACATCATCTATGGGCTTACCCTGCCAACTGATTTTATTATCTCGAATCCACTGGGATATTTCAGGTCTTAATCCTAACACGAATCGATAACTGAAATGAGTCATATCCTTCATGTCCACATTATCGATTCCACTGTAAGTTTTGAACACCTGCAGTAACCTTTCATAAAAGGAATGGACGGTTTCATCGCGCTCTTGGGTAGTTCTATCTATTCGGGTCCAATCAGTTTCCTTTGCGGGCACCATTTTCTTCAGGTATTGTATGACTTGATCATACTTCCTCATTACCTCGGGTGAGGGAGCTCCGGTTTTGGCGTCTCTCTCATATTCATCATTGGGCCAATTAATTTCAATTTTGCATTCAGTCCACAAATCTACAGGCACCACAATGTCGAAAAACCCATCCAGGTCTTTCAGAAGACATTTCTGAACCTTTATGAAACGTTCAACCTGTCTGTACCAGTCGACTGGTTTTTCCCACAATTTTGGGAAGTCATTTGTGAATGACACAATGTCTTGTCGGGACCAAGGGACGTGAACATATTTTCCCCCAGGTACCTCTCTCATGGGACACAATTTTTCTGTGGGACCTACTTCTTTGAGTACGTATTCTGAAGTCTGGGGTTTAACCCTACTATCTTCCTTTTTCTTTGCCCACCGGGTTTTCCATTTCTCCACGTCTCCCCATTTCTGCAGGATTTTCAATAATTCCTTTATCTGGGTTTGTTTTCCTGACGCATTCATATTTTCTAAGTCTTTGTCGGAAAAGTCTGCTCTGTAAGATTTCTGGAGGACTTTAGAACGACTAACATCAATGCCCATGTCTGTGGCAATGTCCATTAACCTCTCATGGAGCAATCTAGTGTTCCTGGTAAGATTTTTGCTGATAAACAGTAACTCGTCTTCACTAAAGGAGTTTAACCTGTCCAATCCTACATTACCGGCCATTAATTCCTCTATTTCTATCCTTAGCTTAAGATTTCTAAGGGTTTCGGTTGGGGTGTGTCCTTTTCTAACTCTTTGGTCCATCTATCCAATTCTTCTGGAGAAACTACGGTGGCACTCCTGACCCCTGAAGTGGTTTCAATCAGGACCTCTTTTGTCCTAGCCTGATGTCTTGCCCTTGGTACACTGGTTCCAGGTTCCCTTATAGGCAGATCCATTAGGGAGATTACAGATTCACATTCACTTTCTTGATCATCGACTATGAGCGGCTCTTTTTTCGGGGGAGGAATGGTAGGGGTTGGTACAATTGGAGTTATAAGAGGAGTTCTTGGACTAGTTATTCTATCCCCATAAAGAGGTATGGCAGGACCAATAGTTACTGGGATAGTCAGTGAATCCGGACTGGGATGTATCTGGGCTATGGTCTGAATTAAATCAATTCTCTGCTTGTTCAGGGCTTCCTTTTCTCGCTCACGCAAAACACTTTCTGAAGAATTGTCATGCATCACTTGGGGTACCAACGTAGGGTAAATATTCGGGGCAGTTGGGATGACCAAACTTGGTCGGTCTTCCCCAAAAGGGCGGTAATTTGGAATTGCAGTACTAGGTCTGCAAAACCCATCTCCTTCACTGGCTTTACTTTCAGTACCAGTTACGTCTGTCTCACTGGCCCTCCGATACCTGGGATATTTAGAGAACGGGTTCGGTGGACTCATGGGCTCTGACTCTGCGACATAGGGAGGTGGATTTTTCATCAACAAATCTTCTAGGTGTTCATCTTCTGAGTCCCCCACAGTCATTAAGTGGCGGGTTTTCTCCGTACATTTCCCTTTCCCCTCTTCGAGTACCCCAAACATGGGAAACAGTCCCTCAACCATCATATTCTGTCTCCACTGTTGCATCTTTTTCTCTTTAGTTTCTTTTTGGACCTTTGGATACCACTTACTCACTCCCTTATCCATTCGGGGTCGGTCTCGTTCTAGAGCTTCAATTTCCCACTCCTCTAACGCTTCATATTGAGTTAATCTAGGTCGGGGATGTAATTCATTCATTCGGGTTCTTAAGTTAAACAGGATTCTACCCTTAAAGGTACCATCAATGGGAAATGCTAAGACTCCATCGTCTTCTGTGTACCTTACCCAGTTTTCCAACCATACACAGGTATGATACCCTTTATCAAACATCATGAAGGAGGCAGGAGTATTTGGAGGTGGAATGATCACACCCTCCCTGGTTCGTATGGGCTTGTCTTTCTTGAAATAATTTTTAATCTTTTCAGCAAATGACAATTTTCTCTTTCCTCCGTACATATTGTAAGGTCTACCTCTCAGCATCTGCTCTTTATAAAAACCTAGATTCTGAGGATTAGGCAAGAATTCAGGATACCACATACACCTTTCCAGACTAGCTTCTAACTCGGCTTGATTAATTTTGTTTACCTTTGTGCTTCCAATGCTAGCGCGACTTTTATTTCGTGACAACCAATCAACACAGTGATTGCAAAAACCCTTGTCCAATGGGTGCGCGGCCTTTCGCGAGACGCGGTCTCACGCTTCGACACTCACCCCTCCCTTACAATTTCGGCTTCACTACACGCCCGCTGTCTTGACCAATACCAGCGCGACACGGAGTGACGTCAGAGCAGCCTTCCGACTGACTCCCTCCTTCACAAGGTAACAGTAACTTTGAATTTTTCTCAAAGTGCAAGTGCTAAACTTAGTTAACAACACGTAACGTTCGCCGCTGTGTCTGAGTGTTCTAAAAAGAGAGAAAGTTTTTCTTTCGCTACAAGTAAACCACTTCTGTCTACTTTTCATTCACTCCGGATAGACTTCTCTGTCTAACCCCCCACACGCGCAATATAGAACCTGCTACTTCCCTGACTTATCCACTTCTTTCCGGGATATATACTAAGTCAGGCTTTCACCAGTGGACTACCTTGCTTATCATCTAAGCTCCAAAGACCCTATTAATCCTTCCGTATGTGACCCTTACTAGGTGATATCACAATGGAAGTTTCATACAAAGGACTGGTGACTATCAATTATTCAAGTACTAAAGGATCCTAATTAGTGCTTCCGGTCCTTTCTAACCATGCACTAATAACTCACATCAAGCGACCTCAACAGCTAACCGGATTCTGCTCACCGTTAGCTATAGACTTCCCCGGGGATTCGGACTACACTAAACGCTCACAGACAATGTTGTTAATATTACATATAATACTTATAGCAACAAGGCAACATCATTTACATATATATAAAATCCTTTAAGACATTTGCGCAATATTTGAAGCAATGCAATCAGTATAAAAATTCTTAGCAGCACATTTTATTTTCACGGTTTATTTATTTAACTATCTTGTCTACCTATCTTAACTAGTCCTAACCATAACTCTGCTACCAGAAAATTACTGATAGAGCGCGCAGTTCACCCGGGTCACTATTTTACCAATTTCCACGCACTGGGCCCTGGCGTGCATACGAATGACTGTGTTTGCGTGAACCGGGTGATTTTCCACACGCTACTATGAGTAATTTGGGGGGGTGACTCTCTCACCACTTACTATTCATGTACCTGACTTACCACAGGCACATTACTCCTGATGGATCAGGAGCTAGCAGTGGACAAGTAGCAAGATTCCTACAAGGAGAAAAATACCTTACACATACAGTCCATTTAATAACATTAGGTGATACGTAATGACCACAGACACCTGATGAGGTTTAAAGAGTTTATATGAATTTAGTTTAGAATGAGTATGCCATAAGTAACAGGCAGATACAAATTAGAACATCAATGATAAAAATCATAACAAGAGTGTAGCTATGGATTAGGGCAAGCACCATAGATTACTAAGGAATATTCAGGGTATGAGCAATTTGGAACATGCTATTCAGCACGAATTTAAGCTAAGGCAGGGGCGTGAGACAGACCTAATATGTGTACTAATATTCTTTAGACTAATTCCTAAACCTTATGCTATTCTTACTAAGATCACAGCAACCATACTAAAGGGAAGGGAAAATGGAACAAGCTAAAATATGCAATCAGTTTTAATAATCCTATAGGTAGGGGAAAAATGGAACATTACTAATAAACAATTTGCACAAAATTACTTTCGATAGGTGATAAGAGAATATCACAGACAAGAGTGCTTTATTAAGAAAAGGAAAGGTAGAGTATGGTTAGACGGACACCCATAGATATATTTACCTAGGACAGAATGAGGACTAACCCTGGCCACGGGTCAGTCTGGGAATAGGCAGGGACAAGGACCCCCAAGGATTCGGAATGCCAGTAGGCGAGCAGGTACAGCTCAGGACAGTCAGGACAGGATACCCCTCAGGTTTGGGTCAGGGCTGGGCTCATCAAAAGGGCACGACCAACACCTGCAGCTTCGGATGCAAGGCCTGCGTTACCCCCTCTCTGCACGGAATCTGCCAGTAACCCCGATTGGGTTTTCGAATCTCCCAGCAAAGTGCTTTGCCAGCACTTAAGACTATTTCCACCCCTTGGAGTTTGTGGAAAATACGGACAGAGTGCTCCGCAGCGCTCTGTATCAATCACCTATAGAGTTCGTAGGGTCAGTGACAGGCAGCTACTCGGACAAGTCGGACAATTTTTCTAAGCTAAACTAGACTAGTTATATTTTTTTGGGACCCCTAGACCACCCACAAATGTTGCAAGTGACAAGGTCCAAACTTATGATTGGTCAAGAGAGGTGGTTAGGTCATTGTCACCTCCTAAATTCTACGTTCCCATGTTCTAATATTCAAATGACAGTACCCACCCCTTAAATTCCTGTTCCCAGGCATACGTGTAGAAGAGCACAATAGCGTATACAGTAGAGAGAAACAAATGTAGCATTTCAGGTAAAATTCAGCTTCTCTTCTCTGGGTCATGAGGCAGGTTCCCAGGAGCATCTCAGCTTCGGTGGCCAGCTGGCTGAGTTCCACAGATGCAAGGCCCAGTCCTCTTGTCAGGTGACCAGGTCCACATGGGCTTCCAAAAATGGCGCAGCTCCCCAACTCCCAGGCCCCCAGATACGTGGTACATGAAAAGTAAGCGAAAACAAATTAGAAACACAGAAAAAATGAATTCACTGTCTACCATGAATAAGCTTCACTGCACCCCTTACTGTGTAATATCTATAGCATTGAGGGTTAATGCGGGAAAGACAGATATGCAGAAGCAGCATGAGCTAGCAGAGAGCATGGTTAAAGACAAGCGGCCATATTTAGCAACAATGCGCATGAGCAACAATATCCCTCCAAATTGCGAGTGCGTCACATCACGTGGGTATGACCGACGCATGCGCAGACTGGATTTTTGCGAAGCGGCCATTCAGTAGTGCAAGCATCATTATAATTAATAAACATAGATGCGAGCTTCTCTCGGGCACCCGCGTGTACTGGAAAAGGTGAAAATTAAGACGGACAGGATTGGTTAATGCTTATTAAAGGTTAGACGAGGTTCATGAATGTGAGCAAGTCGCTTTACGTGCGAATCCTTGCTCCATCACGGGCATATTCTCCCTCTGTGCTGGGGGGAGGGGGGGCGCGCGTAGTACCTCAGTGCTCATGACGAGCTCAGCTCGTCATGAGCCACGGTGGTTGTGTGCTCATGACGAGCGGAGCTTGCCATGAACACACCCGTTTCATTAGAACGCTCGCACAGCAGGGGAATTTGCCCAGCATGCGAGCGTTCTAACGGTCATGACGAGCTCAGCTCGTCATGAGCACACGAGCACCATGGCTCATGACGAGCTGAGCTCATCATGAGCATCCAAGGTGTTAAAGAGATCCATATGGATCTTTTGCAGCCTGGAGCTTTGATAGACTTTGTCAGTCTGGCGCCTTTAGAGACTCTGGGGCCGATTCACAGAACTAACTTAAGACAAAATCATAAACTTACTACTTTTGGTATTCACAGAATGCATTTATTAGTAGTAAAGTTAGGATTTTGTCTTAAGTTTAACTTAAGACAAACTTAAGACAGACTTAAGACAAACTTAAGACAAAATCCTAACTTAAGTCTGTCTTAAGTCTGTCTTAAGTTTGTCTTAAGTCTGTCCTAAGTCTGTCTTAAGTCTGTCTTAAGTTTGTCTTAAGTCAAAATTAAGACAAAATCCTAACTTTACTACTACTAAATGCCTTCTGTGAATACCAAAAGTAGTAAAGTTTAGGATTTTGTCTTAAGTTAGTTCTGTGAACCGGCCCCTCTCTTACTGTAAAAGGTTCAAAGGAACCTATATCTATCGTACTCTGAATACATAGTCCCATATTGGGATTCTCGGGTACGATAACGGAGGTGGATACAAACGAGGCCACCTTTGAATATAGTCCATAAGCATGGCACAACCAGCGATTCTTCTCTGCATACGCCTCAGGTCTAAGCCTGGCTGTCTTTGTCCCAAGAGCGACAACATGCCAAAATGTCAGACTACCTTTTAACTTTGATGCATCTAAAGGTTGACTCCATGAATCTGAAATCCAGGCTACTTTCTAATTTTATATGTTATGTTAATTGAGATTTTAATAGCGCGTTATCACCGACTGGTCTCTAAGCGCTTAGAGACAAAGCTCAATTATGGCACCTCAGAGTGTGCACCCTGACTGGCCTAGATTACGCCCCAGGCTTCGGAAAAAATGAGTGTTTTTAATTTTTTCCTGAATGGAAGGAGGTCAGGTTCTTTACGGAGTCCCGCAGGTAGATCGTTCCAGAGTTTAGGAGCCATGGTAGAAAATGCTCTACCTCAGATGGAGGATGTCAGGAAACGAGGGCAAGATAACAGGCCTGCATCAGTGGACCGGAGTGACCAACGCTTCTTAATATAAGCTGGGGCCTGACCATAGATGGCTTTATGGGCTATACATAGTCCCTTAAACCTGATTCGCTGTTTAACTGGTAACCAGTGAAGCTGCTGAAACAGTGGAGTGGCGCGGGCTTGCCTGGGGAGCCTAAAGGTCAGTCTGGCTGCATTGTTCATAACTATCTGAAGTTTAGTCAATTGTTTATCTGGGAGACCCAGGTAGAGGGAATTCCCATACTCCAGGCGGGAAATGATCAAGGCTGACGCTACCATCCAGACTGCTGGGACCAAAATTAAAGGGACCAGTTTTCCTAGCAATCTAAGTAAGCCAACACAGGTGCCGACCACGGTTGAGATCTGGTGGGACAGGGAGAGCTTAGAGCCTATTTTTATCCCCAAGGTCTTTACAGCTGGGGTGGGTACGGGGGTAGGGCCAAGTTCTTGTGGCCAGAAAAGGGAGCTCCATGGGTTAACATTCGTGGTGATCGCTGGGACCTCAGTTTTGTCTGGGTTTCTCTTGAGGTGCTTGACTGTCATCCAGTTGACAGTAAATTTTGATACGTTCTGCAACCGAGCATGTGCCGTAAGGGAGTATTCAATCTGGATGAGGATCTGTGTGTCATCAGCATAATTGAAGACCTGGCGCTCCATGCTGGACAGAGCGGTCACCAGAGGCTGAAGATATACGTTAAAGAGAAGGGGAGACACTGCAGATCCCTGGGGGACGCCATATGTTAGCTCACCAGCATCAGATACCTGGTCAGACAGCTGGATCCTTTGAGTTCGATCCGACAGGAAGGACACCAGCCATTGGAATGCCGCCCCCTGGACTCCTAGCTCCCCGATCCGCGACAGGAGTCGGCCGTGATTAACCGTATCAAATGCCGCGGACAGGTCCAGGAGAACCGGGGAGCAGGGTTTCTTCCTGTCGGCCATCAATCTCATTTCGTCCAGAACTGCCAGCATGACCAGTTCGGTGCTGTGGTACGCCTGGAGGCCCGCCTGTTTCATATGGAAAAGGTGGTTGCCTTCTAAGTGAAGGGATAAGGTTTCCAGCACATGCTGTTCTAGCACCTTTGCCAGAAAAGGTAGCTGAGAAATGGGCCTGTAATTTTTAAGATTAGTTATATCGGCCCCCGGTTTTTTCAACAGGGGAATAACTCTTGCCTCTTTAAAGTTAGCTGGGACTTGGCCAGCATCAAGGGACCGATTTAGTAAATTCAGAACCTCATTCTCCAATCCAGGAAGTGCCATGCGGAATATATTAGGGGGACAAGGGTCCGCCGGAGACCCTGATTTGGTGTGGGCCAGAAGAGCACTTAGGGAATCATGGTTTAATTTTGGGAAAGTGGAAAGGGGTTTATTATAGGCGGGGGGCATAAGGGCCTCAACTGGGGGGATAGGTACGGTAGGAGTGTGGTGGATGATTGACAGGAGGTCATTGACTTTCTGCAGGAAGTAAGACTGAAACTTATTACAGTCTTCGGGGCGGGCTGAAGGTTTCTGTTCATGTGGCTGTCTGAGTTCCGACAAAATCCGGAAGGTCTCTTTTTGTTTATCATCAGCCGCTAAGATCCCGGATTCATAAAAGTCCACCTTGATAGACTTTATAGATGTTGTGCGGATTCTGCAGTCGGCATCAGACCACAAAAGGGTGTCTTACTCTTGCACGTCACCACTGAGTGTAAAGAACCTAGTCACAAAGCGTTTTAACTTCACCACAAACACTTCATGGAGCAGAATCAATTGGGAGAAAGTTTTTAATTCATTCACAGCTGGGGGATTGAGGGATATAATTTAGAGAGTTAATTCTCACTAATTATATGATCCCATTTCAAGCTTCGCCTATCACTGCCCGCCTCAGTCTTGACATTGTCGCAAGTTTCTGCCAGATTCTTCTTGCCGGTATAAGCGGTAGCCATCTTTAAGGAAGCAATGAGAAAATTATAATCACTCCCATCATGTAATTCTACCCATCTGTCAATGACACATTTCAAAAAGATGTCAAACATGAAGCTTCTGTATCTGCTTGAATCCTTATCCAGATGTAGTTCCATTACACTAGACGTAACATTTAAGATACTACCTTCCATCAAGGCTGGTTGCCTTTTAAACCCCTTTTCTCTTTCCATTATTCTTTCTAGCTTTCCTGCACTAGATTCAGCCCTCTTGAATGTGCAACAAATCCGTGCATCTAAGATCCGTTTCTGGAAAGTGCAGTAGAAGTCCCTCTTCTAAAGATACTATCAGTCGAAACGTGTCACCCTGCCACCTATCGTCCCATTTCCCTTCCTCCACTTCCTTTAAAACAAGTAAAGGTAGTTAACAAACAACTCATAAACCACCTTGAACAATCGATTGGATCCTTCACAATCTGGCTTCTGGCCATCCCGCAGTAGGGAATCTGAATTAGCGGCTGCAACCAACGATGAGGACTTGCAGCATTTTGGCCAATGGAGGCTGCCCTGATACCCCTTGATCTCTCTGCAGCATCTGACACTGTCTCCCACGATATTCTGCTAAGACGTCTCTGGACATTGGCATCAGACTTCACCTTGTTTCTTTCAGACGGAACCCAAGTGGTCTCAGTCTTCAGAAAAGAAAGTTTCATCTGGAGTCCCCCATTGCTCCCGCTTAAGTCCCACTCTTTTTAACATATATGTACGATCCCTCACGGAACATATCAGATCCCATGCTTTCAAAAAGCTTTATTGAGGCCGACAACCCCATATTATCTCAGTTTCTAATGACATAACTTGCACTCCATCAGGCCTGAGCTTGCATGTCTCCTGGATGCAACTGTCTCAAACTAAACTGCGGCAAAACTGAAATCCAAGGTTTGGCAAACACTCTAAAATTCGTTCCCCAGAGCGGTGGCCTACGTTTCCGCTAAGAATCGGAGTTTTGCTTTAGGCACTATTCTCACCATGACCAACAGATTCTCAATGTTATATTCAGTCCTTTTCTTAATTGTAGGAATGTTGAGGAAAATATTTTCTTGGCTGCTGCTGAAGCTCGCACATCAGTGGTCCAAGGGCCAGTCATATCTTGCCTAAACTTGCGCAGCGCCCTATAACTCTGCGTTTCTGAATACGTAATCCATTGTCTACAAATAATTCAAAGTCTACAGCTCGACCTATACCTAATTGTTGGACTTGGCCCGTCTGGCAGGTCCGCCCCTGAAGTTTGGTGCTTAGTATATGTGTCCGGGGAATGGTGATTCCCCCTCTGAGTGTGTGTGTGGTGAGAGAGACCTGCCTCCCATAGGAATGCATGGGGAATGGATGTGGCCCTGGTAGTTCCTGATGCGTGGGGGCGTGCCGGGTCGTGTTTGGTATGTGTGCGCTCGTGAGGTTGAATGCTACAAGATGATGTATGCATCATGTGTGTGACTAGAAGGGAAGTGCCACTTCTAGACTTGGGTGCATGTGTGCAGTAGGTGTGCTGGTGTATGATTGGCTGAAGCCGCCTGGGCCTTCCCCACCAGGCTGGCCCCACCCCCTAGGGTGCGTCCAGTGCCCCTGGCCTGGCCAGTAGCATGAAATTCCTTATAACCAGTTCTGGCTGGTTCTCTCCCTGCCTGCCCCTTTTGGAGACAAAGGGAGCTCCTGTATAAAAGGGGGGTGGGCCCTCTTCTCTCTCTCTTCCTCTCTTCCTGCTCGTCCTGCCTGGAACCCTCCCAGGGTCGTGCTGCTGCGTGGGCTCAGGGTTGGCTGGCCTCCCTGGGCCCTGCCCTGCTCCTGCACTGCTGATGTCCCTTTTTCCCTTCTACAAGCTGATGTGCTCCCCCCTGAACTCCTGGACTTCCTATGGACCCTGCTTTCTATGGCCCTAGCGCTTGAGAGCGTTCTCCTGCTATCCTAGTGCCTGGTGGCGCTCATTCCCGCTTCTAGCGCTTGGGAGCGCTTTCCTGTCGTCTTAGCGCCTTGGGGCGGTGCCATCCGGCTGTCCTAGCGCCTCGAGGCGCTGCCGTTCTGCCCCCAGCGCTAGGAGCGCTCTATTCCTCCAGCCGGTGCCCACCCGGCATATGCCTGTCGTGGGAGGGGGCCCGAGCCCCCAGCGAGTGCCTACCTCGCGTTATTGCCTTCCTGGCTGCCTTATCGAGGGCGCCGGGCCCTCGTCAATTTCCCCTGTGTTTCACCGCCGCAGCCCGGGACCCTGCGTGAAGCCCGCCCCCGGGCCGCGCTCTGATTGGCTGCCGGCCCGGGCTGTGCTGATGACGTTTCCCCGGGCCGCGCTCTGATTGGCCGGCGGCCCGGGGAGCTGTGGGGACGACCGGAGAGAGCCACGAAGGCAGGGGTCGGCGGGAGCCTACTCCGCGCCCCTGCGTTCCACCCGAACCACTGCCGCTTCCCCCCCCGGGGGCCCCCAGGAGCGAGAGGGAGCCCCGGAGAGCGAGGAGGACCGGCGCGTCTGCCCGCCGACGGTGAGTGCTGCCGGAGGGGAGGCGGGGCGTCGGAGCACATTGTCGGTGCTCGCCCCTCCCCTCCAGCGCGAGCACGCGTGTGCCTCGAGGCCCGAAGGGCCCCCAGTGATGCCGGGTCCCCCGAGGGGGGCCCCGCCTGCCCAGTTCTGATCCCGAGCCCGCGAGGCTCCGTCACGGCCCCCATTGATGCCGGGTCCCCCGAGGGGGGGCCCCGCCTGCCCAGTTCTTGCCCTGAGCCCCGTGAGGCTCCGTCACGGCCCCTGGGGCCCCCAGTGATGCCGGGTCCCCCGAGGGGGGCCCCGCCTGCCTGCAGTTCTTGTCCCTAGCCCTGCCTGGGCCCCGAGTGGCCCCACCACGTGTCCCTGGCCCTGCCTGGGCCCCGAGTGGCCCCACCACGTGTCCCGGACCCTGCTATGTCCAAGTCCCCCAGCGGCCCAGCACTTAGTGGGCCGCTGCCACGTTTAGGTTTGCCCTGGGCCCCTTGCAGCCCACTCAGGACTCCGAGACTCTAAGGCGCCCTCGCCCCAGGAAGGCCATCTGGCCTAGGGGGCGCTACTGACTATTATCAATGTGTTGCTGAGACTGATTATGTGTTGCCCTGCTGATGGGGGCCTCTGTTGTGTTATGTACCTTGCCATTCCTTCCCTCCTGTATAACCTTGCCTCATGTATGTCTATGCTGGTTAGAGTGAGTTCTATTGCTGGTTCTATGAGACCCCGGGGCGGGACGTATTCTATGCTAAGCTCCTGGTGATTGTGTCCTAGTCCTAGTCCGAGGAAGCTCCCAGTGAACATGTGTTCTAATGCTAGATCGATCATGTGCCTACTCCTGGCAGGGGCCCCTTGGCCCTGCCCTGTTCTTTCCCCTTGTAACCCCTGCCGTACCTCGAGCCCCTTGTAAGGTGTATGTTCCTATGTGTCCTTCGTAATACAAAGACTATTTTCATATATATATTTGGTGTGGAGTTCCTTTTGTGGGGGGGCCCGGGAGGTTGTTGTTGGTGGGTGCGTGCGCAAATGCTTCACACATGTCCTCCGAGATAGGCCTGACTGCCCGCGCCGCGTTACCTAGAGGGCGAGCAGGGGTCGACTTTACATAGGAGTGGTGGTCTCTGACTGGCTGTGGCGCAAGCCCTGGCCGGCCGGGGGTCCCATTTCCTACACTGGTGGCTAGCGGTGGGATCCGGACTTGTGTTTGCGCAGTACCACAACGATAACTGGCCTCCCTACAAAACTCTGCATTGTAAATGGTCGCAAAGAAAGGAGATTATTGCTTTTAAGAGGTTACTTAAATGTCTGTTCTGTGAAAAATGTATTCTGGTACGCTATGGGTTAGGTGGCCCTAGCTCGGGAGGGTAGATCAACTCCCTAGTGCAATGGGTTTTTCTGGATTCACCAGAAGGGTGGGATTCAGTGGTGGCAGCGTAATTGTGTTCAATGTGCATGGTCCCTGTCCCTTCCCTGGAGTAATGATACCTGTGCCACATGGGTCGGGTCAGGTTGCTGAAAATGTCTGTTCTGTGGAAATGTTTAATGATTAATAGAAATACCCGTTCTGTGGAGAGTTTTTTTAAGGTTACTTAAATGTCCGTTCTGTGGAAAAATGTGTGCGTATGCACTGTGAGTTAGGTGCCCCTAGCTTGGGAGGGTAAATCATCTCCCTAGTGTAATTTGGTTTTCTGGATTCACCAGGAGGGTGGGATCCAGTGGTGGTTGTGTAATTGTGTTCAAATGTGAAGGGTCCTTGTCCCTAGAGTAATGGTACCTGTGCCCCGAGGGTCGGGTTGAGGAATCAGGGGCGGTGGAAAACTGTCTTACCAGTCTAGGGGACGGTGTGTGGATGAATGTTGAGGTGCACGGAGTAATGGAGTGTAAGTTCTCTGGGATGGGGAGCTTGCTGAATCACCGATAATCCTGTCCTTCCTTACCCCGTTGAATGTGGTTGACGCATCATGTGTTCCGTATCCCGCTGGATGCGTTTTAGGCGTCAGGTGTCGCCCTGGCTGAATTTATCTTAAGTGGTATCCCTGTTGTGTTCTAGGCGTCAGGTGTCGCCCTGGCTGAATGTATGTTAAGTTGTATCCCGGACAAGGAAGACCTGCTGGCGCGGCCGCGGCTTGCCTTGGGGAGAGCTGAACACTGAGACTCCTCTTGTTGCGTTTTAGGCGTCAGGTGTCGCCCTGGCTGAATTTATCTTAAGTGGTATCCCTGTTGTGTTCTAGGCGTCAGGTGTCGCCCTGGCTGAATGTATGTTAAGTTGTATCCCGGACAAGGAAGACCTGCTGGCGCGGCCGCGGCTTGCCTTGGGGAGAGCTGAACACTGAGACTCCTCTTGTTGCGTTTTAGGCGTCAGGTGTCGCCCTGGCTGAATTTATCTTAAGTGGTATTCCTGTTGTGTTTTAGGCGTCAGGTGTCGCCCTGGCTGAATGTATGTTAAGTTGTATCCCGGACAAGGAAGACCTGCTGGCGCGGCCGCGGCTTGCCTTGGGGAGAGCTGAACGCTTAGTTCCCAGGTGGAAGACCAGTGGAGGGAGGAAGTTCCAAGACTGGTAGGAAAGTGTGTTCTGAGGGTGTTTCTCCTGGGAGAACGCGGAACCTCAGAAGTAGAGGTAGGGTGGGGCATTCTTGCCCGTGACCTCTGGCAAGCCTGGGGGTGCGGACCCTAGGTGGAAGGAACAGTGGTAGTCGTGGCTACCCTGAGAAAGGGAGTGGAGAAGGGCTATTGGGGGCCCGGGGTTACCACCCCCCACTTCGGATTAGCAGGGACCAGTGGTATCTGGATGGCTTAGGGCCTGGTCCTAGTCATGGACAACTCAGGAGTACCAGGTGGGTAGCCTGGTTGGGCCTATGTCTTCATTTTTTTTTTTTGTTGTTGTTTTGTTTTGTTAACTTTTATTATTTTTAGTCTGTGTATGTCTATCGGTCCGGCGGTGCGGGCCGCGTCCAAATTCTATCGCCCTGCAGCAGGGAAGTCCATCACGGTAGTGATTGGTCTGCCCTGCGTTTGGGCTGGGAGGGGCATGTGTTGGACTTGGCCCGTCTGGCAGGTCCGCCCCTGAAGTTTGGTGCTTAGTATATGTGTCCGGGGAATGGTGATTCCCCCTCTGAGTGTGTGTGTGGTGAGAGAGACCTGCCTCCCATAGGAATGCATGGGGAATGGATGTGGCCCTGGTAGTTCCTGATGCGTGGGGGCGTGCCGGGTCGTGTTTGGTATGTGTGCGCTCGTGAGGTTGAATGCTACAAGATGATGTATGCATCATGTGTGTGACTAGAAGGGAAGTGCCACTTCTAGACTTGGGTGCATGTGTGCAGTAGGTGTGCTGGTGTATGATTGGCTGAAGCCGCCTGGGCCTTCCCCACCAGGCTGGCCCCACCCCCTAGGGTGCGTCCAGTGCCCCTGGCCTGGCCAGTAGCATGAAATTCCTTATAACCAGTTCTGGCTGGTTCTCTCCCTGCCTGCCCCTTTTGGAGACAAAGGGAGCTCCTGTATAAAAGGGGGGTGGGCCCTCTTCTCTCTCTCTTCCTCTCTTCCTGCTCGTCCTGCCTGGAACCCTCCCAGGGTCGTGCTGCTGCGTGGGCTCAGGGTTGGCTGGCCTCCCTGGGCCCTGCCCTGCTCCTGCACTGCTGATGTCCCTTTTTCCCTTCTACAAGCTGATGTGCTCCCCCCTGAACTCCTGGACTTCCTATGGACCCTGCTTTCTATGGCCCTAGCGCTTGAGAGCGTTCTCCTGCTATCCTAGTGCCTGGTGGCGCTCATTCCCGCTTCTAGCGCTTGGGAGCGCTTTCCTGTCGTCTTAGCGCCTTGGGGCGGTGCCATCCGGCTGTCCTAGCGCCTCGAGGCGCTGCCGTTCTGCCCCCAGCGCTAGGAGCGCTCTATTCCTCCAGCCGGTGCCCACCCGGCATATGCCTGTCGTGGGAGGGGGCCCGAGCCCCCAGCGAGTGCCTACCTCGCGTTATTGCCTTCCTGGCTGCCTTATCGAGGGCGCCGGGCCCTCGTCAATTTCCCCTGTGTTTCACCGCCGCAGCCCGGGACCCTGCGTGAAGCCCGCCCCCGGGCCGCGCTCTGATTGGCTGCCGGCCCGGGCTGTGCTGATGACGTTTCCCCGGGCCGCGCTCTGATTGGCCGGCGGCCCGGGGAGCTGTGGGGACGACCGGAGAGAGCCACGAAGGCAGGGGTCGGCGGGAGCCTACTCCGCGCCCCTGCGTTCCACCCGAACCACTGCCGCTTCCCCCCCCGGGGGCCCCCAGGAGCGAGAGGGAGCCCCGGAGAGCGAGGAGGACCGGCGCGTCTGCCCGCCGACGGTGAGTGCTGCCGGAGGGGAGGCGGGGCGTCGGAGCACATTGTCGGTGCTCGCCCCTCCCCTCCAGCGCGAGCACGCGTGTGCCTCGAGGCCCGAAGGGCCCCCAGTGATGCCGGGTCCCCCGAGGGGGGCCCCGCCTGCCCAGTTCTGATCCCGAGCCCGCGAGGCTCCGTCACGGCCCCCATTGATGCCGGGTCCCCCGAGGGGGGGCCCCGCCTGCCCAGTTCTTGCCCTGAGCCCCGTGAGGCTCCGTCACGGCCCCTGGGGCCCCCAGTGATGCCGGGTCCCCCGAGGGGGGCCCCGCCTGCCTGCAGTTCTTGTCCCTAGCCCTGCCTGGGCCCCGAGTGGCCCCACCACGTGTCCCTGGCCCTGCCTGGGCCCCGAGTGGCCCCACCACGTGTCCCGGACCCTGCTATGTCCAAGTCCCCCAGCGGCCCAGCACTTAGTGGGCCGCTGCCACGTTTAGGTTTGCCCTGGGCCCCTTGCAGCCCACTCAGGACTCCGAGACTCTAAGGCGCCCTCGCCCCAGGAAGGCCATCTGGCCTAGGGGGCGCTACTGACTATTATCAATGTGTTGCTGAGACTGATTATGTGTTGCCCTGCTGATGGGGGCCTCTGTTGTGTTATGTACCTTGCCATTCCTTCCCTCCTGTATAACCTTGCCTCATGTATGTCTATGCTGGTTAGAGTGAGTTCTATTGCTGGTTCTATGAGACCCCGGGGCGGGACGTATTCTATGCTAAGCTCCTGGTGATTGTGTCCTAGTCCTAGTCCGAGGAAGCTCCCAGTGAACATGTGTTCTAATGCTAGATCGATCATGTGCCTACTCCTGGCAGGGGCCCCTTGGCCCTGCCCTGTTCTTTCCCCTTGTAACCCCTGCCGTACCTCGAGCCCCTTGTAAGGTGTATGTTCCTATGTGTCCTTCGTAATACAAAGACTATTTTCATATATATATTTGGTGTGGAGTTCCTTTTGTGGGGGGGCCCGGGAGGTTGTTGTTGGTGGGTGCGTGCGCAAATGCTTCACACATGTCCTCCGAGATAGGCCTGACTGCCCGCGCCGCGTTACCTAGAGGGCGAGCAGGGGTCGACTTTACATAGGAGTGGTGGTCTCTGACTGGCTGTGGCGCAAGCCCTGGCCGGCCGGGGGTCCCATTTCCTACACTAATCTACCGGCGTGGTCTGCTATTTTCAAGAATTGCATCGGCATGCCATCAGAAAACGCCCCTCTTCAAGATCCCATGCCTTGCACATAAAGGGGCCTGTCCCACCTGGACAGAAGGATGGACCACTGCCCTTCTGCCCGGGCTCAACTGATCATCATTCCCTCTTATTCACACTCAATCTTTCACTTGTCTGGCTGCCAAGAATGGGAATGTGCTTCCCTTATCTCTCCGTCTACTTTTCAACCTCAGGTTGTTCATAAAACAACTGAACGCCTGGTTATGTTTGGAAGCATGGTTCTCATTAGCTCTCTGCTTGTGTTTGGGTCTTTACAGGGCCAGAACACTCTCTCCTGGGTAACTGCTCACACTCTACAAACCTAAAACATGTTGTGCTGTGTTATGTTGATTTGTAAAGTGCAGTAATCACCCGTGAGTTTATCCAGGTGCTTGGGCAGGTGTGTAGGTGTGTGATCCCTTTAGAGTTATTAGAACATTGGAATGTTGGGAGCTCCATTGAAAACAATGGAGTGCTCCGGGCTTATAATGGCTGGTATAGGCCCGGAGCTCCAACATTCCAATGTTTCTTTCTTCACAGATCTGGCTGTGAACAAAGGCTTCAGGGAGCCTGAGGGGATTCCAATCCCCTCACTCCCCAAAAAGGCTTTGTTTTTTTTGTTAGAACATTCTGTCCTCTAGTGACAGAATGTTCTAATAGCCTTATAGCCCTTCGTAGATGGGCTATACCGCTATTAAAGTCCCTCTCCCTTGTTAAAGGCCCTCGCCTTCGGCTCGTGGCCTTTAACGCTGGAGAGGGCCTTTAATAGCCGGTATAGCCCTCTACGGCGGGCTATAAGGCTATATTTAAAACCAGGTCTTCAGCTTCTTGCAGAACTCCAGAAGTGAGGAGGTGGCTCTGATGTGTTGAGAGAGGTTGTTCCATGTTTTGGGTGCGTTGTAGGAGAACAAGTGACCTCCTGCTCTGCTTTGTGAATAGGGTGAGTGGGTGCGAGTGGGAGTGAGGCCGAGCATAGGTGTCTGACGGTTGGTAGAAGTATAAACGGCTGCTGAGGCGTGCTGTCCCAGGCTTTGTATGTGTGCGAGAGGAGTTTGAATTGGCTGCGTTTGTGAATAGGAGGCCAATGCGACGCTCTGAGGTGAGGTGAGATGTGGATGCAGCGTGGGAGGTTGAGTAAATAAATAAATGAATAAGATAACAGTCAATAATTTTGCAGAGCATGGCTGTAACCTGCACCCAGAAGACTAATATGTTGGGGTCCTATATTTCTTTGAGGGTTTCCATTTACAAACAGAACCACACCCTGAGAAGGTTCAACAAATTCCTGCTTAACATTCTCTCCTATAAACCTGCACCTGGTGATGAGCAACAGTTTGACATCCACGGAATGCGGAGGTGGACCTGGCCCCCTCTAAAGATTTGGTAGAATTCTCCCAAGAATGATTTGGTGCCAGCTGAAAGCAGGCAGAGCATGTTTGCCAGATACCAAGAGACCATTAACGCGCAATCCACCAGCGTCATCAGTCGGTCGTCCTGAGTTGGCGAACAGCAGTCAACTGGCGCGTTGAGAATCCATACAGTCCAGTTGCTCTTGCATGCACCAAAAACCTTAACTTGGGAAATTTAATTGAGAATCCACCTTAAGTTCCAAAACGAATAGTTTGAGTCAACAAATTTCATATTTATAGCTTTGATAATTGTTTCTAGTTCTGTTGTCTATTACCTTGGTACACGGCTTGCAATAAAAACTTTATTTACACATTGTGACTCGCAAAGTATGGGACTCATCGTCCACAATGTGTCAATGTCAATCATGATATTTCCTTCAATAAACTGTGCACCTGTGACCTTGGAGATGAGACTGAACTCCTGTTTGGTTTCACCCCCTCAGCAAACTTCCAAATTTGTCAAAGTTCTTGATTACATTTCTCAAACAAGCTCTAATTTCAACTCTAGAAAAACCATCATTCAACATAGTATAAAGACTTATGAGAGACCTTGTATAGAAACAGAACACCTGAATGTTAGAACTGGGTTGTGCCACAAGACAAGAGTATGACAAGCAGCTGACGTACTTCGTGTAATGTCATATTTACTCATCTCAGTAGAGGTGGAAATCTACCCTCACAGCACCTAACTGTGCCATATGTACCACCACAGGACGCAAGTCTGAAAGACCAGACATTAGTCAATAGTGCCTTTTTCTTTTTCGGGTCGGCATTGTCTGCGCCTTGCTGGTTTTACATGAGACTGTATGACCAAGGTGGCTTCTTTGGTCTTGTGGTTTCAGTGCTGACTAGTTTTAGATCAGTATCAGGGTTGGGGCATTGGACTTTGCTCTGTGGTGGTTCAATGGGTATGTCTGGCCTTGTGCCTACAATGGTAATTGTTTCCAGATCAATGTTGGTGTAATGGGTTTTGAATTTCCTCTCTAGTGAAGGATGTCATATGTTAGGTCTCTTGCCTGCAGGGTTGATTGGTTTCAGATCAGTGGATTCAAGTGGTGGAGGTGATATTTCTGGCCTTGTTTCTTCAGTGTTGATTGATTTACGATTACATTAATAACTTACAAATTTCCTTTCCAGTGGTTAATATCATTTGTCAGTTCTTTTTTCTGCAGTAGTGATTGGTTTCAAACCCAACTTGGGTTAATGGATTTGTTCTCCAGTGCCACAGAAATATTTCTGGTTTTGTTACTGCAGACGTGATAGTTTTCAGATTAGAGTAAAAGCTTCAGAATGCCCTTTCTATCCAAGTATGTGATATTATGTGTCTGCAAGATAGATTTGTTTTAGCTTGATGGCTGAACGGGTATCAATTCAACTAGAGAGGTGGCATTTCTGTATTATTTCTGCAGAGGTGATTGTTTTCCAATTAGAGTAAAAGCTTGTCCTTTCTATCTGTGGATGTGGTATCAGGTGTCTGCAAGACTGATTCATTTCAGCTTGATGGCTGAACAGTATCCATTCAATTAGCGGAGGTGATGTTTCTGTATTGTTTCAACAGGGTTGGTTGGCTTTAGATCATTGAACAATATCTATATGAGGTCGCAGCTCTGGTCTTACTTCTGTAGTGATGATTGGTTGCCAATTGATGTTGGAGTGATGGCTAAACGATTTCTTCTCTAGTGCTGAAAATACATGTTTGGCCTTCTTTCAGTCGTTTGTTGGTGGTGTAGTTGTTCTGTAGTTTCTTCTGTACCGACAGCGGGATCAAGAGGAATGCTGCTAGGGAACACCACCCACCCCCTCTCTTCATTAGTGATTAATTTCAAGGGGTAGTCTGGTTTTGTTTCAGTTGTTTGTTGGTGGTGTAGTTGTTCTGTAGTTTCTTCTGTATCGACAGCGGGATCAAGAGGAATGCTGCTACAGAACACCACCCAGTCCCTCTCTTCATTCGTGATTCATTTCACTGGGTAGTTTGGTTTTGTTTCAGTTGTTTGTTGGTGGTGCAGTTGTTCTGTAGTTTCTGTTGTACCGACAGCGGGATCAAGAGGAATGCTGCTACAGAACACCACCCAGTCCCTCTCTTCATTGGTGATTCATTGCAAGGAGTAGTTTGGTTTTGTTTCAGTTGTTTGGTGGTGGTGTAGTTGTTCTGTATTTTCTTCTGTACCGAGAGCGGGATCAAGAGGAATGCTGCTACAGAACACCACCCAGTCCCTCTCTTCATTGGTGATTCATTTCAAGGGGTAGTTTGGTTTTGTTTCAGTTGTTTGTTGGCGGTGCAGTTGTTCTGTAGTTTCTGTTGTACTGACATCTGGATCAGGAGGAACGCAGCTACAGAACACCACCCAGTCCCTCTCTTCATTGGTGATTCATTTCACTGGGTAGTTTGGTTTTGTTTCAGTTGTTTGTTGGTGGTACAGTTGTTCTGTAGTTTCTGCTGTACTGAGATCTGGATCAGGAGGAAAGCAGCTACAGAACACCACACAGTCCCTCTCTTCATTGGTGATTCATTTCACTGGGTAGTTTGGTTTTGTTTCAGTTGTTTGCTGGCGGTGCAGTTGTTCTGTAGTTTCTGCTGTACTGAGTTCTGGATCAGGAGGAACACAGCTACAGAACACCACCCAGTCCCTCTCTTCATTGTTGATTCATTTCACTGGGTAGTTTGGTTTTGTTTCAGTTGTTTGTTGGTGGTGCAGTTGTTCTGTAGTTTCTGCTGTACTGAGATCTGAATCAGGAGGAACACAGCTAAAGAACACCACCCAGTCCCTCTCTTCATTGGTGATTCATTTCACTGGGTAGTTTGGTTTTGTTTCAGTTGTTTGTTGGCGGTGCAGTTGTTCTGTAGTTTCTGCTGTACTGAGTTCTGGATCAGGAGGAACACAGCTAAAGAAAACCACCCAGTCCCTCTCTTCATTGGTGATTCATTTCACTGGGTAGTTTGGTTTTGTTTCAGTTGTTTGTTGGCGGTACAGTTTTTCTGTAGTTTCTGCTGTACTGAGATCTGGATCAGGAGGAAAGCAGCTACAGAACACCACCCAGTCCCTCTCTTCATTGGTGATTCATTTCACTGGGTAGTTTGGTTTTTTTTCAGTTGTTTGTTGGCGGTGCAGTTGTTCTGTAGTTTCTGCTGTACTGAGTTCTGGATCAGGAGGAACACAGCTACAGAACACCACCCAGCCCCTCTCTTCATAGGTGATTCATTTCACTGGGTAGTTTGGTTTTGTTTCAGTTGTTTGTTGGCGGTACAGTTTTTCTGTAGTTTCTGCTGTACTGAGATCTGGATCAGGAGGAAAGCAGCTACAGAACACCACACAGCCCCTCTCTTCATTGGTGATTCATTTCACTGGGTAGTTTTGTTTTGTTTCAGTTGTTTGTTGGCGGTGCAGTTGTTCTGTAGTTTCTGCTGTACTGAGTTCTGGATCAGGAGGAACGCAGCTACAGAACACCACCCAGTCCCTCTCTTCATTGTTGATTCATTTCACTGGGTAGTTTGGTTTTGTTTCAGTTGTTTGTTGGCAGGGGCAGTTGTTCTGTAGTTTCTGCTGTACTGAGATCTGGATCAGGAGGAACACAGCTACAGAACACCACCAAGTCCCTCTCTTCACTGGTGATTCATTTCAAGGGGTGTTTGGTTTTGTTTCAGTCGTTTGCGGTTGGTGTAATTTTTCTGTGGTTTCTTCTGTACTGAGAGCTGGATCAGGAGGAATGCTGCTACAGAACACCACCCAGTCCCTCTCTTCAATGGTGTTTCATTTCAAAGGGTAGTTTGTTGGTGTCTCCAGTGGTTCCTGTGGGCCACGTCCCTGCAGAGATCGGGTATAACCAGGAAAACAACATCAATAAATACAACGAGACATTAACGCCTACTTATACTTTAGGTCTTTTGTGTGCATTCTTTGATTTTGTGTATGTTAAGACAAAGTTTAAAAAATATATTTCCCATAGAATGCTTTGATGCTATCTGGCAGGGTCGGCTTAGGGTGTGCGACCAGTGCAGCTCTACCAGGCACTGAGCTCTGGGGCATTGTATTTAGAAATTGCTTATGGGTTTGCAAGCACCTGCTGCAGAGTTGCTTGTGTGTGCAGCAGTTTCAGGAAACAATAACAATGTCAAAATAAGGCTGGTGATTAATCTTCCTTCCGGAGAGAGATCAGAGTTGTGTGTATTGGTTGTTTTGACTCATCATAAGGTTGTTGCAGAGAGCTAATGTGCCTGTTGCAAAGAACATGTACTGCAGACTGCAGAACTGTATTTTATGTGTATGGCTCAGTGGGTTCCTGTATTTTGTCACAGAGATCCTTTTGTTACTGGCAGTTTATATGTTGCAATCCACAGTACGTGGCACAGTGAGCTATGAATCATCACCAAGGGGATAGTACCTAAAAAGTGTTTGTTTTGGTATAAATGCATTCTTTTTAGTAATGGGAACCACAACCACCATGGGTCACTTTAAATCTCGAGTTTGTGCTTCTCCAGACCAAACACTCTTAAGATATATACTGCCTACTAGTGTGTATGAAGTTTATTTCCTTTTTTTATTTACTGCGATTTTATATAGCGCAAACATTACCCAAAGGTGTCAGAGCACTTTACAAAAGAACCAGTTGCGTTACATAAGGACTTTGGATGACATAAGTTACATTAGAGATACACACAGAAAAAAATTGCAAATGTACAAGTTGTAAAGTCACTCAACGAAGGGATACAAACAGAAAAACGATAAAATCACATAGTAATGGTAATAAGTACAAAGGTCTACTACATATACTAGTGGTTGGAGTTAAATATATACAAATAGTAAATTCACTCAGTATTACATTTTAACAGCGATTAGGCTTTGACAATTATATATTACGGGGCATATTTACATGTTCTGACGCATCTCTGCAAATCAGCAGGGATGCGCCAGAACAGATGCGTCATGCAATCCTCTCCTTCCGCCATCACAGATGCGCCGCATTTACAATGCGGCGCGCCATGGTGCAAGGAAGGGAAGATGCGTGACTCATCTTGTGGCGTATGGGCCGCGCATTGCTGGAGTCGCGTCGCAAGCGCGACGCAACTCCTGTAATGCACAGGGGCCACCCATACTCAACGTGGTGCGTCACTCCTTACGCCTGCTTCAGGCAGGCGTAAGGATTTGACGCAGCAGCGTCGTAAAACTGACTCAGTGAAATCTTGTAGATTTCACAGCGTCAGTTTTACAGGGCTTTCCTGTGAGGGAACGCCCACCCTGCGGCAGAACGCCCACATGAAACCTGACGCAGGTTTCATGTGGCGCAGGCCTTTACAACGTGACGCATCTACCTAGATGCGTCACGTTGTAAATAAGTCACAACATGGCGCATTGTTTACGCCGCCGCTGAGTCACAAAAGTGACGCAATGGCGACGTAAAAGTGTCGCAAGGGGCTTGCAAATCTGCCTCTACATATTTACATATATATATTTATGAGTCACAGGAGCATGGCTAAGGCATATGGAAAAAAGTAGGCAAGGGGAGAGAAGTTCAGGGGAGAGAGGAAAGGAATAGGGGAGGTAGAAAGAGAGTGAGGGAGGGAAGAGGTAGGGGAGGGGGTGATGAGTGATGGGATCAGGGGCATCACCATTATTTGCACACGATCAGTAGATCCGTGGAGAAGATCGACGATCGATCGAAGGGTTACTCAGCTAGAGTCCGGCGGGACCAGAGGTAGGGACCAAGGTGGCTAAGATGGCAGAAAGGACAAGAGTGTTTTTAGGAGATGGTCTCAGAATGGCGGGGTGCAGATGAGTCGTAGTCCAAAAGTTTGCAGTGCGAACTCACCCCCCGGAGCTCATGGGGAGACAAGCTTAGGGATACAAGCCGGCAATTATTTCGCCCCAGGAGATCCTCGCACCCGACTCAGCTGAGTCTCCTAGGTCGGGAGTGCACGGTGAATCCTACACTTTGTAATCATCATTGCCTTATGCAGCATTTCCTACACACTGATTTACATGCATAAGAGTGATTGTCTCGGTATAATGTGTATGTGATGTAAAGTTCTCTGAAACTCTACATTGGTATGAGTAGCGCTAGAAAATAAATGATATGCATGTGAGAGAAGGGCTGTGGAGAGATGAGGGGCGCTGGTGGAGGGTAGCATTGAGGGAATATAAGTGTGAGAAGTTGGCCTGATATATAATGTTCACTATTCTAGTGAGCACTTTGTATCAGTCCAAACAACCCTTATGGTGATTGGTTGTAAGTCAACCTTATAGACCAGCTATCCTAGTAGCGTGGATACGAGCAGTCTTCGGGCTAAACTCTAGAGGGCGTGTTAAGCCAGCTGTTATACCATCACATATACCCCTTGAACACCAAGTGAAAGGACACCACACAAGTGTTATGAAAATAAACAGTGTATTTATTTAGATCACAACAGCCCTGTACTCTTTATGAGGACAGGGTACTAAGCACACAACAAAACTCTTACGAAAATACTTTAAGTTGCACAATTTACACAAATGCCCGAGGGGCACGAAAAACCATATACTCTAAAAGTGGAATGCGAAATTACTAGCAGGTAAGTACTGGACTAATAGGCTTTGGAATCGCTAGGACTTGACTACTGAACCTTCAGATCACTAATAGGAGGCCTAGGGGACTCGGGTGCAGAGTGTGCACTCTCACGCGGGATGCGGGACAAAGTCTATGGGAGCTAGTAAAAGCAAAGTTAGTGTTCTCGGGCGAACCCGACCTGGTAGGAGGAAAACGAAAGTGGATCCTGACCCTTGGATAGTGAGGCTATATATACGTATAAGTTACCTAGCCCAGGGGCTGCAGCTGCATAGGTCTCAAAAGACGTCGGGAATCCTCGTAGACGGACCAGGAGCCTGAAGAAAGGAGTTGCTGGCAGGCGACCAGTGAAGATAGTTCGAGTGATCCAAGCCTGGATCGAAGATGGATGACACCTGAAAGCAAAGGGGACCAAGTACGTGACTACTAGCCAGTAGTCAGGTGGCACCAGGACGGCACCGGATGGTAGTCACCTCGACTAGGTGAGTGGGCGACGCTGTGCTCTGCAGTCTCACGGACCAGGAGGTGTTGTCGGCGACCAGGATGGAGGTGTGAGCTGTCCCACGATGGATGATGCTGTCGACGTCGCTGGACCCAGGATTGGGCAACAAAGCCTTGTCAAATTCAAGCCCACGCGGTGGACTCAAAATGGCTTCTGGAGTGGACCAGGAGGGTCCGGGGTGCTCCTCTTTTGGAAGGGAGCAAGGGCCAGTCTGGGGCAACCAGACTAGCAGCAGTGATGTCGTCGGGCGTCGTT
The DNA here is from genome assembly GCF_964263255.1 of Lissotriton vulgaris. Lineage (NCBI taxonomy): Eukaryota > Metazoa > Chordata > Amphibia > Caudata > Salamandridae > Lissotriton > Lissotriton vulgaris. Next base: position 1,577,801,559 of record NC_141696.1, read on the forward strand.
AGGAAGGCCACAAGCCAGCGGGCTAGTAGCCAAACAGCGCGGTGAGCTGCAAAAAGCAGAAGGGCCCCACGCAGATCGTGGAGATGCTGGGAGGCTGGACTTCGGTGCTGGAGCTGCTCAGGGTCGGGGCTTCTCGGACCCCAAAGCACTTACCAGAGGATCCCTCGGCGGTCGTGCTGGATCGAAGTCGTGCAGTTCTGATGATGGCCGGTCCCTTAAGGTCTCGTCGCACCTACGGTTCTCAGCTTAGCTGTAGAAGTAGGTAGAGGTCAGAGGTGCCAGGGAAGCCGGGTCTCGTCGTGCTGGTCGGTCGGATTCCTGAGGAAGGACGTGCAGCAAACCGCAGAGTTCTTAGATGGTGCCTGCGGATGCAGGGTGACTACTCCTTACTCACAAGGGAGAAATCTTGAGAAGAGTCTTGAGTTTCCTTTCGTAGAAAGTAGTTCTTGATTCAAAGATGATCTAATTTGGAAGGGTCCCCGCTCCTGCCTTTATCCTAAAGAAAGGGGTGGGTACACGACTAGGTCCTGCCCTAGGGGTGGGACCAGGAAGGGGGGTGGTTACACCCCTCTCCCATGCCGGACTTTCCCCAGGCCAGGGGCTGGTGTGCCCCTGGAACTGGTTCTAGCCGGCAGATGCGTAGTGAGCACCGGGGTGCCACTTGCAGTCACCTTCCTGTAAAGCCCTGCCTACCCAGGATACACAAAACCCTGTCTGGGATGGTGCTAGCACCGCCCCTGACAGGAAACCCTTTGTCCAAGCTCTCCTCGCTGGAAGGACTCCCAGCAGCAGGAGGTCAGACTCGTGTCTGTGGTGGCAGCATCCATTTTGTGGAGCTGAGGCTTGAGTTAACTTTAACCGGGGTTCACAGTTACTACCATGTCGTGTCCCTCTAGAAGGGTGGAATGCTAACCCCGTCGCCAGAATTGGCGAGGGGTTAGTATTCCAATTCGTATGACACCTTACTCGACATGTTTTGATAACGCTATACCAGAGATAGCATTTAACCGCGAGGATTATAATGCACTTAAGAGTATATGGTATGCGTTATCATGGAACAGCTATTAGGACTTGGTTCCGCAAGCTGCAGACGGGCTCAGTTCATGCCAGAGCACCATCTCACACGATTCCAAGCACTCTGCCTTCAGGATTGTCAAGGCCTGCCATAGGAGTGACTGATAGGAATCTGTGTGTCCATTTTTAGGGTTAGATATAGGTATACTATATCTAAAGCAAAGGGTGATTACACCACCTTGCCCCAGCTGTCGTGCAGCCAGTTGTGTCAGATTTAGATGGCCATCCAGGGGTGGCATAATACATGCTTCAGCCCCTGGTAGGCCCTGGGTACACCTATGCCCCGAGTTACAGGGTCTGATAAGGTGGCCCAGTACCAATTGGAAATGTACCTAGGGTACATGGAATCCATTTTAGAGAGAGAGCAGTAGGCCTGGGGTCCTGATTGGCAGGGCCCCAGGTCAACTAAGTCGGAAAACCAGCAAAACACCAGGCAAAAAAAGTTGGGGGCAACCATAGTCAGGTATCCACCTTCCTACACAACCCCCCCTCCCCCCCCAAACGAAAGGAGATAAGGCTATCCTTGACCAGGTAAGCCTATATTGCCTGAGTGGCCATATGAGGTGGTACATGCACTGGCATGGTTACCCCCTGTATCATGGTCCACTAAGCAACCCCTCACCCTAAGGGTATCTGAGGGTCTCCACCATAGGGAATCACTACCTGCGGTGTGCTTTGGCAAAGTAAAAGGCTGGTGTGGGGGTGGAGTACTGAAGTGAGACTCCACTACTGTTGGGCTCAACTTCCTCCACTTACCATTCACCAAATCTGCCCTTCTTTCCAGTACTGAGTTGCTATGAGCTCTCAGGGTCAACCTCTGGCTACCTAAAGCTGGAGGCTGAGTCCCTCTGTTTGGCTTACTGGAGGGACAGGTCAGGTTTGGGGTTTTTAGGCCCCAGGTTTGGCTGTGCCCAGCAGTGTCCAGCTGTGGGAGTTCCCTAACTAAGTTTAAGGGGGATCCCTCAGGAGTGTGTTTTATTTTCACTTGGCTAGGTTTACCAGCTTCAGTGATCCTAATCTGCTGATTGGGAAATTCTAGTGGACAGGGGGCCCTTTGGAGTCCACCACTGTCCTTCCTGACCTCTACAGCCCTGGGCTGACTGAGGCAGGGTAGAGAGGTGCAGGCTACCTGCTCCAGACTGGGTCCCACCTGGGAAGGGTCCACTGCCATCAGGGGCTCTGCCAGGCTAGGCCTGACTACCTCTGGGGCAGTTCCTTCACCAGGGGTAGAGTCAGTTCCCTGAGGAGGCTGGCTCTCACCTAGTGTCTGGGAGGGGGAAGACTTTTCTTCCTCCTCAATGCTCTCAGTTTGGGTGGAGTGATCCATTGTTTCAGGCTTCACAACCTCACTATCTGTCTGAGTAGAGGCTGAGACCATTTCAACCTTGCCAACCTTTTCAGGAGGGCACTCAGTCTGTGTTTGGGCTGTGACTGTCACAGCCCTCCTATCCTGTTCAGGAAAGTCTGTCTGAGCCTGGGCAGTGGCTACCACTGCCCTTCCAACCTTTTCAGGGAGGAATGATGCTTGGACTGGGGCTGTATCTATTACTGCCCCACTAACCTGTCTGGATAGGCCTATCATCCTGGAGTGAGTTTCTTGCTCCACCTCAGCCCATGCTGAGAGTTCCAGGTCATTCCCCAGTAAGCAATCTACAGGTAGGTTATCTGTCACTGCCACTCTCATGGGCCCTGTGACATTACCCCAACTGAGCTCGACTACTGCCATGGGATGCCTTCTTTTCACTCCATGAACGTCTGTCACCTGGTAAAGGAAACCAGGGGTCAGTTGAGCAGAGGGGACCAGATGGCCAATCACCATGGTGATGCTGGCCCCTGTGTCTCTGTATACTTCAACTTTCTGACCATTGATAAGGGGCTCTTGTCTATACTTTCCCAAAATGTGGGATCCAGTAGTGAAGTTGGCAAACCCCATGCCAGTCTCACAGACAAGAGTGGTGTTAGGGGACCTGGCTAGGCCATAGTCCACGTGGTTTCCCAAAGTAATGCCCACCACATTCTTGGGGGCACTCCCTCCACCTGGGGGATTACCACTAGTAGTAACAGGAGGTCTGGGAGTATTACCTGGGGGTATGTTCTCCTTATTGTTGTTGGCCTTGGGACAACTGCTGTCACTTTTATAGTGGCCTACCTGTTTGCAGGTATGACAATAAGGTTTCTTTTGGGTTTTGGGAGAAGTTTGGGACCCACCCTTTTCAGAGGAATTTTGGGGCCCTGTGGTTTGATCTGAAGATTTATTCCCACCCTTCTCTGGAGGCTTGGTTGATTCCTTCTTTTGGTCACCACCCTGGTTCTTAGGCCTGACCCTGGTTCTGACCCATTTGTCTGCCCTCTTACCCAATTCCTGTGGAGAGGTCAGATCAGAGTCTACCAGGTGCTGGTGTAATAACTGGTTCTGACAATTACTTAAGATTTGCTCTCTCATAATTAGATTGTACAATCCTTTAAAATCAGTAACCTTACTTCCCAGTAGCCAGCCTTCAAAAGCCTTAGTGGCACAATCAACAAAGTCAGTCCAATCCTGAGACTGAGTTTTCTGGGTGTCTCTGAACATCAACCTGTACTGTTCAGTGGTTAAACCAAACCCATCAACCAGTGTATTCTTCAGAACTTGGTAATTGTTAGCATCCTCAGCTCTAGTAGTGAGGAGCTTATCTCTACCTTTGCCTTCAAAGGAGAGCCACAAGATAGCTGCCCACTGACTCTGGGGGACACACTGTACAGTGCAGGCTCTCTCCAAAGCAGTCATCCATTTGTGGATATCATCCCCTTGTTTAAAGGGGGACACTATCTTACTCAGGTGTCTAGTGTCTAAACTCCTGTCTTTTTCTATTGGGAGAATGCTGCCACCAGTGGGGTTTGTCCCACTCAATTCTTGCTCTCTAGCAAAGGCAAGCCTCTCTTTGGCCAGGGCAAGTACTTCACTTTCAATTCTCAGATTGACTTCCCTCACTTTGGCTTCATACACTCTCCTCTGAGGGGATGCCATCCCTCTGTGAGAAGAGGCCTGAGAGCCATTGGTTCGAATGGATCTGTTAGAGCCTCTGGATAGAGACCTAACTCGTCTATTCCCAATGTTAAGCTGGCCTGAGAGGGGCCCCAGGGGTCTCCTAGTACCATTCTCATGCCTGCTTAAGTTGGCCCTAGTTAGCTGGCTAACTACTTCTTGGCCTTTGTCTGCCTCGTCCTCAGATGGCTCTAGATCCTGATCCTCCTCTTCACCTTCTGCAGAGAGATGGATAAGGTCAGGGTCACCTAAGGTTCCCTCTAGGGGAGGCATGTTCCCATCTGGATTAGAAGGGTCTGGGTTACCAGCCCTCCTGGCATCATAAGTCTCTAAGGGACCAATCAGGAATGGGATTGTAGGGTTAGAACCCTGTTTTAGCTTCCTGGAGGTGCACACTTGTCTCATCTCCTGGAAGCTAAGAGCAGCATATCTGGAAGTGACCTGTGGAGGGTCCACTGACACAAGGGGAGACTCAGAGTTTCCTCCTTTGTCTGACATGCTGTTTCTAGTGTGGTGTAAGTGATGCACCTACCTACACTATTTGTTTGCCTACTGATCCCTTGCTAAGAGTTGTAGCCAAGGTGTGCTAAGCCTTGAGGAGCTACAACAGCTGGTTCAGTAGAACTCAGAGTATTCTAAGCTAAGTTATATGTACCTGGAGTACTTATGTGATCTTTCACAAGATATGTTTAGGATACGTGTGGTAAACCAACAGCAAGCTCAAATCCCAACCGCTGCTCACCAATGTGAGAAGTTGGCCTGATATATAATGTTCACTATTCTAGTGAGCACTTTGTATCAGTCCAAACAACCCTTATTGATGATTGGTTGTAAGTCAACCTTATAGACCAGCTATCCCAGTAGCATGGATACGAGCAGTCTTCGGGCTAAACTCTAGAGGACGTGTTAAGCCAGCTGTTATACCATCACATATACCCCTTGAACACCAAGTGAAAGGACACCACACAAGTGTTATGAAAATAAACAGTGTATTTATTTAGATCACAACAGCCCTGTACTCTTTATGAGGACAGGGTACTAAGCACACAACAAAACTCTTACGAAAATACTTTAAGTTGCACAATTTACACAAATGCCCGAGGGGCACGAAAAACCATATACTCTAAAAGTGGAATGCAAAATTACTAGCAGGTAAGTACTGGACTAATAGGCTTTGGAATCGCTAGGACTTGACTACTGAACCTTCAGATTACTAATAGGAGGCCTAGGGGACTCGGGTGCAGAGTGTGCACTCTCACGCGGGATGCGGGACAAAGTCTATGGGAGCTAGTAAAAGCAAAGTTAGTTGTCTCGGGCGAACCCGACCTGGTAGGAGGAAAACGAAAGTGGATCCTGACCCTTGGATAGTGAGGCTATGCAGGGGCACCGAAATGCCGAAGTTACCTAGCCCAGGGGCTGCAGCTGCATAGGTCTCAAAAGACCTTCACTAATAAGATTAACGAGTCAAAAAACTCCAGCAAAATTCTTTTTGACACTGTCAAAAAACTTTCAAAGTTCGAAAATAATAACCCAGAAGCTTTGTCATCAAACTTCTGCAACATACTAGGGGACTTCTTTGTTAACAAAGTCTCATCAGTATATGACTCCTTCAAAAATCAGAATACCGAAACAATGGAAAAGGACATATCATACTCAATAAATCCTGTAACACAACAAGACCAAACATCAGCTTTTAGATTTATACCCCCTACATCTGAGCAGATCCAGAAAGAAATCCACACCACCAACTCAGGTAGCCCAACGGACCCCTGTCCACCCAGAATCATGCAGGCCTGTTCCATAGAACTAAGCCTAGTTCTGGAAAAATTATTCTCCAAAATCATTAATACCAACATCTTCCCAGATGACTGGAAAATGATATCCATCAGACCACTGTTAAAGAAACCCAATCTAGACTGCGAAAATCCCAACAACTACAGACCCATAGCCAGGATCCCTTTTGCCGCAAAAATTCTGGAGAAGCTGTTAAACAAACAGCTATCTCAACACCTGATGGACGGAGATTGGCTGGACCATTCACAGTTCGGTTTCCGTGTAGAACATGGGACGGAGACAGCCCTGATCACAGCAGTGGAGGAACTCAGGAAAATAATGGACAACGGATCGAAGGCCGCGCTGATACTACTCGACCTATCAGTGGCCTTCGATACGGTCAGCCATGAAATCCTTATAACGCGGTTAAAAACAGCAAACATACATGATTCAGCCTGCGCCCTTACAGCCTCCTACCTAGAGAACAGAACATTCTCAGTTGAATCAGGAGAAGCGAAATCCAGTCTGTTCAGCCTACCATGCGGAGTCCCGCAGGGCTCATCAATGAGCCCCACTCTGTTTAATTTATATGTAGCTCCTCTTGCACAAATAATAAGGAACAACGGCTTCACCCCGATATCTTACGCCGACGACACCCAAATTGTAGTTGTAGGAGAGTAGGGTCTGCAATCCTAGGATCACCCAGATTTTTTGCTTTTGTTTCACTGGTTTACGACTTTCTCTGGCTGTGGGCCTGCCAATCAGACCCACAGCCTGGCTGTTCTCTTTCTAAATTACAACATGTACCCTAGGTGCATTTACCAATTGGTACTGGGCCACCTTATCAGACCCTGTAACTCAGGGCATAGGTGTACCCAGGGCCGCCAGGGGCTGCAGCAGGTATTATGCCACCCCTGGCTGGCCTCCTAAACTTGACACAACTGGCTGCATGACAGCTGGGGCAAAGTCGTGTAATCACCCTTTGCTTTAGGTATAGTAGCCCTATATCTAACCGTACAATGGACACCCGAGCTCCTATCAGTCACTCCTATGGCAGGCCTTGACAATCCTGAAGGCAGAGTGCGTGGGCTCGTGTGAACTGGGTTCTGGCCCGAGCCGAGCCCGGTTGCAGCTTGCGGAATCAAGACCCAATGGCTGTTCCATGATAACGCGTACCATATCGGTAACTTCGGTATCGCGTTATCAAGACATGTCGAGTAAGGTGTCATACGAATCGGGATACTGCCCCCTCACCAATTCTGGCGACGAGGTTAGCATTCCGCCCTTCTAGAGGGACACGACATGTACGTAACTGTGAACCCCGGTTAAAGTTAACTAAAGCCTCAGCTCCACAAAATGGATGCTGCCACCACAGACACGAGTCTGACCTCCTGCTGCTGGGAGTCCTTCCAGCGTGGAGCGCTTGGACAAAGGGTTTCCTGTCGAGGGCGGTGTTCGCACCGTCCCAGACAGGGTTTGTGTATTCTGGGTAGGTAGGGCTTTTGCGAGAAGGTGACTGCGGAGTGGCACCCCGGTGCTCACTACGCATCTGCCGGTCAGAACCAGTTCCAGGGGCGCTAGCCCTGGCCTGGGGAAAGTCCGGCAGGGGAGAGGGGTGTAACTACCCCCCTTCCTGGTCCCACCCTTAGGGCAGGACCTAGTCATGTACCCACCCCTTTCTTTAGGATAAAGGCCGGAGCGGGGACCCTTCCAAATTAGATCATCTTTGAATCAAGAACTACTTTCTACGAAAGGACCTTCGAGACTCTTCTCAAGATTTCTCCCTTGTGACTAAGGAGTAGTCACCCTGCATCAGCGGGCACCATCTAAGAACTCTGCGGTTTGCTGCAAGTCCTTCCTCAAGGAATCCGACGGCCCAGCTCGACGAGAACCGGCTTCCCTGGCACCTCTGACCTCTACCCACGTCATCAGCTCAGCTGTGATCTGTGGGTGCGACAAGACCTCGAGGGACCGGCCATCATCAAAACCTGCACGCTTTCTTCATCAGCCCGACCATCGAAGTAATTCTCTGGTGAGTGCTCTGGGGTCCGAGAAGCCCCGACCCTGAGCCGCTCCAGGACCGAAGCGCAGCCTCCCAGCATCTCCACGATCTGCGTGGGGCCCTTCTGCTCGCTGCTCAGCACGTTGTCCGGTCACTAGCCGCTGGCTTGTGCCCTCCTGTGACGACATCCGACAACCAACGCTGCTGGTCTGGTTGCTCCAGACTGGCCTTTGCTTCCATCTTTGAGAGAAGCACCCCGGACCCTCCTGGTCCCCTCAAGACGCCATTTTAGGCCCACCACGTGGCCCTGAAATCTGCCAAGGCTTGTTGCCCCAATCCTGGGCCCAGCGACGCCGACAGCATCATCCTTCGTGGGACAGCTCGCACCTCCACCCTGGTCGCCGACAACGCCTCCTGGTCCGTGAGACTGCAGAGCCTAGCGTCGCCCACTCACCTAGTCGAGGTGACGGCCAACCGGTGCCCTCCTGGTACCCTCTGACTACTGGCTAGTAGTACGAACTTGGTCCCCTCTGCTTTCAGGTATCAACGATCTCTGATCCAGGCTTGGATCTCTACGAACTATTCATCACTGGTCGCCGGCCAGCAACTCCTTTTCTTCCGGCTCCTGGCTCGTCAGCGAAGACCCCGACGCCTGTAAGACTTGTGCAGCCGCAGCCCTCGTGGCTAGGTAACTCCGGCATTTCGGTGCCTGCATAGCCTCTTTACTCTAGGGTCCCGAGTCCCTCGCTTCCGACTTGCCTTATCGGGTCCGCCCGAGACCACTAAACTTTCCGTGTCCTCGGACACTTGTTTTAATTATGCACTTGAAGTATTTTCCTAAGAGATTTGGTTTGTGCTTAGTACCCTGTCCTCATAAAGAGTCCAGGGCTGTTGTGATCTTTAATAAATAACTGTTTATTTTCATAACACTTGTGTGGTGTCCTTTCACTTGGTATTCAAGGGGTACATGTGTGGTAAACAGCTGGCTTAACACGCCCTCTCCAGTCTTTAGCCTTAGACTGCTCGTATCCACGCTACTAGGATAGCTGGTCTATAGGTTGACTTACAACCAATCACCATAAGGGTCGTTTGGAACGATACATAGCGGTCGCTAGAATAGCGAACGCTGCATATCGGGCCAACTTCTCACATTGGTGAGCAGCGGTTGGGATTTGAGCTTGCTGTTGTTTTACCACACGTATCCTAAGAATATCTTGTTGAAAGATCACATAAGTACTGTTAGTACATATAACTAAGCTTAGAATACTCTGAGTTCTACTGAACCAGCTGTTGTAGCTCCTCAAGGCTTAGCACACCTTGGCTGCAACTCTTAGCAAGGGATCAGTAGGTAAACACATAGTGTAGGTAGGTGCATCACTTACACCACACTAGAAACAGTATGTCGGACAAAGGAGGAAACTCTGAGTCTCCCCTTGTGTCAGTTGACCCTCCACAGGTCATCCCTTCAAGATATACTGCGCTTAACTTCCATGAGTTACGACAAGTATGTACCTCTAGGAAGATTAAGCAAGGGGCTAACCCCACCACCTCCTTTCTGATTGGTCTCCTAGAGACTTATGATGCCAGAAAGGCTGAGAAGCTTCTTAGCCCTTCTAATCCAGAAGGAGACATGCCTCCCCTCGAGGGAACCAGAGGTGACTCTGACCTAATCCTCCTCTCAGCCGAGAATGAGAATGTGGAGGAGGATGAGGATGAGGATCCCTCTGGGGATGAGGCAGACAAGGGACAGGTAGAAGTCGGTAGACTAACCCGGTCCAACTTAAGCAAACATGATAGTGGTACTGGGGGACCCACAGGGCTACTGTCAGGTCAGCTTAACATTGGGAATGGACGAGCCAGATCTCTATCAAGAGGCTCTGGCAGATCCCTTCAAACCAATGGCTCTCACAACTCTTCTCAAAGAGGGATGACGTCCCCTCAGAGGAGAGTGTACGAAGCTAAAGAAAGGGCGGCTAATCTGAGGATTGAAAGGGAAGAACTTGCCCTGGCCAAAGAAAGGCTTGCCTTTGCTAGAGAGCAACAGTTAAGTGGGGTAGTCCCCACTGGTGGCAGCATTGTACCTAGCAATAGGGAAAGGAGTTTTGATACAAAACACCTTGGTAAGATAGTGCCCCCCTTTAAACAAGGGGACGACATCCACAAATGGATTACTGCTTTGGAGAGGGCCTGCACTGTGCAAGGTGTTCCCCAGAGTCAGTGGGCAGCTATCTTGTGGCTCTCCTTTGAAGGTAAAGGTAGAGACAAGCTCCTCACCACAAGGGTAGAGGAGGCTAACAATTACCAAGTCTTGAAGAATACACTGGTTGAAGGGTTTGGCCTAACCACTGAGCAGTACAGGGTGCTGTTCAGGGATACCCAGAAAACGCAGTCTCAAGATTGGTCTGACTTTGTCGATTGTGCCACTAAGGCTTTTGAGGGCTGGTTGCTGGGCAGTAAGGTTACTGATTACCAAGGATTGTATAATTTGATAATGAGAGAACAAATTTTAAACAATTGTCAGAACCAGTTGTTGCATCAGCATCTTGTCGACTCGGATCTGACCTCTCCCCAAGAATTGGGAAAGAAGGCAGACAGATGGGTTAGAACAAGAGTTAAACAGAACCAGGGCCAGAATCAAGGTGGTCAGAAGAAAGCAGACCAGAAGGGTAAAGATTCTAAGGGGGCACAAAATGACCAGAAGTCTTCGACAGGTCCCCAACAACCCAAAGAGGGTGGGGGTCAGGCTCCCCAAAAGAAGAAAGAAGGCCAATCTAAAAGGTGGTGCCAATACTGTAAAAGTAAAACTCACTGGTTTAGTGAGTGCACCAAGAAAGGAGGGGGGCAGACTCCTGCCACTGCAGCCCCTAAGGCACCTGTGCCCCCTAGTACAGCCAGCAGTGGTAGTGCACCTCCCAAGGGTTTAGTAGGGTTAACCCTGGGTTCTGAGGGGTGTGACAACTTAATTGGTACACTCACTCAGGCTGTCCTTGTCAGTACAGGGGATGTGGATATGTCCCCTGATGTAAGTCCCAATACTTTGGGCAAATACAGACAGACACCTTTCATAAATGGAAAAATGGCTCAGGCCTATAGGGACACTTGTGCCAGTGTCACCATGGTGACACCTAACTTTGTGGACCCTGGACAGATCATGCCAGGTACAGAATTCCTGGTGACCAATGCAAGCAATGTCACTACCAATCACAGTATGGCAATTGTAGCTTTCTCCTGGGGAGGGGTAACTGGCCAAAAGAAGGTTGTAGTTAGTTCAGACCTCCCAGTGGATTGTTTGTTGGGCAATGATTTGGAGTCATCACAATGGTCAGAAGTGGAGCAGAGGACTCACATGGAAATGTTAGGCTTGCCAGCACATGTGTTTGCTGTGACCAGGTCACAGGTCAAGAAATGCCCCACTGAACAGGTGCTGGATCCTGGAACAACGGACCAGACACCTTCCAAGAAAAAGAGCAGTAGGGTTAAGGCTGTGCCTTCCCCCTTGCCCCAGGTCGTGGATCAAGTCTCAGAGGAGGCTGACCTACAGGAATTGAGGGAAACTGAGCCTAGAGAGTTCGAACTTGATCAAGTTGAATTCTTGGGTTCAGGGGGACCCTCAAGGGAAGACCTGGGGAAGGACCAGTTAGACTGCCCTTCTCTTGAACCCCTCAGACAGCAGGCTGCTGCTGAGGCTGCTGGGAACGCCACAGGTACCCACAAGGTATACTGGGAAGATGGACTCCTGTACACTGAATCAAGAGACCCCAAGCCTGGCATGACCAGGAGGCTGGTTGTACCCTTGTCTCAGCGAGGTTTCCTACTTACCTTGGCCCACGAGATTCCCTTAGCAGGTCACTTAGGCCAGACCAAGACGTGGGACAGGCTTGTCTCACACTTTCACTGGCCTCATATGAACGAAGATACCAAGGAGTTTTGCCGCTCCTGTGTCACTTGCCAAGCCAGTGGTAAGTCAGGTGGCACGACAAAGGCCCCCCTTATACCAATGCCTGTGGTGGGGGTGCCCTTTGAACGGGTGGGGATTGACATCGTCGGTCCCATGGAACCACCAACAGCATCAGGGCACAAGTTTATACTGGTGGTAGTGGATCATGCCACCAGGTATCCTGAAGCTATTCCCCTTAGAACCACTACAGCACCTGTTGTGGCAAGAGCCCTAGTTGGAGTGTTCTCCAGAGTGGGCTTCCCTAAGGAGGTCGTCTCCGACAGAGGTGCAAACTTTATGTCGAGATACTTAACTGCTATGTGGAAGGAATGTGGTGTCAACTACAAGTTCACTACACCCTATCATCCACAATGCAATGGGCTTGTTGAGAGATTCAACAGGACCCTGAAAGGGATGATTCATGGACTACCTGAAAAGCTTCGGCGTAGATGGGACGTCCTGATCCCCTGCCTTTTATTCGCTTACAGAGAAGTCCCACAGAAGGGGGTTGGCTACAGCCCTTTTGAACTTTTGTACGGGCATCCTGTAAGAGGACACCTGTGTTTGGTGAAGGAAGGATGGGAGAGACCTCTCAAAAAGCCTGCAACCAACATAGTGGACTATGTGCTTGGCCTCCGCTCACGGATGGCTGAATACATGGAAAAGGCATCCGAAAACCTTAAGGCCAGCCAAGAACTCCAAAAAGCTTGGCATGACCAAAAGGCTGTCTTGACTGTTTACCAGCCCGGACAGAAGGTGTGGGTGTTGGAGCCAGTGGCCCCAGCAGCACTCAAGGACAAATGGTCCGGGCCCTACACCATCCTGGAGAAAAAGGGAGAGGTCACCTACTTGGTCGACCTGGGAACTCCCCGGAGCCCCCACAGGGTGCTTCATGTCAACAGGCTCAAGGCATATGTCGACAGGAAGGACATGAGTTTGCTCATGGCCATAGATGAGGGACAGGAAGAGGAGAGTGACCCTCTCCCCGAACCTGCTCACTCAGAATCCTGACGATGGATCGGTAGATGGTGTTGTCTTTTGTGGCAGCCTCTCCGAACATCAACAGGAGGATTGTAAACAGGTTCTTCAATCCTTCCGGCATATGTTCTCTCTAACACCCAGTCAGACCAATTGGTGCACCCATGAGGTTGACACTGGTGACAGCTTGCCCGTCAAGAGTAAAATCTACCGGCAGCCTGATCACGTTAGAGACTGCATCAAGAGTGAAGTGCAGAAAATGTTGGAGCTGGGAGTCATTGAACCCTCGGATTGCCCTTGGGCTAGTCCCGTAGTTCTAGTGCCGAAACCTCACACCCCGGGCGGTAAGAAAGAGATGAGGTTCTGCGTAGACTACAGGGGTCTCAATGCAGTCACTAAGACTGACGCCCACCCAATACCAAGGGCAGACGAGCTTATCGATAGGTTGGCCTCGGCCAACTACTTAAGTACGTTTGACCTGACAGCTGGGTATTGGCAAATCAGGTTAGCTGAGGACGCCAAGCCTAAGACCGCATTTTCTACCCCTGGTGGGCATTATCAGTTCGTGGTGATGCCCTTTGGTCTGAAAAATGCACCTGCCACCTTCCAAAGGTTGGTGAATCAAGTCCTTACTGGGCTGGATGACTTCTGTGCAGCATATCTAGATGATATTGCTGTCTTTAGCTCCACCTGGGAGGATCACCTGGTCCACCTGAGGAAAGTGTTAGAGGCTCTGCGAGCAGAAGGCCTCACTATCAAGGCCACCAAGTGCCAGATAGGGCAGACACAGGTTGTATACCTGGGCCACCTTGTAGGTGGAGGCCAGGTTCAGCCACTGGAGAGCAAAATACAGTCAATCAGGGACTGGGCTCCTCCAACCACCCAGACTCAGGTTCGAGCTTTCTTGGGCCTGACTGGATACTACAGAAAGTTTGTCAGGAACTATGGTTCCATTGTGACACCATTAAATGAACTGACAAGTAAGAAAATGCCAAAAAAGGTTCAGTGGACAGCAGGCTGTCAAAAAGCATTCGATGACCTAAAGCAGGCCATGTGCACAGCACCTATCCTTAAGAGTCCAGATTACTCCAAACCATTCATTGTCCAAACAGATGCTTCTGAGTTGGGTGTGGGAGCTGTTCTTTCTCAACTGAATTTTGATGGTCAAGACCAGCCCATTGCTTTTATAAGCAGAAGGCTGACCCCCAGAGAGAAGAATTGGTCAGCTATTGAGAGGGAGGCCTTTGCTGTGGTTTGGGCCCTGAAGAAGCTGAGGCCATACTTGTTTGGCACTCACTTCAAAATTCAGACCGACCATAAGCCCCTCTTGTGGCTAAATCAGATGAAGGGTGAAAACCCCAAACTGCTAAGGTGGTCCATTTCCCTACAGGGGATGGATTTTACAGTGGAACATAGACCTGGTACTGATCATGGCAATGCCGATGGGCTCTCCAGATATTTCCACTTAGAACAAGAAGACTCACCTGGTCAAGGTTAGCTTATTGTCCCAACGTTTGGGGGGGGGTCATGTAGGAGAGTAGGGTCTGCAATCCTATGATCACCCAGATTTTTTGCTTTTGTTTCACTGGTTTATGACTTTCTCTGGCTGTGGGCCTGCCAATCAGACCCACAGCCTGGCTGTTCTCTTTCTAAATTACAACATGTACCCTAGGTGCATTTACCAATTGGTACTGGGCCACCTTATCAGACCCTGTAACTCAGGGCATAGGTGTACCCAGGGCCGCCAGGGGCTGCAGCAGGTATTATGCCACCCCTGGCTGGCCTCCTAAACTTGACACAACTGGCTGCATGACAGCTGGGGCAAAGTCGTGTAATCACCCTTTGCTTTAGGTATAGTAGCCCTATATCTAACCGTACAATGGACACCCGAGCTCCTATCAGTCACTCCTATGGCAGGCCTTGACAATCCTGAAGGCAGAGTGCGTGGGCTCGTGTGAACTGGGTTCTGGCCCGAGCCGAGCCCGGTTGCAGCTTGCGGAATCAAGACCCAATGGCTGTTCCATGATAACGCGTACCATATCGGTAACTTCGGTATCGCGTTATCAAGACATGTCGAGTAAGGTGTCATACGAATCGGGATACTGCCCCCTCACCAATTCTGGCGACGAGGTTAGCATTCTGCCCTTCTAGAGGGACACGACATGTACGTAACTGTGAACCCCGGTTAAAGTTAACTAAAGCCTCAGCTCCACAAAATGGATGCTGCCACCACAGACACGAGTCTGACCTCCTGCTGCTGGGAGTCCTTCCAGCGAGGAGCGCTTGGACAAAGGGTTTCCTGTCGAGGGCGGTGTTCGCACCGTCCCAGACAGGGTTTGTGTATTCTGGGTAGGTAGGGCTTTTGCGAGAAGGTGACTGCGGAGTGGCACCCCGGTGCTCACTACGCATCTGCCGGTCAGAACGAGTTCCAGGGGCGCCAGCCCTGGCCTGGGGAAAGTCCGGCAGGGGAGAGGGGTGTAACTACCCCCCTTCCTGGTCCCACCCTTAGGGCAGGACCTAGTCATGTACCCACCCCTTTCTTTAGGATAAAGGCCGGAGCGGGGACCCTTCCAAATTAGATCATCTTTGAATCAAGAACTACTTTCTACGAAAGGACCTTCGAGACTCTTCTCAAGATTTCTCCCTTGTGACTAAGGAGTAGTCACCCTGCATCAGCGGGCACCATCTAAGAACTCTGCGGTTTGCTGCAAGTCCTTCCTCAAGGAATCCGACGGCCCAGCTCGACGAGAACCGGCTTCCCTGGCACCTCTGACCTCTACCCACGTCATCAGCTCAGCTGTGATCTGTGGGTGCGACGAGACCTCGAGGGACCGGCCATCATCAAAACCTGCACGCTTTCTTCATCAGCCCGACCATCGAAGTAATTCTCTGGTGAGTGCTCTGGGGTCCGAGAAGCCCCGACCCTGAGCCGCTCCAGCACCGAAGCGCAGCCTCCCAGCATCTCCACGATCTGCGTGGGGCCCTTCTGCTCGCTGCTCAGCACGTTGTCCGGTCACTAGCCGCTGGCTTGTGCCCTCCTGTGACGACATCCGACAACCAACGCTGCTGGTCTGGTTGCTCCAGACTGGCCTTTGCTTCCATCTTTGAGAGAAGCACCCCGGACCCTCCTGGTCCCCTCAAGACGCCATTTTAGGCCCACCACGTGGCCCTGAAATCTGCCAAGGCTTGTTGCCCCAATCCTGGGCCCAGCGACGCCGACAGCATCATCCTTCGTGGGACAGCTCGCACCTCCACCCTGGTCGCCGACAACGCCTCCTGGTCCGTGAGACTGCAGAGCCTAGCGTCGCCCACTCACCTAGTCGAGGTGACGGCCAACCGGTGCCCTCCTGGTACCCTCTGACTACTGGCTAGTAGTACGAACTTGGTCCCCTCTGCTTTCAGGTATCAACGATCTCTGATCCAGGCTTGGATCTCTACGAACTATTCATCACTGGTCGCCGGCCAGCAACTCCTTTTCTTCCGGCTCCTGGCTCGTCAGCGAAGACCCCGACGCCTGTAAGACTTGTGCAGCCGCAGCCCTCGTGGCTAGGTAACTCCGGCATTTCGGTGCCTGCATAGCCTCTTTACTCTAGGGTCCCGAGTCCCTCGCTTCCGACTTGCCTTATCGGGTCCGCCCGAGACCACTAAACTTTCCGTGTCCTCGGACACTTGTTTTAATTGTGCACTTGAAGTATTTTCCTAAGAGATTTGGTTTGTGCTTAGTACCCTGTCCTCATAAAGAGTCCAGGGCTGTTGTGATCTTTAATAAATAACTGTTTATTTTCATAACACTTGTGTGGTGTCCTTTCACTTGGTATTCAAGGGGTACATGTGTGGTAAACAGCTGGCTTAACACGCCCTCTCGAGTCTTTAGCCTTAGACTGCTCGTATCCACGCTACTAGGATAGCTGGTCTATAGGTTGACTTACAACCAATCACCATAAGGGTCGTTTGGAACGATACATAGCGGTCGCTAGAATAGCGAACGCTGCATATCGGGCCAACTTCTCACAGTAGTGTCAATAAGTAAGGAGGTACAAGACACAGCAGAAAAATTCCAATGCTGCATGACAAAAATCAGCCAATGGATGAAAATGAACTGCTTAAAATTGAACGGCGACAAGAGTGAAGTCATGATACTAGGAGGAGACACAAACATATGGTCCCCTCTATGGTGGCCTACAGATATGGGAAGATGCCCAGAGTCGTCAGAAAAGGTGAAAAACCTAGGGATCATGTTAGACACTAACCTTTCTTTTGACGCTCATGCAAGCAAACTAGCTTCATCACTCTGGTACATCTTAAAAATGATTAAAAAGATTTTACCATACATACCGTATGACTCACGCAAGACAGTGGTGACAGCATTGGCCTTGTCCAGACTGGACTACGGAAACGGCCTATATGCCGGAGCAAGGAAGAAAATTCTTCTTAAGTTACAACGCCTGCAGAACGCAGCAGCTAGACTGATACTGGAAATACCAAAGTATGAAAAAGTAAGCCATAAACTAAAAAGTTTGCATTGGCTCCCAATCGCAAGCAGGATACAATTTAAATCACTATACTTGGCATACAAAGCAATAAACGGAACTGGATCAAAATTCCTAAGAACACATCTGCAACTATATAAGCCAAACAGACTTCTCAGATCCAGTCAAATGAAACTCATAAAGGTACCCAGATTCAGAAGAACCAATTGGGGAGGTAGAAGTTTTCTGGTACAGACGGCAAGAACATGGAATCAACTACCGCTAGACATAAAAACCAGTCCATCCCTGAAATCCTTCAGAAAGGAAGTTAAAACATGGCTTTTCGCTAAACATCTCTAACCACACACCTTAAATGAGCTATTGGGATTTCTCAGCGCCAAGACGCCCTCGGGTAATCGCGCGCTATACAAATAGAAAAATCAAATCAAATCAATCCTCGTAGACGGACCAGGAGCCTGAAGAAAGGAGTTGCTGGCAGGCGACCAGTGAAGATAGTTCGAGTGATCCAAGCCTGGATCGAAGATGGATGACACCTGAAAGCAGAGGGGACCAAGTTCGTGACTACTAGCCAGTAGTCAGGTGGCACCAGGAGGGCACCGGATGGTAGTCACCTCGACTAGGTGAGTGGGCGACGCTGTGCTCTGCAGTCTCACGGACCAGGAGGCGTTGTCGGCGACCAGGATGGAGGTGCGAGCTGTCCCACGATGGATGATGCTGTCGACGTCGCTGGACCCAGGATTGGGCAACAAAGCCTTGGCAAATTCAAGCCCACGCGGTGGACTCAAAATGGCGTCTGGAGTGGACCAGGAGGGTCCGGGGTGCTTCTCTTTTGGAAGGGAGCAAGGGCCAGTCTGGAGCAACCAGACTAGCAGCAGTGATGTCATCGGGCGTCGTTAGGAAGGCCACAAGCCAGCGGGCTAGTAGCCAAACAACGCGGTGAGCAGCAAAAAGCAGAAGGGCCCCACGCAGATCGTGGAGATGCTGGGAGGCTGGACTTCGGTGCTGGAGCTGCTCAAGGTCAGGGCTTCTCGGACCCCAAAGCACTCACCAGAGGATCCCTCGGCGGTCATGCTGGATCGAAGTCGTGCAGTTCTGATGATGGCCGGTCCCTCGAGGTCTCGTCGCACCTACGGTTCTCAGCTTAGCTGTAGAAGTAGGTAGAGGTCAGAGGTGCCAGGGAAGCCAGGTCTCGTCGTGCTGGTCGGTCGGATTCCTGAGGAAGGACGTGCAGCAAATCGCAGAGTTCTTAGATGGTGCCTGCGGATGCAGGGTGACTACTCCTTAGCCACAAGGGAGAAATCTTGAGAAGAGTCTTGAGTTTCCTTTCGTAGAAAGTAGTTCTTGATTCAAAGATGATCTAATTTGGAACGGTCCCCGCTCCAGCCTTTATCCTAAAGAAAGGGGTGGGTACGCGACTAGGTCCTGCCCTAGGGGTGGGACCAGGAAGGGGGGTGGTTACACCCCTCTCCCATGCCGGACTTTCCCCAGGCCAGGGGCTGGTGTGCCCCTGGAACTGGCTCTAGCCGGCAGATGCGTAGTGAGCACCGGGGTGCCACTTGCAGTCACCTTCCTGTAAAGCCCTGCCTACCCAGGATACACAAAACCCTGTCTGGGATGGTGCTAGCACCGCCCCTGACAGGAAACCCTTTGTCCAAGCTCTCCTCGCTGGAAGGACTCCCAGCAGCAGGAGGTCAGACTCGTGTCTGTGGTGGCAGCATCCATTTTGTGCAGCTGAGGCTTGAGTTAACTTTAACCGGGGTTCACAGTTACTACCATGTCGTGTCCCTCTAGAAGGGTGGAATGCTAACCCCGTCGCCAGAATTGGCGAGGGGTTAGTATTCCAATTCGTATGACACCTTACTCGACATGTTTTGATAAAGCAATACCAGAGATAGCATTTAACCGCGAGGATTATAATGCACTTAAGAGTATATGGTATGTGTTATCATGGAACAGCTATTAGGACTTGGTTCCGCAAGCTGCAGACGGGCTCAGTTCATGCCAGAGCACCATCTCACACGATTCCAAGCACTCTGCCTTCAGGATTGTCAAGGCCTGCCATAGGAGTGACTGATAGGAATCTGTGTGTCCATTTTTAGGGTTAGATATAGGTATACGCTATCTAAAGCAAAGGGTGATTACACCACCTTGCCCCAGCTGTCGTGCAGCCAGTTGTGTCAGATTTAGATGGCCATCCAGGGGTGGCATAATACATGCTTCAGCCCCTGGTAGGCCCTGGGTACAGCTATGCCCTGAGTTAGAGGGTCTGATAGGGTGGCCCAGTACCAATTGGAAATGTACCTAGGGTACATGGAATCCATTTTAGAGAGAGAGCAGTAGGCCTGGGGTCCTGATTGGCAGGGCCCCAGGTCAACTAAGTCGGAAAACCAGCAAAACACCAGGAAAAAAAAGTTGGGGGCAACCATAGTCAGGTATCCACCTTCCTACAATAAGGATGAGGTCATGAGGGGGAGGGGCTGCGGAGAGATGAGGGGCACTGGTGGAGGGTGGCATTGAGGGAGTATGAGGAGGTGGTCATGAGGGGGAGCGGCTGCGGAGAGATGAGGGGCACTGGTGGAGGGTGGCATTGAGGGAGTATGAGGAGGTGGTCATGAGGGGGGGCTAAGGAGAAGGGAGGGGCACTGATGGAGGGTGGCATTGAGGGAGTATGCGGAGGTGGTCATGAGGGGGAGGGGCTGTAGAGAGATGAGGGGCACTGGTGGAGGGTGGCATTGAGGGAGTATGAGGAGGTGGTCATGAGGGGGAGGGGCTGCGGAGAGATGAGGGGCACTGGTGGAGGGTGGCATTGAGGGAGTATGAGGAGGTGGTCATGAGGGGGTGGGCTGAGGAGAAGGGAGGGGCACTGGTGGAGGGTGGCATTGAGGGAGTATGAGGAGGTGGTCATGAGGGGGAGGGGCTGTAGAGAGATGAGGGACACTGGTGGAGGGTGGCATTGAGGGAGTATGAGGAGGTGGTCATGAGGGGGAGGGGCTGTAGAGAGATGAGGGACACTGGTGGAGGGTGGCATTGAGGGAGTATGAGGAGGTGGTCATGAGGGGGAGGGGCTGCGGAGAGATGAGGGGCACTGGTGGAGGGTGGCATTGAGGGAGTATGAGGAGGTGGTCATGAGGGGGGGGCTAAGGAGAAGGGAGGGGCACTGGTGGAGGGTGGCATTGAGGGAGTATGAGGAGGTGGTCATGAGGGGGAGGGGCTGTAGAGAGATGAGGGACACTGGTGGAGGGTGGCATTTAGGGAGTATGAGGAGGTGGTCATGAGGGGGAGGGGCTGTAGAGAGATGAGGGACACTGGTGGATGGTGGCATTGATGGAGTATGAGGAGGTGGTCAAGAGGGGAGGGGCTATAGAGAGATGAGGGGGAGGGGCTATAGAGAGATGAGGGACACTGGTGGAGGGTGGCATTGAGGGAGTATGAGGAGGTGGTCATGAGGGGGAGGGGCTGTAGAGAGATGAGGGACACTGGTGGAGGGTGGCATTGAGGGAGTATGAGGAGGTGGTCATGAGTGGGAGGGGCTGCCGCTGCGGAGAGATGAGGGGCGCTGGTGGAGGGTGGTAGTGAGGGAATATGAGGATGAGGTCATGATGGGGTTGGTCCAAGGAGAAGGGAGGGGCACTGGTGGAGGGTGGTAGCGAGGGAATACATGGAGAAGGAGGTCATTGTGGGAGGGGAATGGAGAGATGAGGGACACTGGTGGAGGGTGGCATTGAGGGAGTATGAGGAGGTGGTCATGAGGGGAAGGGGCTGTAGAGAGATGAGGGACACTGGTGGAGGGTGGCATTGAGGGAGTATGAGGAGGTGGTCATGAGGGGGAGGGGCTGCGGAGAGATGAGGGGCACTGGTGGAGGATGGCATTGAGGGAGTATGAGGAGGTGGTCATGAGGGGGGGGCTAAGGAGAAGGGAGGGGCACTGGTGGAGGGTGGCATTGAGGGAGTATGAGGAGGTGGTCATGAGGGGGAGGGGCTGTAGAGAGATGAGGGACACTGGTGGAGGGTGGCATTGAGGGAGTATGAGGAGGTGGTCATGAGGGGGAGGGGCTGTAGAGAGATGAGGGGGAGGGGCTATAGAGAGATGAGGGACACTGGTGGAGGGTGGCTTGAGGGAGTATGAGGAGGTGGTCATGAGGGGGAGGGGCTGTAGAGAGATGAGGGACACTGGTGGAGGGTGGCATTGAGGGAGTATGAGGAGGTGGTCATGAGTGGGAGGGGCTGCCGCTGCGGAGAGATGAGGGGCGCTGGTGGAGGGTGGTAGTGAGGGAATATGAGGATGAGGTCATGATGGGATGGTCTAAGGAGAAGGGAGGGGCACTGGTGGAGGGTGGTAGCGAGGGAATACATGGAGAAGGAGGTCATTGTGGGAGGGGAATGGAGAGATGAGGGACACTGGTGGAGGATGGCATTGAGGGACTATGAGGAGGTGGTCATGAGGGGGAAGGGCTGCGGAGAGATGAGGGGCACTGGTGGAGGGTGGCATTGAGGGAGTATGAGGAGGTGGTCATGAGGGGGGGGGCTAAGGAGAAGGGAGGGGCACTGGTGGAGGGTGGCATTGAGGGAGTATGAGGAGGTGGTCGTGAGGGGGAGGGGCTGTAGAGAGATGAGGGACACTGGTGGAGGGTGGCATTGAGGGAGTATGAGGAGGTGGTCATGAGGGGGAGGGGCTGTAGAGAGATGAGGGACACTGGTGGAGGGTGGCATTGAGGGAGTATGAGGAGGTGGTCATGAGGGGGAGGGGCTGCGGAGAGATGAGGGGCACTGGTGGAGGGTGGCATTGAGGGAGTATGAGGAGGTGGTCATGAGGGGGGGGCTAAGGAGAAGGGAGGGGCACTGGTGGAGGGTGGCATTGAGGGAGTATGAGGAGGTGGTCATGAGGGGGAGGGGCTGTAGAGAGATGAGGGACACTGGTGGAGGGTGGCATTGAGGGAGTATGAGGAGGTGGTCATGAGGGGGAGGGGCTGTAGAGAGATGAGGGACACTGGTGGATGGTGGCATTGAGGGAGTATGAGAAGGTGGTCATGAGGGGGAGGGGCTATAGAGAGATGAGGGGGAGGGGCTATAGAGAGATGAGGGACACTGGTGGAGGGTGGCATTGAGGGAGTATGAGGAGGTGGTCATGAGGGGGAGGGGCTGTAGAGAGATGAGGGACACTGGTGGAGGGTGGCATTGAGGGAGTACGAGGAGGTGGTCATGAGTGGGAGGGGCTGCCTCTGCAGAGAGATGAGGGGCGCTGGTGGAGGGTGGTAGTGAGGGAATATGAGGATGAGGTCATGATGGGGATGGTCTAAGGAGAAGCGAGGGGCACTGGTGGAGGGTGGTAGCGAGGGAATACATGGAGAAGGAGGTCATTGTGGGAGGGGAATGGAGAGATGAGGGACACTGGTGGAGTGTAACAGTGAGGGTGTCCGAGGAGGAGTTTGAGGGGGAGGGGCTACGGAGAGATGAGGGGCACTGGTGGAGTGTAACAGTGAGGGTGTCCGAGGAGGAGTTTATGAGGGGGAGGGGCTACGGAGAGAGGAGGGGCACTGGGGGAGGGTGGCAGGAAGGGAGTCCGAGGAGGAGTTTATGAGGGGGAGGGGCTACGGAGAGATGAGGGACACTGGTGGAGTGTAACAGTGAGGGTGTCCGAGGAGGAGTTTATGAGGGGGAGGGGCTACGGAGAGATGAGGGGCACTGGGGGAGGGTGGCAGTAAGGGAGTCCGAGGAGGAGTTTATGAGGGGGAGGCCCTACGGAGAGATGAGGGCAGGCGCGGTTCGTCCATTGGGGCGTGGGGGCGTAGCCCCCCCTGCCCGACGCCGCCCGCAGCTCCCTCATGACAATCATGTCAATGAATCAACATGACGTCAGACCGCCGGGCGGGCGTCATGTTGATTCATTGACATGATTGTACAGACGGCAACACAAGTACGCATGCGTGGGGACGGAGGGTGAATTTTTACCCGTGCCCACGTATGCGCACTTGTGTTTTGGCGGCGTTGCGCATGCCCATCAGGAGCCCTAATGGGCGTGCTGCGGGCGAGAGGGTACCTGTGCCCCTGGCGCCAGGATTGGCCGGGGGCGCTGTGAGCCTGTGACGTGTGCGGGACCGGCAGCAAGGTAAGAGTGTGTGTTTTTCGGTATCCAGTAAACTAGCTTGCACAAATGACTTGAAATAGTTCAGTGTGTTAAAGCATCTGCTGCAGAAATGTGTGCGTCTATTCCAGGTCACCCGTTTATTTCACGGCATGGGGTTTTGGAAATGTAAAAATTCTCAGAATTTCTTTTTTGATAGTTGCAACAACAGCCTTCAACATATTTTATTTTTTAAACATTTTCCAGAAAATGAGTTATGGCGATGGCAAATAAATGGGCGGTAGAAGGTTTCCAGCATAAAAAGGTAGGGGTGATGTAATATGTAAACTGGCACATCCTTCAACATCGATCCTAAAGGCTTGTTAGAGTCCATCATTTATTTTTATATGGTCATAAAAATACATGAATGATGGATGGATGCAGGGTGGGTGCATTAATGATTGTTCGGTGGATGGGTGGGTGGATGGGTGCATGGATGGATGCATGCATGATGGGTGGATGGATGCATGAATGATGGATGCAGGATGGATGGGTGGGTGGATGGGTGGATGCATGAATGAATGATGTATGGATGCAGGATGGGTGGATGCATGCATGAATGATGTATGGATGTATGGATGGATGCATGATGGGTGGATGCATGATGGATGGATGGGTGGATGGATGCATGAATGATGTATGGATGGATGCATGGATGCATGCATGATGGGTGGATGCATGATGGATGGATGGGTGGATGGATGGATGGGTGGGTGCATGAATGAATGATGTATGGATGCAGGATGGGTGGGTGGATGGATGGGTGGATGCATGAATGATGTATGGATGTATGCATGCATGATGGGTGGATGCATGATGGATGGATGGATGGGTGGATGGATGGATGGGTGGGTGCATGAATGAATGATGTATGGATGCAGGATGGTTGGGTGGATGGATGGGTGGATGCATGAATGATGTATGGATGGATGCATGCATGATGGGTGGATGCATGATGGGTGGATGCATGAATGAATGATGTATGGATGCAGGGTGGGTGGGTGGATGGGTGGATGCATGAATGATGTATGGATGTATGGATGGATGCATGGATGCATGCTTGATGGGTGGATGCATGATGGATGGATGGGTGAATGGGTGGGTGCATGAATAATGGATGGATGGGTGGATGGATGGATGGATGCATGAATGATGTATGGATGGATGCTTGAATGATGGGTGGATGCATGGTGGATGGATGGGTGGATGCATGGATGCATGCATGATGGGTGGATGCATGATGGATGGATGTGTGGGTGCATGAATGAATGATGTATGGGTGCAGGATGGGTGGGTGGATGTATGGGTGGATGTATGAATGATTTATGGATGCATGCATGCATGATGGGTGGATGCATGATGGATGGGTGAATGCATGAATGAATGATGTATGGATGCAGGGTGGGTGGGTGGATAGATGGGTAGATGCATGAATGATGTATGGATGGATGCAAGGTGGTTCGGGCTCGCTCGCTGCGCTCGATCGCTGCGGTGCAATATGCAAATTAGTTTACGCCCCACCACTTTCAAATGTCACCAGCCGCCCCTGGGTGAGGGGCACTGGTGGAGGGTAGCAGTGAGGGACTTTGTTGAACAGGGAGCCACCAGTGCTAAAGCCGGCCCTGCTGTCCGGCCTGTTTGTTGTGAACTGGTTCAGAAACGTGACATTTTAATCCTGTTAACTATTTCACAGTTCAACGACAGCTACTCCTCTTGAAGGGTAAGCACAATTTCTGCTTACCCTTACCTTAAGATGACAAACAATGTAACTATTTAGTCAAGTAGTTTCCTGCAGTGTAGCCCTGGGATAAGGACCTATAAACACGTACTGAGAAAATGTGCCTCCTTCTGCCCCCTCCCCCACTCTCCTCGTCCCCGCCCCCTCTGTCATGAAACGGTGACGTGGAGGGGATTGTTCAGAAAAGTGCTCTGGCCTCTTTCTAGGGCGTGGGTAGGAAGGACGTTCTCCCTAGTTAGACGCAGAGCCTGGGAAATGGAACCCCAGCGGGTTCATCTATAGAGGATGCTGGTCCATAAATAATATTTCCTAATAATCGTGGCAATGTTTGATGCACCTGCGCAAAGTTTGGCCAGCCATTGGCCACTTCAGCTGGGGTTGTTCATTTCACATTTTGGGCAGATTGGGCGAGCAAGACGGGGGTAGGGGTGGCAAATATTAGGGGAGGGGCAGCGGGAGCAATTTCCTTTCATATCCCATAAGAGTTGTCCTACCCACTGCATCGGAGAATGCCGCGTGGAGTTGCATCAAGCTTGGCCTGAAGGTGGCGCTTTACACAGAATAGGATAATTGTGAGGCTCGGGTGGGCAGGGGTCACAATCCATACCAATCTCTAGTCCTGGACCGCCATCCCGCCTCCGATCTGCACCATGTGGTCAAATCACGGATCCACCACAATCCCCAGCCTCTTCATCACTTCTGCAGCATCCTTGTCCTGTTCCAAGGGTTCACACGGTCTTCCCTTCCCCTGGGACCCCCCTCTGTTCCTCGGAGGGGTGCATACGCCTGCATCTGACTCTCCACCCCAAAAGTACTGCAAGCACTCCAGCCTTACTGTGTCCTACTGTGGCGTGAGTAACCACAACCCCCCAGTCCACTCTCAACATGCCAATGGGGGGGGGGCTTGGCTCAATCAAACTGCTCCCCTACTGCCCCCAAGGGGAAGGAGTTGAGAACCTGACCCTCCACCCTCTTATCCTCCCCCCTCCCCCTCATACCTTCCTTTCCCCTTCCATGGCATGTCCATTCACAAAGCAGCCCTGGGGAAAGACTGGCTTTACCAGACACTCCCCCCTTTCATTCTGCATTGTTTTCAGCCGTACCCAGACCCCCCACCCCCTCATTGGATTGGTGGCTTCATGGAGCCCTGCAGCACATGGTCTGGCCTACCCCTTATGACCGAGAGTGCCCCAACTCCAGGAGGCAGCCATCTTTCAATGAATCCCCTCAAACTGGTGCACCCTCTTCACAGGTTCCAACCATAGGAGGGACCTAGCAGGTAATCCTAGCAGGTAATCCAGCCCCTTAGATTAGTATAAAGCTAGGAGCTGTGTCTAGAGACATTAGATTATCCTGAACTGAAACTCTGAAACAAAACTCTGGATCTTCGACATTCTACTGCAACTAGAAGACTGAAGAATCTCCCTTGTGGTCAAGGAGTGACCACCCTGTGCAAACAGGCACCATCAGTGACTTGCCGGTTTGCTTTGTCGATGCTCCTGCAGGAACCCCAAGACTTAGCGACGCAGCCTCTAGACTTCCAGACTTCTCTGACTCTGACCCACATCCACAGCAAAGCTGAGACCCGTGGCGGACACGAGAGACGTGGGACCGGACTACCTGCAGTACCTGCTTTTTGCTAACTGTGCTGCTTCTGAGGTGTCCTCGAAGTTGTGCATTGGGACTTAAGAAGCCCCAACCCGAGCCGTAAGTGCACCGAAGCTTATCTCTCCACACTCCACGAGTGTCGCGTGTGGCCTGTGCCTGCATTTCTCCTCGATGCGTCTTCGCGGTTGCTAGCCCATTGGCTAGTGGCCCTCATGAAGACATCCTTGTGAATCAACACTGCTTGCCTGATTGCTCTGGGCTTGCTCCTGCTTTCCTGTAAAGGGGAAGCTCCTCAGACCTTGCTGGTCTGAACAAGAAGCCGATATTTCTTCCTGCGTGGATAGCCTTTGCCAAGGCTTGTTGACTCCGATCCGGAAGCCGACACCGCCAACAGCGAGATTTTTTGTGGGACAGTCCGTATCCAGCTCCTGGTCATCATCGACGCCTCCTGGTCCACATGGCTGCAGAGACAAGCTTTGCATCCTTACCTGATTGCAACTCGACATCGCCTGGTTCTTTCCTGGTCACTGGCTAGTGACCCAGACTCTGTCCCATCTGCTTTCAGGTTCTTCACTGCTCCAATCCACCCTTTGATCTATCCGGACATCTTCCTCCTGGTCGCCTGCAGCATCTTTTTGCAGCTCTCCATAGGATTCGACGACGAAACCCGACACGAAAGAACACCTATGCACCCGGCTTTCCTGGGTGAGGTAACTCGAGTACTCCAGTGCTCCCATGGGTAATAACTATCCAAGTGTCCTAGTTTAACTGGGTTTTCCCGTAGTCCATCCGGAAGTGCCCGAAATCAACTACTTTGTAAACTGTACATTCCCATTGAAAGCCTATGAGAACTCGCATGTGTGTTTAGACACTGCACACGCATCCTGTGGGACTCCTACTTCCTAACCTTTGGTTGTCTAGTGTAGCCCCTGCGATTTCCTAGGCCCTAGGTCTACTCACCTTTCCTGAAGTGGTTCTTATACCACTTACTTAGTATATGGTTCGTGAGGCCCCTAGGGCAGAATCTTATTTGTGCAACTTATAGTATGCTTATTGAGTAACTTGTGCTGTATCTCGAACTCTGACCTCATAAAGAGTGCAGAGGGGTTGCGTTAGTAATAAATACATATATATTTGATATATACCTTGTGTTGTGTCCTTTCATTTGGTATTCAAGGGGTTATTATTGGTAAAACAGCTGGCTTCACATGCTCTCTGAAGTCTTAGCCTATGACTGCTGGTCCATGCTACCACTAGGATAGCTGGTCTATAAGGTTGACTTTACAACCATCACCATAAGGGTTGTTTGGACTGGAGCAGGGTGCCCACTAGAATAGTGGACATCACATATCAGGCCAACTTCTCACATTGGTGTGCAGCGGTTGGGATAAGAGCTTGCTGATTGTTTTACCCTAATATCTTGAGATATCATTTGAAAGATCACATTAAGGTACCTTGAGGAACATATAATAACAAGTCTTAAAATACTTAAGTTCTACTGAACTCAGTTGTTGTAGAGCAAAGGGCCTAGCACACCCTGACTACAACTCCTAGAGAGGTTTAGTAGGTAACACTTAGTGTAGGTAGGTGCACACACCACACCTCACTAGATCATGTCTCTGAGAGCAGAAACAAATGGATCTCTCTCAGTGGAGGCAGATCCTTCAAGGATACCTTCCAGATATGATACCCTAACCTTCCATGATTTGAGGTACTTGTGCACCTCTAGGAGGTTAAAACAGGGTTCAAACCCTACACTCAAGCACCTGATAGAGCCCATGGAAGAATATGATGCTAAGAAATCATCTCAGCCAGGTCCTTCAGGCAATGGAGAAGAGGGTCACCCATAAGCAGAAGATGCCCCTGATGAAAATCAGGGGGGTGATGATGATGATGATGATGATGATGTTGACCATGACCTGGTACAAGTAGGCATACTTACCCAGGCCAACCTAAGCCTACATGGGGCTGGAGGGGGCATATCCCCAGACAGACCCCAAGCAGGCTTAACTCAGAAGCACAGAAGGAGGAGATCCCTGTCCAGGGGTTCAAAGCACTCTAGAGTCGCAATAGGGTCAGATGCTCTCAGGAGAATGACTTCCCCTGAGAGAATCAATCAATCAATCAATCAATCAAAGACATTTATAAAGCGCACTACTCACCCAGAGGGTCTCAAGGCGCATGGGGGGGGGGGCGCTGCTGCTCGAACAGCCAGGTCTTGAGCTTCTTCCTGAAGGAGAGGTGGTCTTGGGTCAGGCACAGGTCGGTCGGGAGGGAGTTCCAGGTCTTGGTGGCCAGGTAGGAGAAGGACCTTCCTCCTGTTGTCGCTCTTCGGATGCGGGGGACGGCGGCGAGGGCGTGGTTGGCTGATCGGAGGTGGCGTTTGGGAGCGTAGAAGTTGAGGCGGTTGACGAGGTAGCTCGGGCCTTGGTCGTGCAGGGCTTTGTGTGCGTGGGTGAGGAGACGGAAGGTGATTCTCTTGTTGACGGGGAGCCAGTGCAGGTCTCCCAGATGTCCGGGGATGTGGTTGCGTCGGGGGATGTCGAGGATGAGTCTGGCTGAGGCGTTCTGGATCCGCTGGAGTCTCTTCTGGAGCTTGGCGGTGGTTCCGGCGTAGAGGGCGTTGCCGTAGTCCAGACGGCTGGTGACGAGGGCCTGGGTGACCGTCTTCCTGGTCTCGGTGGGGATCCACCAGAAGATATTCCGTAGCATGCGCAGGATGTTGCAGCACGACGAGGAGACGGCGTTGACTTGTCTGGTCATGGAGAGGGAGGAGTCCAGGATGAAGCCAAGGTTGCGTGCGTGGTCTGTCGGTTTGGGTGCGGTGCCCAGGGCGGGGGGCCATCAGGAGTCGTCCCAGGCAGAGGGCGAGGAGCCCAGGATGAGGACTTCCGTCTTGTCAGAGTTCAGTTTCAGGCGGCTGGTCGTCATCCACTCGGCTACGTCTTTCATCCCTTCGTGAAGGTTGGCTCTGGCGGCGGCGGGGTCGTTGGTCAGGGAGAGGATCAGCTGGGTGTCGTCGGCGTAGGAGATGATGTTGAGGTTGTGTTGGCGTGCGATGGCCGCGAGGGGGCTCATGTAGACGTTGAAAAGGGTGGGGCTGAGCGAGGATCCTTGAGGGACGCCGCAGATGACTTCGGTGGCCTCTGACTTGTACGGTGGTAGGCGGACTCTCTGTGTTCTTCCGTCGAGGAAGGAGATGATCCATTCCAGTGCCTTCTCCTGGACTCCGACGTTGCTGAGGCGCTGCACTAGGGTGCGGTGGCAGACAGTGTCGAATGCCGCGGAGAGGTCTAGGAGGATGAGGGCCGCTGTTTCTCCGTTGTCCAGCAGGGCTCGGATGTCATCGGTGGCAGCGATGAGGGCGGTCTCGGTGCTGTGGTTGGCTCGGAAGCCAGACTGTGAGGGGTCGAGGGATCCATTCGTCTCGAGGAAGGCGGCCAGCTGTTTGTTGACGGTCTTCTCGATGACTTTGGCTGGAAACGGGAGGAGCGAGATGGGGCGGTAATTCTTGAGTTCGGTGGGGTCCGATGTTGGTTTCTTTAGTAGAGCGCTGAGTTCGGCGTGCTTCCAGCTCTCAGGGAAGGTGGCGGTGTCAAAGGAGGTGTTGATGATGTCCCGCAGGTGGGGTGCGATGACAGCGTCGGCCTTGTTGAAGACGTGGTGAGGGCAGGGGTCGGTCGGAGATCCGGAGTGGATAGAGTTCATAGTGCGGATGGTGTCTTCTGTGTTGATCGGGGTCCAGGCGCTGAGGGTGGTGGTGGGAGGCGGTGGTTCAGTCGTGGCGTGCGTCGGTTGAGAGCTGAAGCTGTTGTGTATGTCAGCGATCTTGTTGTGGAAGTAGGAGGCGAGGGAGTTGCAGAGGTCTTGCGATGGGGTGATGTCGTTGTTTCCGGCGTTGGGGTTGGAGAGCTCTTTCATGATGTTGAAGAGTTCCTTGCAGTTGTGTGCGTTGTTGTTCAGCCGGTCCTTGAATGCTGTTTTCTTGGTGGCGTGGATCAGTTGATGGTGCTTCCGGGTGGCGAGCTTGAGGGTGGTCATGTTGTCCGGTGTTGGCTCCCTTCTCCAGGCTTTCTCGAGGGCTCGGCAGTTCTTCTTGGAGCTCTTGAGTTCGTCGGTGAACCATGGGGCCTTCTTGCTGCCGGGTCTGCTGGGCTGGGTCCTCAGTGGGGCGAGTTCGTCCGCGCAGTTGTTGATCCACTTCGTGAGGTTGTCGGCGGCCTGGCTGGGGTTCGCTGAGCTGGCGGGAGGGTGCTGGCTCAGGGAAGCGGCGAGCTGGTCGGCTGTGATCTTGTTCCAGCTTCTTCGAGCGACCTGTTGCTGGTGGTGGTGGGTCGTGTTCTTTTTGAAGCTGAAGTGGACGCAGCTGTGGTCCGTCCAGTGGAGTCCAGTGGCGTGGCAGAAGGCGATGTCTTTGCTGGATGAGAAGACGGCATCAAGTGTGTGTCCGGCGAGGTGGGTGGGGGTGGACACCAGCTGCTTGAGTCCGAGGTTGGCGAGGTTGTCAAGCAGGGTGGTGGTGTTGCGGTCGTTGTTGTTCTCCAGGTGGAAGTTGAGGTCCCCGAGGAGGATGTAGTCAGCGGAGGGGAGGGCGTGCGGGCTGATGAAGTCTGCAATGTCTTCGCTGAATGGTGTGCGTGGTCCCGGTGGTCGGTAGATCAGGGTGCCTCTGAGGGTGGTCTTGGGGTCGGTGTGGATCTGGAAGTGTAGGTGTTCGGCGGTTGTCAGGGTGTCGTCGGTGTTGGTCGTGATGCGGATGGTGTTCCTGTGGATGATGGCGATGCCTCCTCCTCTGGTCTGGTTGGCGCGGTCCCACCGGATGATCTTGTATCCCTCTGGGATGGCGATGGCGATGTCGGGCGCTGAGGAGGCGTTCATCCAGGTTTCCGTGAGGAAGGCAACGTCAGGAGCTGTAGTGTCGAGGAGGTTCCAGAGTTCGATGGCGTGTCTGTGGACGGAGCGGGTGTTGAGCAGGATGCACTTGAGGTGGTTGCTGCTGGTGTTCGGCTTGGCGGGTGCTGGTGCAGGGCAGGTCCGGATGCAGGGGAACTTGCAGGCGTGGCAGCTGAAGGGTCCGTGGGTGCGTCTCGGGTGGCTCGGTAGCATCCCGGGATTCGGCCGGTGTTGAGTGCGTTGAGGGTGGCTGCGTCGTAGGTCCGGCGGGAGGGCGGGCGACTGCGTGGGCCAGGGGGTCTTGCGCTGGGCGCGGTCCAGGCGCGGACGGGCGCAGACGGGCTTACCTTTGGCGCACCTTCGGCGCTCAATCGGTGCTCCCGCTGCGCGCGTCCGCTGCGCGGTCGCTGAGGGGGCGTCATAAGTGAGGAGCCTGGGAGGGCGGGTCAGCTGGGTGGCGGGGTCGGCGAATGGGATGGAGGTGGGCGGGGCCGCAGGGAGTCAGCGGCGGGAGCTCTGGGCGGCGGCCTCAGCCCAGAGGGCAGGCGAGACAGGCGAGGCGGCAGGAGGGGAGATCCAGGCGGCCCAGCGGCGGCTGGGTCGCTCTAGTGCTGGAGGAGGTTGCGGGAGGCGTGGGAGGCGGGAGGGGTGATCCGGGCGGCCTAGCGGCGGCTGGGTCACAGAGGGTGCTGGCAGGCGAGCGGGCTACTGGAACTGGCAGGCAGCTGGAGCAGCGGCTGGCAGGAGGGGTGACCTGGCCTTGACAAAGGCGCGGTGGTCACTCCTGGCTCTTCCCCCGCTGGCCCCTTAAGTGAGGAGCCTGGGAGGGCGGGTCAGCTGGGTGGCGAGGTCGGCAAATGGGATGGAGGTGGGCGCGGCCGCAGGGAGTCAGTGGCGGGAGCTCTGGGCGGCGGCCTCAGCCCGGGGGCAGGCGAGACAGGCGAGGCGGCAGGAGGGGAGATCCAGGCGGCCCAGCGGCGGCTGGGTCGCTCTAGTGCTGGAGGAGGTCGGGGGAGGCGTGGGAGGCAGGAGGGGTGATCCGGGCGGCCCAGCGGCGGCTGGGTCGCAGAGGGTGCTGGCAGGCGAGCGGGCTACTGGAACTGGCAGGTAGCTGGAGCAGCGGCTGGCAGGAGGGGTGACCTGGCCTTGACAAAGGCGCGGTGGTCACTCCTGGCTCTTCCCCCGCTGGCCCCTTAAGTGAGGAGCCTGGGAGGGCGGGTCAGCTGGGTGACGGGGTCGGCGAATGGGATGGAGGTGGGCGGGGCCGCAGGGAGTCAGCGGCGGGAGCTCTGGGCGGCGGCCTGAGCCCGGGGGTAGGCGAGACAGGCGAGGCGGCAGGAGGGGAGATCCAGGCGGCCCAGCGGGCCAGGCGGCCGAGAAGAGAACATCAGGCCAGAATGAAAGAAGTCCATCTGAGGATTGAGAGGCAAGAACTTGCCCTAGCTAAAGAGAGACTTGCTCTTGCAAGAGAGAAAAAGTTAAGTGGGTTAGAACCCACTGGTGGCAGCAATATCCCTAAGGCTAAGGATAGGTCATATGATACTGGAAACCAAAGTAAGATTGTCCATCCCTACAAGAGTGGGGCTTGCAAAGTACAGCAGGTACGCCAAAGTCAGTGGGCAGGAATCTTATGGCTCTCCTTTTCTGATAAAGGCAGACATAAGCTCCTCACAGTTAGTGATGAGGATGCTAATAACTACCAAGCCCTGAAGAGTGCTGTGATATATGGGTTTGGCTTAACCACTGAGCAATATAGGTTGCTGTTCAGAGACACCCATAAGACACAGACTCAGGCCTGGACTGATTTTGTAGATTGTGCCACTAAGGCTCTGGGAGGGCTGGTTATTGGGCAGCAAAGTACATGACTATACAGGATTGTATAATTTGATTAAGAGGGAGAAGATCCTTAGTAATTGTCAAAACCAGCTTCTACACCAGCACCTGGTGGACTCTCATCTGACCTCTCCACAAGAATTGGGTAAGAGGGCAGACAAATGGATCAGAACCAGGATTAGACCTAAAAATCAGGGTGGTGACCAGAAGAAAGATTCTACCAAGCCTCAAGAGAAAGGTGGGGATAAATCCAAGGACAAGTCCCCTACAGTGCCCCAGAACTCCAGTCCCCTCAGGGCAACTTTTACCTGGGTTCACCTATCAGGTGATCAACATTGATGGAGTGCAGAAAGATCATCCCACGGCAGTAGTTAATCTCAGCTGGGGAGGTGTCACTGGCCCCAAGAGAGTGGCAGCGTCTACAAACTTGACTGTAGATTGTCTCCTGGGAAATGATCTAGAGATCTCAGCCTGGGCTGGGGTAGAACAAGAAACCCATTCCAAAATGGTAGGCCTTCCTGAAAAGGTTAGTGGGGCTGTGATGGCCACAGCCCCAGCTCAAGCAGATTTCGTCCCTGAAGAAGTTGGAAGGGCTGTGATGGTCACAGCCCCAGCTCAAGCAGATTTCCTCCCTGAAGAGGTTGGAAGGGCTGTGGTGGTCACAGCCCAAGCTCAGGCAGACTTCCCTGAAAAGGTTGGCAGGGCTGTGATGGTCACAGCCCACACACAAACTGAGTTCCTGCCTGAAAAGGTTGGTGGGGCTGTGATGGTCACAGCCCAAACTCAAACAGATTTTAGTGTTGTGAAGCCTGAAACTAAGGATCACTCCACTCAGACAGAGAGCATTGAGGAGGAAGAAAAGTCTCCCTCCCACCAGACATTAGGTGAGAGTCAGCCCCCGTTAGAGAACTGACCCTACCCCTTGTGAAGAAACTGCCCCAGAGGTAGTGAGGCCTAGCCTGGCAGAGTCCCTGATGTCAGTGGACCCTTCCAAGGTGGGACCCAGTCTGGAGCAGGTAACCTGCCCCTCTCTACCCTGCCTCAGTCAGCCCAGGGCTGTAGAGGTCAGGGAGGCCAGTGGACCCCAAAGGGCACCCTGTCCACAGGAACCCCCCACCCCCCTTCAGCAGATTAGGGGCACCAAAGCTAGCAGCCCTAGCAAGGTGAACATTCCAAAAGCTCCTGAGGGATCTCCCTTACACCTAGTTAGTAACCTCCCCCAGCCAAACCTGGGACCCAAAGGCCCCAAACCTGACCTGTCCCTCCAGTGAACCAACAAAAGGGACCCAACCTCCAGCTGTAGGTAGCCAGAGGTTGACCCTGAGAGCACAGTGCAACTCAGCCATAGAGAGAAAGGCATACAGTGTGGAAAGTGATTGAACGAAGCTGAGCCCTACATTAGAAGAGCCTCACTTCAGTACTCCATCTCAACACCAGCCTTTTATTTTGCCAAAACACACCACAGGTAGAGATTCCCTATGGTGGAGACCCTATGATACCCTTAGGGTAAGGGATTGCTTAGTGGACCATGAGAAAGGGGGTAACCATGCCAGTGCAGGTACTTCCTTATATGGCCACTTAGGCAATATAGGCTTACCTGGTCAAGGATAGCCTTATCTCCTTTCGTTTGGGGGGAGGGGGGTTGTGCAGGAAGGTGGATATCTGATTAGATGGTTACCCCAACTTTTTGCCTAGTGTTTAGCTGGTTTTTGACTTAGTTGGCCTGGGATCCTGCTAATCAGGGCCCCAGGCTATCTGCTCTCTCTGTAAAATGGACTCCATGTACTTTAGGTAAATCTCCAATTGGATATTGGGTCACCTTGTGAGTCCCTGTATAGTGTACCATTGGTACCCAGGGCATAGGTGCATCCAAGGCCTACAAGGGGCTGCAGCATGTATGATGTCACCCCTGGC
Organism: Lissotriton vulgaris; assembly: GCF_964263255.1. Lineage (NCBI taxonomy): Eukaryota > Metazoa > Chordata > Amphibia > Caudata > Salamandridae > Lissotriton > Lissotriton vulgaris. The sequence goes on from NC_141696.1 coordinate 1,577,836,945, forward strand.
TGGCCATCCAAATTGACACAACTGGATGATCACTCATCTGGGGCAAAATCATGTAATCACCCCTTGCTTAGGTAGAGTATTCCTATACCTACCATTATATATAGACACATATACACCTATAAGTCACTCCTATGGCAGGCCTTGACAATCCTGAAGGCAGAGGGCTTGGTTTTATGTGAGATGGTGCTCTAGCATAAGCTGAGCCTGTTTGCAGCTTTCGGAACCATGTCCTTATAGCTGTTCTATGATATAGCCATACCATATACTCTTCAGTGCATTATAATCCTTGCGGTTAATGCTAACTTGGGGTTTGCTTTATCAAAACATGTCGTGTAAGGTGTCATACGCTTTGGAATACTAACCCCCCCCCCCCCCCCCCCCCCCGCCAGTCGGGGGTAGCATTCCACCCTTCTAGAGGGAGAAGACATGTAGTTGTAGCTTTACCCGGTTAAAGTTAAAAAGATCCTCAGATTCACAAAATGGATGCTGCTGCCACAGACACAAGTCTGACCTCCTGCTGCTGGATGAAACTCCAGCAGGGGAGGCCTGGACAATAGGTTTCCTGCCTTGGGAGGGGCCAGCACCTCCCCAGACAGTCTATAGTGTATTGGGGCAGGGAGGGCTGAAAGAAATGAGACACTGCCTGGGGTACACAAGGTGCTCCATGCATAGCCCGGTTCAAACCAGTTGCTGGGGCACTCCAGCCCCAGCTCTGGCGCGAAACTGGACAAAGCAAAAGGGGTGTAACCACCCCCTCCCCCAGGTCCTCCCATAGGTGGGACCTAGCAGGTAATCCAGCCCCTTAGATTAGTATAAAGCTAGGAGCTGTGTCTAGAGACATTAGATTGTCCTGAACTGAAACTCTGAAACAAAACTCTGGACCTTTGACATTCTACTGCAACTAGAAGACTGAAGAATCTCCCTTGTGGTCAAGGAGTGACCACCCTGTGCAAACAGGCACCATCAGTGACTTGCCGGTTTGCTTTGTCGACGCTCCCGCTGGAACCGGAAGACTTAGTGACACAGGAACTGGACTTCCAGACTTCTCTGACCCCGACCCACATCCACAGCAAAGCTGAGACCCGTGGCAGACACGAGAGACGTGGGACCGGACTACCTGCAGTACCTGCTTTTTGCTAACTGTGCTGCTTCTGAGGTGTCCTCGAAGTTGTGCATTGGGACTTAAAAAGCCCCAACCCGAGCCGTAAGTGCACCGAAGCTCAGCCCTCCACACTCCACGAGTGTCGCGTGTGGCCTGTGCCTGCATTTCTCCTTGCTGCGTCTTCGCGGTTGCTAGCCCATTGGCTAGTGGCCCTCCTGAAGACATCCTTGTGAATCAACACTGCTTGCCTGATTGCTCTGGGCTTGCTCCTGCTTTCCTGTAAAGGGGAAGATCCTCAGACCTTGCTGGTCTGAACAAGAAGCCAATTTTCCTTCCTGCGTGGATTGCCTTTGCCAAGGCTTGTTGACTTCAATCCGGAAGCCGACACCGCCAACAGCAAGATCCTTTATGGGACAGTCTGTATCCAGCTCCTGGTCATCGTCGATGCCTCCTGGCTGACGTGGCTGCAGAGACAAGCTTCTCATCCTTACCTGATTGCAACTCAACATCGCCTGGTTCCTTCCTGGTTCCTTCCTGGTCACTGATTAGTTACCCAGACTCTGTCCCCTCTGCTTTCAGGTTCTTCACTGCTCCGATTCACCCTTGGATCCATCCGAACATCTTCCTCCTGGTCGCCTGCAGCATCTTTTTGCAGCTCTCCATAGGATTTAACGCCGAAACCCAACACGAAAGAACACCTATGCACCCGGCTTCCCTGGGTAAGGTAACTCGATTACTCCGGTGCTCCTGTGGGTAATAACTATCCAAGTGTCCTAGTTTAACTGGGTTTTCCTGTAGTCCATCCGGAAGTGCCCGAAATCAACTACTTTGTAAACTTTACGTTCCCACTGAAAGCCTATGAGAACTCCCGTGTGTGTTTAGACACTGCACACACATCCTGTGAGACTCCTACTTCCTAACCTGTGGTTGTTCAGTGTAGTACCAGCGATTCCCTAGGTCCTAGGCCTACTCACCTTTTCTGAAGTGGTTCTTATACCACTTACTTAGTATATGGTTCGTGAGGCCCCTAGGGCAGAATTGTATTTGTGCAACATATAGTATGCTTATTGAGTCACTTGTGCTGTATCTCGAACTCTGAACTCATAAAGAGTGCAGATGGGTTGTGTTAGAAATAAATACATATATATTTGATATATACCTTGTGTGGTGTCCTTTCATTTGGTATTCAAGGGGTTATTATTGGTAAAACAATTGGTATCACATGTTCTCTGAAGTGTTAGCCTAAGACTGTTTTGTCCATGCTACCATTAGGATAGCTGGTCTATAAGGTTGACTTTACAACTATCACCATAAGGTTGTTTGGACTGATACAGGGTGCCCACTAGAATAGTGGACATCACATATCAGGCCAACTTCTCACACTCAGCACTAGCACTTAATTGTGAACACTGACACTAATGACAGGCGGGCAATGAGACTAAGGTCGGATGGATGCACAGCTTTGAATTTTGGAAGGTGAGTATACAGTTTTAGGTGATGTTGATTTCAGTTTTAAGGTGCTCCACAAGGTGACGTCGAGGGCCCAACGGCGTCAAACACAATGCTCAAAAAGTGAGGCTAGAGGGTCTCTAGTCTCATCCCTTGCCGGCACACATATTGTCGTCTTTCCTAGGTAACAAAAGACTTCCACTCAATGTATTTTTGTTTACGTTTCTTTATATTTCATTGCAATTTAAACTCCAGTTTTTCAAAATTGTATCTTATATCTTCAAGATCATTATGAAATATTTTTCTGTCAGGCAATGTCTTTATCGTATGTCCAATGCATTTCGGGCATTTACATCATGCCCTTCATCAGGGAATCGATACTGGAGTATGATGAAACGGAGTAACACGCATTAAGTGTAAAGAGATAGGATTAATAAATGTTCCTGTGCACTTAATAAACTAGTTTTATATGTATACTGTGCTTGGGTACTTAAAATTAGTTTTTCATATATATCATGTTAATAGATAGGGCTGTCATCAGGACTGTTGTTTTAGCTACTATGTTCCTTATCCCACTACATGAATATTCTTTTAAATTGGTCTCAGAACATGCTCATATGTTCTATCAGTATTAGAGTATTTTTAAAAAATCGCGGTCTGGGGATCCCACCCTTAGATAGACATTCTAATAGTGTAGAGTGCATTCAAATATACGTGCACAATTATTGATTATTCTTTAATCTTTATAGATACGTCTTGAAATTGATTGAATAATAGAAGCTGTTGACTATATGCAACGTTCTCTAGACTATTATCAAGGTAATCTATTAATTGTGATTATTTTTGCACACAAATGAAACGGCTGTCTGAGAGTAGTGAACTCCTGGCACCCTTTCTGACTGACTATGTTTGGATTCAATGAACACTGATCCATAATGGCACATAGGCCGAAGAGGCATTATCCTCTCATTTCTTAAAAATGTTTAAAGCTCTTGGTTATCTGCTATCGCCCTTATACTCAAATGATATTTGTCCATTTTGGCGAAGATTTTTGAAAAGAGTTACTTATCTATTTACGAATAATGTTCAAAGCTTTTAGTGTCCAAATATAGAATTAGTGACACTTGGAAGACATACTCATTACTTTGAGCATGTAATGTGGACCTACAGATAATATGCAGTGTTTTGTAACTAGTTTGTTTGAGGAGCAGTACTGTATAACATGTTGTCATGTGTAATTTAGACAATCATTGTTGTATATCTTATCGTGTATATTTTTATTTTCAGATATTGTGTTTAAGTGAGATATTATTGTTTTATCCTGATGAAGGTTTTTGGCTTTGAGTACATATTTGCCATAACCGAAACGCGTCAATGCTTTTTATGGTGGAAAAGCACCAAGGGACAGAGTAAAAAAACTCCATTAATTGTGGAAATTGAAATACAACTTGGAGTAATCACTACAAGACTTTCAAAACTGGTGTCCTCATTCTCTCCCTTTCTAAATTGGAATAATTTTCCTTATGAATTGTCCCATTTTTATGTAATTATGTACTGTGTTTTTTTAAACTGCTTTTAATTTACCTCAATAAAATGTACAATTTCTTGGTATGACTGATCCATGTTTATCATTTACTGCTCCTTACTGTGTCTTGGTGTATGTTTTGCATAAAACTGTGGTTTACTTTTAAGTTCACCCAAAGGGGAAAACTTTATTTGACTGTGTGCCACATGTACACACCAGCACTAATCAGGGGTTCAACAGGGTGTCAAAGTGACACCCTGCCACCCTTGACTCTTTCCCTATTTTACCGAATCGGTATTTACCGATTCGGTAATTGCCATTCATTCCTATGGGCCTGGAGGCCCATAGGAATGAATGGCAATTACCGAATCGGTAAATACCGATTCGGTAATTACCGAATCTTAACGATTCTGTAATTTTTACCGAATTTTTATCTACATAGCAATTACCGATTCAAAAATACCAAATCGGTAAAATTCGGTATTTTCGAATCGGGAATTTACAATTACCTACATATAGCCCTAAGTGCCTGAGAAGAAGCATACAGTGCCTAGAAGCCAGGCACAACCAGAGTACTACTTTGGTAACTATCGGGCCGATTCACAGAACTAATTTACGACAAAATCCTAAACTTACTACTTTTGGTATTCACAGAAGGCATTCAGTAGTCTTAAATTAGCATTTTGTCTTAAATTAGGATTTTGTCTTAAATTAGGATTTTATCTTCCTATCTTAAATTAGGAGTTTTTCCTAAATTAGGATTTTGTCTCAAGTTAGGATTTTGTCCTAAATTAGGATTTTATCTTAAATTAGGATTTTGTCTTCAGTTACACTGAAGAGAAATTTAAGTGAAATTTAAGTTTAATTTAAGATAAAATCCTAACTTGAGACAAAATCCTAATTTAAGACAAAATCCTAATTTACGACTACTAAATGCCTTCTGTGAATAACAAAAGTAGTAAGTTTAGGATTTTGTCGTAAGTTAGTTCTGTGAATCGGGCCCAATATATGGAGGTTCCTATAAATTAACGTCCAGGACTAGAGGGGCTCTCCAAACTCTGCACCTCCTATTCAGTCACGGATGGATAATCTGAACATTCTTAACAGTAAACCTACGGTGGGTGACAGTGCCCAATCCCTAGGTGCCATCTTGGACAAAAGACTCAACCTCCAAATAAGCACTGGTGTAGGGTCTGTCTGAAGATAGGGTCTTGTGCTTAGAGGGTACTGGTGATGCAAAAATGGCAACATTTTAAAAGAGGCAAGTGGGAGATTTAAAAAAAAAATGAACCGATATAATGTACCTCCCCGCAGTGGCTTCTTTTGAAGCAGAGGCAAGTACAGGTGTGACGCAGTCAAAAGAAAGCCATTTTAGAATTAAAAAATCCAGAGTCTCCCGCCTGAGTTAGTCCTATATTACTTTAAAAAAGATAATGAATAATTCATATTTATATGCCTATTGTGATTAATTCGATTAACTAAGGCATATGTGTAGTACTCATGTATATAATGGTTTTATAAATATTTTATGACTGTATTTTATTGTACTGCCTATTAACTTTTATGATATTTTTTTATCGAAATAAAGTTAATTGAATTGAATTGAATTGAGTCAGTCCTATTGGCATGTCTGGTGAAGAGTGGCCCGCAGGGCTTGGCCGAAGGCCAGGACCGGTGACCAAATGTCTGGTCCTTTGCCTGGAGTTCACTCTGCATGGCCGAGCCCCGTGCTCGGGGGGCCCCTGAGGAGGTGGAAGTTGGGGGGGTCCCCCTCAGAGTGGGTCTGGATAAAGGAGAGCTTGTATGTGATCAACAGAATGGAATTGTGCATGGACTTTAGAGGCGGCACAGGTGGCCCCCTTGGATGTGAAGTTCGAGAGCCCCTCCTGCGTCATCACTTACCGGGTCGTGTCCTCGCGCACGGTCACAGGTACCCCTGCTCCTGCATCCACGCGTCACTCAGGAACCTGGACCTGCAATGGCAGCAGCAGAGTTAACAAAGGTGCCTGACAGCAGGGGCAGGGCGGGGGCTGCCCAAAGCTGGGCCACGTGCACTGAGAAGGAGAAGCATTCTTGAAGGAGGGCGGGTCTGTGCTCAGCAGTGATACACGAGGAGGGCAGACATGCCGCGATATGATGGGGTACCGTGTCATAATGTGTGCGCGGGGAGTGTTACGCGTGGAAGGGGCCGAGAAGTCATGTGGGTACATCTGAGTTGAAATGTTACATGTTGAGGGTGGGGCTAGGGGTTATGTGATATATGAGGGTAGGGCGAGGTAGTATGTGACATGATGAGGGTGGGGCTGAGAACTCATGTTCTCAGCCCCACCCAAAGATCTGGAATGAACTACCCGAAGCCTTACGTAAAGAAGGAAACCTGCTCAGCTTCAGAAAATCCTTTAAAACCATCTTATTTAGAGCAGCGGTAAATCAGGTCTAGCTCCCCCACCGTTGTGCTATCGTCTAGGTTGTTGTGTCTGACAGTTCAAAAGCGCCCTGAGACCTGCAGGTGATTTGGCGCTATATAAGCTGACTATAACAATAACAATAACAACAATGTGACATATGAGGGAGGGGTTGGGTGGTAGGGCTGAGTTGGTATGTTACATGTTATGTGACATGATGAGGGTGGAGCTGAAACATCATGTGACATATGAGGCTGGGGTCGGTGGAATGTGACATGATAAGTATAGGGCTGAAATGGGGACAAACATGTATGGTTAGGTTTTGAGTACAAGTGTCTGCAGCCGTGTGGGATCTGACTGGGCAGGACACAGCAGACGTCTCTTACATGTAGTTTCTGACCGAGTCCGGTAAGATGACCACACACCGCTGACCCTTATTCAGACTCTGAGCCGCCCTCACCGCAGCAGCCATGGCTGTGCCGGAGCTCCCACCTGTAAGAAGAGAAAACAAACATGAGGCGTGGATGAAGCGGTTCCATCCCCTAAATTCATGCCCGCCACCTGTCACAGGCACTGCTCGCCTTTGGGTCTACAATGGAGCGATCACCGACTGCCCCTCCCCATCAGTCCTGGGCTCCTAACCGACTAGTAAAGTCCAGAAGCTCCAAACCAACCTGGAACCGTTACCTAACAAAGAGGGCGACCTTTTGCTAGGATACCAGCTCTGACCTTGCTGTGACCTAGGAACCAATCATCAATCAAGGGCCTGAGAAGGAATACTGGACGACAGACCAGCATTGGTGGACTTACAAATGCTTACAAGGCCTTTCATAAGCATCATCAAGCTTTATTCAGCCACAAAGACCATAAAAGCACAATAAAAACACAGTTTAAAACCATCAAATAACTTGGAAATAATGCAAATATCACCTGTCCCCCACATTTAAAAGAAAAGTAAGAGTACTTAAAGAAATATTTTAAAATCCCAGAGAATTACAAAATGTTATGATAGCTTTTTGTGCTCACGTATAAGATAGTAATTTAATATTAATAAGTATAGGGCTGAGATGGGGACAAACATATATGGTTAGGTCTTGAGTACAAGTGTCTGCAGCCGTGTGGGATCTGACTGGGCAGGACACAGCAGACGTCTCTTAAGTTACATGTAGTTCCTGGCCGAGTCTGGTAAGATGACCACACACCGCGGCCCCTTCTTCAGACTCCGAGCCGATGACATTAATTTTAATGACATCATTTTAATATAATAATATTGAAATAATATATAATATACATAATGTAATATATATAATATAATAATATAATAAATTATAATAATGATAAATTATATAATTATAAACATAATATAATACATATATATAATATACATAATTAATTACATTATTTTCATGACTCTGACTTCTTTTAATCTTTAACCTGACTTGGAATCTTTCTCTTGACCAAGAATCTTTAACTTGTACCTCCGGTTCATATACCCAGGTCAAATGGGGCTCCACACCTTTAGATGTAGAACGTAGCATGTATGATAGTACCTTCATGAACCTAGCTTCCTGACTATTTGCAATACATTTTTCTTTATTCAATTCTTTGCCCTTTCATACGTTTTACTGCAGCAAGCTTCCTGAGAGGATTTCTCGGGATCATGAAGACGATGCCTGGTTGATGTGTTGATTTTATGCTGCATGCACAGGCTATGAATTTGTATTCGTTTTTAATGAATTTTTATTTGTTTTTAACTTTTGTGCAATAATCTATTTTTTATGGTTTTGTACTTTTCATATGTCTGCTTTTATGGTTTTTATTAACTGATTAAAGTTAATTGGCTTGACTTGAATACTGGCTTCCTTGTTCAACCTAATTGTCAGATCTGAGGGTAATACTTTCATCTCCATCTAACTCACTTCAACTCAACCACTACAAATGAGGGCATACTAACTTAGCAGTATTAAAAGGCATGTAAGCATATCAGGCATTTACATACCATCACTTGGCCACTGGAAACGTCAAGAGAGAAAACGCAGAATGAGCCGCTCCAAACTCAAAAACTGCAGCAGACATGTCCACACTCTCAAGTTAGGCAAAATACTCAACATTATTAACAGAAAAAGGAGTTTTTTTACCCTCCTGCTGCTTAAAACTTCCACCTCCCCAAAACAAGGATCTGGGACTCAGCTCGCAATTACTTTGTGAACACAGGGAGTTCACAATAGGCAAAGTATGTTGTACAGTGTCCCATGGGTACTTCTTTCACTTACAGGTACCTACTGCAGGAAAGTACTAACCACATGCTACACATGACAATCTAACTACTTTACAAAGTATACAATACTACCACATACTGTACAGTACATACACTTACTGGAATGACCGTCCTCCACCAAAAGGAACGCCGATCACAAGCTCAAAATAAGTAATAAACATCATTCATCGAACCTCAGTTTCAATGGCATCTGTAAATGATTCTTCCAGATCAAGACAAATAGCCAATCAGGGCTCTGCGTCATCAGGGATGTGCTTTAAATGTACTATTGTACCAAGGATCTTGCACTTGGCCTAGGTTTGCTAACTTAACTAAAAATCTATAACTTAAAAAAAGATATATATTTTAGTAGGGTTTTGCATGTGTTGCATCTTCATGATACATTTAATGCATATTGTTAAATAATTTTTATTGTTTTTACCTTTGCCTGCTTCTTTCAAGATTGCAAACATTCCCAACTCTCTCCCCACCCTCACCCATTGAGTTGGTTCCTTGCTTCGGGGTTGTCAGCATATGCAATGAACTAAAAAATTTTAACTTGACTTATAAACTTTAACTTGTCCAAGGATCTTTAACTTGATCTAAGATTGTTAACTTGACCAATAATCTTTAACTGGACTTGGAATCTTTAACTTGACTTGGAATCTTTAACTTGACTTGGAATCTTTAACTTGACCTGGAATCTTTAACTTGACTTGGAATCTTCAAATTGACCAAGAATCTTTAACTTGACTTGGAATCTTTAACTTGACCAAGAATCTTTAACTTGACGAAGAATCTTTAACTTGACTTGGAATCTTTAACTTGACCAAGAATATTTAACTTGACCAAGAATATTTAACTTGACCAAGAATCTTTATTTTGACCAAGAATCTTTAAATTGACTTGGAATCTTTAACTTGACTTGGAATCTTTAACTTGACTTGGAATCTTTAACTTGACCAAGAATATTTAACTTGCCTTGGAATCTTTAACATGACCAAGAATCTTTAACTTGACTTGGAATCTTTAACTTGACTTGGAATCTTTAACATGACGAAGAATCTTTAACTTGTCTTGGAATCTTTAACTTGAATTGGAATCTTTAACTTGACCAAGAATCTTTAACTTGACCAAGAATCTTTAACTTGACCAAGAATCTTTAACTTGACTTGGAATCTTTAACTTGACCAAGAATATTTAACTTGACTTGGAATCTTTAACATGACCAAGAATCTTTAACTTGACTTGGAATCTTTAACTTGACCAAGAATCTTTAACTTGACCAAGAATCTTTAACTTGACCCAGAATCTTTAACTTGACCAAGAATCTTCAACTTGTCTTGGAATCTTTAACTTGACCAAGAATCTTTAACTTGACCAAGAATCTTTAACTTGACCAAGAATCTTCAACTTCACCAAGGAGCTTTACCTTCACCAAGAATCTTTACCTTCACCAAGAATCTTAAACTTTGTCAAGGATCTTTACCGCTGTCCTCCAAGTTTCTGCTCCATGCACAGGTACCGATTTTATGTTGGTGTTAAACAGCCTAATGTTGGTATGGAGAGTTAGGTCCCTGGAGCTCCAGATCTTCTTTAGCTGAATGAAAGCAGCCCTTGCTTTGCCGGTTGTTGCCTTGACCGATTTACAAAAGGGGGTGGTGATGAACAGAGTGTCTGAATTGAGCAGACCACTCTTACCCAGTCCAAAGATCAGGGCTTGACATCAATGTCTGTACAGTCCTGCTTGTCTGTGACACTGTCCATGTAGGTGAAGGCCTCAACCCTCTTCCAGCCCATCACCTACAAGCATGACTTCAGTTGTGCTGGCCATGTTAGCCTTCGGGATCTTGGTTTTCAACCTGTGGATGTTGAGGCCAAGTTGTGCTGGCGTGGCTGCCACATTGTTGGTCTTCTCTTGATCTGCAGATGGTTAGGGGAGAGTAGGACCAGGTTTTCTGCAAAGTCTAAGCCGTCAATCTGCATCCAATGTGTCAACTGTATCCCATTTCCTCTCCTTGCTGTGGATGTCTTCATTATCTAGTCTATGGACAGCAGGAAGAGAAAAGGCGAGAGAAAACAGCCCTGGTAGACTTTGGTCCTCGCTTGGAAGGCTTCCGTGAGTTGTCCTCCATGGATTATCTTGCCGGTTATTCCCTCGTAAGAGTTCCTGATGATTCCTACAAGTTTATCTGGCACACCGTAGTGGTGGAACAGTTTGCAAAGGGTCTCTGTCCTCCCTGTTGAATGCCTTCCCATATTTGATGAAGTTGACATGGAGAGGGAGTGTCATTCCATCGACTGCTCAATGATGATGCATAATGTTGCAATCTGGTCTACGCAGGATCTATCTTTGTGGACACCAGCCTGATGATCTCACAACTGAGCATTGACTTGGTCCTTCATTCTGTTCAGGATGACTCTGTGGCACACTTTGCCTGGGGTTGAGAGAAGAGTTATCCCTCTGTAGTTTGCGCAGTTCCTCAGGTCATCTTTCTTGGGGATCTTGATTAAATATGCCTACTTCCAGTCTGACGGCACCTTTTTTTCTTCCCAGATGCTTCCAAACATGGTGTAGAGCATGCCTGGTGATATTTCAATTCCTGCCTTCATTGCCTCTGCAGGTATGTTGTCAGGTACTGCTGCCTTCCCATTTCACAGCTGTTTGATGGCTTGCCATATTTCTTCTGTGCTTTGTCTGCTGCAGTCGATTGAGAAGTCCTCGTCAGCTGGCTGTATGATCTGGTGGAGAATGCAGCACAGGCTGGTTCAGCAGTTCTTCAAAGTGCTCCACCCATCTTTGTTGTTGGCCTTCGTAACCCATGATTGTCACTCCAGCTTTGTCTTTAACAGGTCTTTCTGGCCTGCTAGATCTGCCAGAGAGTTTCCTTGTTATGTCGTAGAGTTCTTTAAAGTTTCCATGGCTTGCAGATTCTTGGGCTTCTGTGGCAAGACCATTGATAAATCGTCGCTTGTCTGCTCTCAAGCTTCTCTTTGCTTCCGTGTTGTCATTGGTGTATTCACCTTGAGCTGTCACTTTCAGGCTCTTGTTAGTTGGTGTTAACTACAGCTTTCTTTTCCTTTCTCGCTTGGATTGTGCCCAGAGTCTCGGTAGAGATCAATTCTTTATGTTGGTGTTTCTTGGAACCCAGTACTTCCTGGCAGGTTGATGTTACTGCTTCTTTGATCTTCTCCCACTGGCTTTCTAAAGGGTCTCTGCCATCCTACAGTTCTTGCAGTACTTGAAACTTGTCACTGAGGGTGATGGCGTATTCACTCTGTTTTTGTGCATCTTTGAGGAGGGTGGTGTTATATCGCTGGCATTATTTGTCGGTTCCATCCATGCTTTCTTCAGGTTTAGCTGTAGCCTGCCCATAATAATGTGATGACCTGACACCATGTCCACTCCTCTCATTACTCTCACATCCAGCAGGTGTAGGAGAGTAGGGTCTGCTTCCTATGGTCACCCCCACTTTTTGCTGTGATTCTCTGGTTTTTCGGCTTTAGTGTGGCTGTGGGCCTGCTAATCAGACCCACAGCCCAGCTGTTCCCTCTCTAAATTGATACCATGTACTTTAGGTACATACCTGATTGGGTATTGGGTCACCTTTGTTTGCCCCTGTATAGTATACCATAGGTACCCAGGGCATAGGTGCAACCAAGGCCTACCAGGGGTTGCAGCTTGTATTATGCCGCCCCTGGCTGGCCATCCAAACTGACACCACAGTCTGATCACTCAGCTTGGGTAAGGTTGTGTAATCACCCCTTGCTTAGATATAGTATTTCTATATCTACCCATATATATAGACACATATGCACCTATGTAAATGTAAATGTAAATGTACAGGAATTTATATAGCGCAAATCACCGAGCGGTTTCTAAGCGCTTGCTTAGGGAACCCGTCCTGGTATTCCCCTGTGAGATAACCCCGGCATGGTATCCGCAAGGTGAAAGCCAGGCATCCCGCCGCGAGGGGCAGTTGTGGAGATTAAGCAAGCTATTGCCCAGAGTCGCAGAGTGTGAACCCGTGAATCGAGTAGGCACCGGAGCGAGAATTGTCGCATCCATGGACATTTTAGGACTCAAGACCCCTCCGAGCCGGGAATTGAACCCTGGTCCCGGGCTGACCTCTGCTTCCAGGTCTGTCTCCTCTAACCAGTGAGCCACACTTCTCCACTATAAGTCACTCCTATGTCAGGCCTTGACAATCCTGGAGGCAGAGTGCTTCGTTATGTGTGAGATGGTGCTCTAGCATGAGCTGAGCCCTTCTGCAGCTTTCGGAACCATCTCCTTATAGCTGTTCTATGATATAGCCATACCATATACTCTTAAGTGCATTATAATCCTAGCGGTTAATGCTAACTTTGGTTTGGTTTTATTTAAACATGTTGTGTAAGGTGTCAAACACTTTGGAATACTACTGGCAGCGGGGGTAACATGTAGTTACTGCTTTACCCGGTTAAAGTTAAACAGAGCCTCAGCATCACAAAATGGATACTACTGCCACAGACACGAGTCTGACCTCCTGCTGCTGGGGGAAACTCCGGCAAGGGAGGCCTGGACAATAGATTTCCTGTCGAGGGAGGTGCTAGCACCTCCCCAGACAGCCTGTAGTGTATTGGGGCAGGGTGGGTTGAATGGAAAGATGCTTTTCCAGACACTGCCTGGGGCACACAAGGTGCTCCATGCATAGCCCGGTTCAAACCAGTTGCTGGGGCTCTCCAGCCCCGCTCCAGCGCAAAACTGGACAAAGGGAAAGGGGAGTCACCACCCCTTTCTCAGGTCCACCCATAGGAGGGACCTAGTAGGTAATCCAGGCCTTAAGATTAGTATAAGTATAGGAGCTGTGTCCACAGACTTTAGATTATCCTGGAACGAAACTCTGAAACAGAACTCTTGGACCTTCGACATTCTATACCGACTAGAAGACTGAAGCCATCTCCCTTGTGGTCAAGGAGTGACCACCCTGTGCAAACAGGCACCACCAGTAACTTGCCGGTCTGCTTTGTCAATGCTCCCGCCGGAACCCAAAGACTCAGCGACACAGGAGCTGGACTTCCAGACTTCTCTGACTCAGACCCACATCCACAGCAAAGCTGAGACCCGTGGCGGACATGAGAGACATGGGATCGGACACCATGGACATCCTGCATTTTGCTAACAGTGCAACTACTGAGGTACCCTCACAGTTGTGCAGTGGGGTTTGAGAAGCCCCAGACCCGACCGCCATTTGCACCGAAGCTCAGCCCTCCACACTCCACAAGTGCCGCGTGGGGCCCGCTCTTGCATTGCAGCTCAACCCGTCTTCCCGGTTGCTAGCCCGCTGGCTAGTTAGCCCTCTGAAGACTTTCCTTTGAAACCAAACTACTTTCCTAGTTGCTCCAGGCTTGCTCCAGCTTATCTGCAAAGAAGAATCTCACCATATCTTACTGGTCTGCTCCGAAGCCAATCTTCACTTCCTGTGTGGATTGCATTTGCCATGGCTTGTTGGGTACAGTCCGGATACCAACACTGCAGTCAACTAGATCCTTCGTGGGACAGCTTGAATCCAGCTCCTGGTCATCGTCGATGCTTCCTGGTCCTCGTGGCTGCCGAGACAAGCTTCACCTCTTCACCTGAATCAACTCAACATCGCCTGGTTCCTTCCTGGTCACTGGCTAGTGACCCAGACTCTGTCCCCTCTGCTTTCAGGTTCTTTTCATCTCCGATTCACCCTTGGATCCACCAGGACACTTTTTCTCCGGTCGCCTGCAGCACTTCTTTGCAGATCTCCATAGAAAACATATACGAAACCCAACATGAAAAGACACCTATGCACCCGGCTTCCCTGGGTGAGGCAATTTGAGTACTTTGGTGCTGCCGTGGGTCTTGACTCTCGAAGTGTCTTAGTTTAAGGGGGTTTTACCGTAGTCCATCCGGAAGTGACTTAAAACTGTAACTTTGTAACTCTTACGTTCTCCATTATAAGTCAATGGTAACTCGCAACTCTGTTTAGACACTGCACGAGTCTCCCGTGGGTCTCCTACTTCCTAACCTTTGGTTATCTAGTGTAGCCCCAACGATTCCCTAGGCCTACTGACTATGTTTGAAGTGGTCCTTATACCACTTACTTAGTATATGGTTTGTGAGGCCCCTAGGGCAGAACTGTATTTGTGCAACTTATCGTATGCTAATTGAGTAACTTGTGATGTAGAATAGAATAGAATATCTTTATTCGATTGTTTACATGTAACAATCATAAAAGAGCATTTCATACAAGTTAATCCATACAATAATAATAAAATGGGGAGAGTAGTATTACAACAAGACATTCACAAGCGTATACACAATAAATTAGTTAAAAAGAATAAAATACATTAGAGGTGGGAGTACAATCAGCAGCTGAGTTGGTTACCCTTCCATGCTTTTTCTATATTTAACTGCGAGTTTTAAGAAACTACATACAAACATGGTACATTCACTATTTAGCATTTGAAGGTGACACAGTGCAGGTCTGTATTGTACAAAATTCAGGTGCTTAAGTAAAGGTTTTAAAAACAAGTTTCGGGGGAGTGTATAAAACTGACAGAAAAATAAAAAGTGTGCCAGATCTTGCGGAGACTTATTGTCGCAGCCGCAAGCTGGCAACACTTGTCCTCTGTGCGCTCCACTTGGTACAGCTAATAAAAAATGGAACATGTTAAATCGGAACCTTGTTAATAAAAAACGGTCATAACCGGACATGGGCCAGGACAGGTAGGGTTCCATATATAAACAGGTTTTGGTTAAGGCATACTGTCTCACACTGCTTTTCTTGTATTCATTTTCCTCCCGTGTCATGCACCTGGACAGCATAAAAGTGTTCCTTACAAAGGTTACATCAGTTTTTGTTATTGTTTCGGGGGATAAAAATAAATCTGGTCGGCCTAATTCAAAAAGCCACATTCTTACGTATTTTAACCATGGGATCTTGAGTCTACCATCCCACTGTAGTGCCTCTTGAAGAATGTTTCTGGTGAGAGGTATGGCTGTGTTTAGCCAGCTATTCAGCCAGCATAACAAGGGATTCACAGCCAGCTTGTCACTTAGATGTGGAATGCCAAGTTCCTCATGTGCCGGGAAGTTGGCCGTCCCCCTGGGTAACCTTAGGACCTGTTTTAAGAAGTTATTCTCAGTAACTTCAAGGGCGCCTAGTGATTCTGATCCCCATATTTCACTTCCATAACGTGCAATTGCGGTGCTTTTTGCTTGATATAACTTCAAGACAGCAGCCACCGGACTATTGCCCATTTTTCTAGTGAAGTCCAGTATTGCCGCGTTGGCCCGCACTACCTCGCCCTTTTTCTTTTGTATTGCTGGTGCCCAAGTTAATTTGTGATCAAAAAGAACACCAAGGTACGAGAAGGTCTTTGTGGTGGGTATTCTATCTCCGTTTACAGAGTGAGGATATATTTTTTTTGGAGATACGCCTGTCATCATTGTGAAGGATTTTGAATTATTGATGCTCAGGCCACGGGAGTTCATGAAGTCATTAAAAGAATCTAGCAAGATTTGGAGACCAAGCGCCGTTCTAGATATTAACACGGCGTCGTCCGCATATAATAGGACCGATATGCCCTTCTTGCCAATGTAAGGAAAGTCTGTACCAGTTTTTAATAGGTGCTCCTCCAACTCATTAATATAAAGATTAAAAAGAAAAGGGGCAAGGATGCATCCTTGTCTGACACCTCGAGTTATTCTAAAATCTCTGGTTACCTTTAAGTCGTGGGTGTAACGGACGTTTGCTCTTGTGTCCGAGTGGAGGTCAACAAGAAGGTTGACCAGGTTTTGTTCCACCCCCATTTTTAACAGCACCTCCCATAGCCTGCTTCTGTCTACGCAGTCAAACGCGGGCGATAAATCCATAAAGGCCATATGGATCGTCCCTTTTCTTGCTAGGGTGTATTTACTGTTTATTAAATATAGGTTCAGACATTGGGTTATCGTGGAGTGGCCTGGTCTGAACCCATATTGTATTGGGGACAGTATGTTGTTATCATTGGCCCAGGCTGTTAATCTGTTTAGGATAATACCCCCCACCACCTTTGTGACTGAGTTAATCAGGGATATGGGTCTATAACATGTAACACTACCACGATCACCCTTCTTAAAAACAGGGACTATGGTGGAGGACCCCCAGGCTTTTGGGCAACCAGCCAGAATACCTGCATTTACAACTGCGGTGATGACTGGTGCCCATAAGGAAATGTTTGATTTAAATAGGTCAGGTGGTATACCATCGGGGCCAGGTGCTTTGTTACAGGTTAATCCTTGTATCCCCTTTTCTACCTCCCCCACTGTGAAACACAATACATTTTCGTCAGAAGATTTAAAAACAAAGTCTGCTTGCGAATTATCACTTTTAAAAATTGTGCTGTAATGTAACATCCACTCTTCCTCCGGTATATTAGTCCCGACAATAGAGTTTAAGGGGACGTCAAACAAAGGTTTGTTTACAATGCTCCAGAACTTGGAGCTATTACCCAGAATTGCAGGATCACATAACTTCTCCCAAACACCGGCTTTTACTTCTTTTTTCCGGGCTGCCAGGACTGTCTTGTAGTTAGATCGCAGTGACTTAATAAGAACAGGGTCTCTTGGGGTAGCCTTGAGTGCTTTTTTTAAGTCTCGACCGGCCTTTGAGCAGGCTTGATCGAACCACCCTGGTTGGTGTTCATGATGTCCCTTTATTGGAACTGACAACATTTGGCCAATTTTCTCAACAACAGCAGCAAAGGCAATCAGAGTCGCTTCGGGCAAAGTAGATGGAGAAACACAAAGATCTAGGTCATTACCACAGCTAGTGGTAATTGAATCATACAAGGAGTCGCTGTTAACCTTTGACCACTTCAGGCGACGGTTTCCGTTGATGGGTTTTAAAACACCGTGATCAGGTCGTGGCTTCCTCTGAACAAAAAGGTCACCTCCAATCCTGATCGACAAAGGGTTATGGTCGCTGTAGATGCTTGTTAGAATTTCAAAGTCTGTGGCTAAATCAACTAGATCTCTTGAAAGGAATATGTGGTCTATATAGGAGCCTTTACCGTGGCCTTTGTACGTGGGGACATTGAACTGGTGTGAGTCCTCCAGTGTGGCCATTGCGCCGGTTAGATTCCTTCCATCTATTAAGTTATTAATACTGGTGCCTCGGGGCGAGTGATCAAAATGAAAGCCAGACCTCCTGTTGCAGCCTAAAAGGCCAATAGGAGTCGTTCCAGGGTTGCCACAGGGATAAGCATTAAAGTCTCCGGCAATAATGATGTTTCGAGGTAGACTATCCGCTTTTGTTTCTAAAAGGTTTTGTAGTTTGAGAATATTACACTCCTTGTTTGATAACACGGCATTATAAAAGTTGATAAGTGTCAGTGCCTTTTTACCATTCCTGAGCACTAAGATTTGAATATGTTTGTTGTCCGACGCTCTGATTGTGACCTGGCAGCTGAGTGCAAGGCTTATGTAAGTTGCCAGGCCCCCTTTGGATCTTCCGCTATTTGATGGGGTTGCTGGTAAGAAAAAACTTTGAAAGCCCTCAATGTGTGCATTTTCGTCTGCTAACCAGGTTTCTTGGAAGCATAGAATGGTATAATTTTTTACATAGGCTAACCACACAGGATCATTAACCTTAACGGCTAAGCCGGCTGTGTTCCAAGATAAAAGATGTATGGAGCGTTGTTTGGTGAGGCCCAGGCCTGCTATCAGGGCCTGATCTGCAGGAGGAGAGATTGCTTGAACCCCATGATCCGTTATTAAGTGTTCTTGCGATACATTACTAACGGTTAGAGGGTTTTTTACACCACTGTGCACTATGCATTGAGTTAAATTGGTGGAACCTGAGTGGCTGCGCCCACTCGCGTTCGATGTGTTTTCTTTAAGTTGTACTAAAGGAGCTGCCCCGGGCGCTTCACTGGCCTCCGGGGAGGAAACACTTATGCACTCTGGGCACATGCTTGATACTCTGTAAAGGGGAGCTACCTTAGTTGGGGGCTCAACAGCGATAGGGTAGGAGGATGGAGATACGATTTGTCAATCGATCTCATCTAAATAGTCGATATTATAGAAAGCATCATACCTGTTAGAAATAGGTACCCCATATTGTGTGTCTAAATATTGGGGATGTGAGAAGAGCTGCTGCTGGGGACGGGTAAAAAGCTCGCTTCTCTCCTGATATCTGCCAGGATGGTTGTTAGGTCTGCTCTGCCATGACTGTTCATGCCTATAGTCAATGTGATTTGTTCGGGTATATGGACCAATAGGCAGTGTATAGGCCCCTGATTGATTATCAACTATTGGCTCAAGCAGCCCCTCCTGTCCGTAGGTTGACTGCACTTGAGTACGACAATGACCATGGTTATTTGGATAAAAGTAACTTAAAGCCATGGTACGGATCAAGCTACTTGTCACACCGCTTTTCCAGCTGCTTATAAAGCTGGCAGCACGACTATCCCTGAAGGTTACCACTATACAGTCACCCTCGGTCGATTTAAATCTGTTTCCCACCCAGTCTACTCTTCTTACCTGTGCAATATGACCATTGATATGTTTAGGGATCGGTCTATGAGTTGTGAGCCAATGGCTCACCTTATTTTTTAGGTCCCCATGTGTTTCTACCCTATCCCCCGTTAATTTAGGTACCCCAATCATTACAATGGTGTACGGGCTACATTCAGGCGGGAGGTTAACATGAGGTGGACTCTTTACTACCATTGATTTTGTCGTGGTAGCACCTAATTGTTTTGAAGATGTGCCCTGTTTGGGGTTTTTGGTTGGTCTCGTTTGTTCTACCTGGGTAGTTGCTATTTTGATTGGGGAACTTTCAGCGGCCCATTCACAATCTTCTGTCTCTGCATCTTGTAAGGTTTGAGAGCTACTTGGTATGGCTGCCACTGGGTGGGATATGATGGTACCACTATCTTGAGTTGTCGCTGGGGTGGTTAGAGGAGTCTTTGGCTGGTTTTGCTTACTAGCAAGGGTAGGGTTAGCTATGGCTTTTTTTACCCTGGGGTTTTTATTGCTAATCAAAGTAAGGGAGTTACTGGCTGGTATGAAGGAAGAATTTGGTTGTGATACCTTCAATGTTTTAAGCAAGGTGGATGTTGCGTCATTTTGGGCCCTTTCAAACTTCCCTAAGGCATTCTCAATGTTGAGGACTCTCTCACTAATAGGTAACAGAAGGGACTTAATCATACTTTCGAGGTCACTCAGAAATGATTTTGTATTTATCATTGTATGATCAGCCCTGGTTATGGTGTGTATAGATGTGTTTATGGGTACTGGCGTTTCTTTATTCAAGAACAGGTCTGGGTTTTGACTGCTTATGAAAGGACATAAGGTCGCCTTCTCTGGGGCAGGTTTAGCCAGTCTAAATGTAGACCAAATATCTTTAGCTGAGCTGAGGTGTTTGGCCTTGGGGTGAGATTTTTGTTTTTTTGCAATAGATGACTTGGGTTTACCTCGTGTGCCAATAGTCCTGGTTTTGCTCTTTATCAAGCGACTGACTTTAGTAACCGGTTTTGTCGTAGTGGATGTAAAACCACCCGAGGAAGGGGCTGCTGGGTGTAAGTGAGCTATAGGTGACATATGGGTGCTACTGCTGTTTTCACCGGTAGGTGCAAGACTATTGTTCCTACTGTTGCCTGAAGGTGAGATAAGCAAGGCTGTTTGCGTGTTGTCTCTTGTTTGGGGACTAGGAAGCCCTGTAAATGACAACGTTAAAATAGACTCCTCAGAGTTTATGGTGTTATCCAGAATATTTATGTTACCTGTGGTGTGTAAAGAGAGGTCGGGGAAACATAAATCTGGAGTAAGTGAGAGGCGTCTTTCGGAGTCCTGAATTGCATCCGCCACGACATTGATCGTTTTTTGTAGCATTAAGTCTATGGCGGTTATTGTGGGAAGAGGGCTGTTGGTGACATCTTTCAATCTGGTAACTGATCTTGTGGTCACGGGGGTATTTCGACTTTTACTCATCCTCACGATGTTATTTTCGATTGTATGCAATATTGCTAAGTAAAGAGGTAATAGCTTGCGAGTGCAGATGATTTAGAATGGCGTTGGGCGTTTACCTTGGTTGATGACAGCTGGGCGGGATCTCAGGGGGGTGGCCCCGTCCCGGACTCCTCGGTCCCCGGAGGGCCACAGAGGGCCCGCCCTTTGCCCGGGCTTAGCCCGGCGCTGCCCCGCGCGCTCCCGCGACGCGGGTGTTGAAGGCTGCTTTTAAGCGCCTCCTGGCGCGCTCCGCCTCGACGCGACTTCCGGTCGCGGAGGCTGCTGGAAAGTGTAGTCTTTCCCTCACCCCCACTCGGCGGCAGCGCAGTTGTTGTGAGGCTGCGGCGGGGGGGGAGGTACTCGACAGTGGAGCTGCAGCAAGGTCGGTGGCAATGGTGCTCCTGGGACGGCTCCGCTGGCTGGGATGGCGACTCTGCTCCTGGTGAGTTTCTGGCGATTTGGATATTACCCAGTGCTTTGATGATTGAAGGCTGCTTTTAAGCGCCTCCTGGCGCGCTCCGCCTCGACGCGACTTCCGGTCGCGGAGGCTGCTGGAAAGTGTAGTCTTTCCCTCACCCCCACTCGGCGGCAGCGCAGTTGTTGTGAGGCTGCGGCGGGGGGGGAGGTACTCGACAGTGGAGCTGCAGCAAGGTCGGCGGCAATGGTGCTCCTGGGACGGCTCCGCTGGCTGGGATGGCGACTCTGCTCCTGGTGAGTTTCTGGCGATTTGGATATTACAACTGTATTTGTGCAACTTATCGTATGCTAATTGAGTAACTTGTGATGTATTTCGATCTCTGACCTCATAAAGAGTGCAGAGGGGTTGTGTTAGAAATAAACACATATATATTTGATATATACCTTGTGTGGTGTCCTTTCATTTGGTACTCAAGGGATTATAATTGGTAAAACAACTTGATGAATTCGCTCTCTGAAGTCTTAGCCTGATGTTTGCTGGTCCATGCTACCACGAGGATAGCTTGTCTATAAGGTTAACTTTACAACCACCATCAATAAGGGTCGATTAGACTGGTGCAAGGTGCCCACTAGAATAGTGGACATCATATGCCTGACCAACTTCTCACAGCAGGGAGCTCTAGAACTTCTAGGCATTGCAGACACAGTCAATCTGATTCGCTGTTAAATAGTATGGTGACACCCACATTGCCTTGTGTATTCATTTGAAGTGGGAATACACTACCGCCTATCACCAGACTGTTCTGGGCACATAGACCTGTGACCCTATCACCATTCTCATTCAATGTCACCAAGGCCATGGTTGCCCATGACTTCATCGTACCCAGTGTTGGTCCTTCCAATGTTGGCATTGAGGTCCTCCATCAGTACGCTGGTGTCTCTCTCAAGGCATTTCTCCAGGATGAAGTGGAGTCTGTTTTAAAACTTTTCTTTTCCTTCTTCTGTGTTGTCATTTGTAGGTGCATAGCACTGGAAAACATTCATGTTAATCCTCTTTTTCTTTACGTGATGATTCTGGGACGGTGAGCTTCCTTCCCATCCAGTCAGAGCTCTTTTGGCAGCTGGTGTTAACATCCAGTGGTACTCCATGAGTATGTGGAGCGTTCAGCTCTTTTTGTCCAGAATATAGCAGCGTTCCTACAGTCTTCTTTGTCTGAACTGTGTCCATCTGATCTCGCTGATGTCAAGCAGAGCAAGGTTGTGTTTTTTAATCTACACTGCCACTTGGGCTGTTTCACCAACAAAGTCCAGACCTTCATCAACGTCTATCGGAGGAAAATCCTCCAAATGCATTGGCCAAATACCATCAGCAACAACGACCTATTGCAGCAGACGTTCCAACTCCCTGCTCATGAAGAAATCATACACTGGATAGGTTACACCCTCCGCAAGTCTGCATCTAACACCACCAGACAAGTCCTCACCTGGAACCCTCGAGGGAAAAGGAAAAGAGGAAGGCCAAGAAACACCTGGCGTCCCGTCGAGGCCTCAAGGCTGACTGAAAGGAGTTTGGTTACATCTGGAGTCAAACTGAAAGAAAAGCACAGGACAGAGAGGACTGGAGAGTCCTGGTTGATGGCCTATACCCCAGGAGGGGTAGTGGGCATAAGTAAGCATGGTTCTTTAACTTGACCTAGAATCTTTAACTTTATCAAGGATCTTTAACTAGCCCTAAGATATTTAACTTGAATGAGGATCTTTAACTTTACCTAGATTTTTAACTTGACTTAGGATTTAAACTTGAAAATGATTTCTAACTTGCCCTAGAATTTTAAATTTGACCAAGCATCTTTAACTTCACCTAGAGTCATTACCTTGACAACAGATCTTTAGCTGGACCTAAGATCTTTAGCTTGAATAAGCATCTTTAACTTCACCTAGAGTCATTATCTTGGCAACGGATCTTTAGCTGGACCTAAGATCTTTAGCTTGAATAAGCATCTTTAACTTCACCTAGAGTCATTATCTTGGCAACGGATCTTTAGCTGGACCTAAGATCTTTAACTTGAATAAGGATCTTTAACTTGACCTAGAATTTTTAACTTGACCAAAGATCTTTAACATAACTTAGGTTGAGCGGTAAATTCTGCTCCACCAATGGCATTTGCAGAGTTTTGCCCACTCTGCGCTCTGTTTGGTGCGTGGAGTTTTGCAAAAACTCTGCCAACTGCAGCATGGTGGATTCTTTAACATGTGCGGCTCACTAATGTTAAGCTGGCAAGAGAAAAAAGATCTTTACGGTTATTGTACATCCCAAAGCAATGGGTAAAGTTTATGGTGTTGCCATCATTTCAGTGGTCTACACCAAAGGACATGGCCGTCCTTCTCCGCGTTCTTAATCATTCGTACCCAGTAACCCCACTTTCCAACATTCAACAGGATCAAGCTTGGTGTCAAGTCTTATAAAGATAATGTCTACGCAGACAATGTCATTAACGTATTTTAAATCTTGAAAAATCTCTCTGGGTTTTGTTGCTGTGATTCATGAGTAGTCTGACCTATCAGGGCACGTTTTAAACACCCTCAACCAGATGAAACCATGGAATACATACTGTACAAGAGACATCAGACATGATATAGGGCTGCCTGGGAAAGCAAATGCATACAATACCTAAGCAGGTTCATTTCGGATGGCCTTGAGGATACTAGGCATGAAAAAGTCACACTTCAAAGATACATTTAGTAGTTGTTAAATGGTCCTCCAACGTTAATCACTTGGAGGGTCAGAACTCAAGCCGTAAATATAATCATCTCGCCCATTGCTCCCTCTCCCTCCAGTTATCAGACAAATGCTTCAAAAGTCTAGACCAGCTACTCCAAAGATAATTTGGTGTGATTAGGACCTTACAATAGCACGTGTTTAGACAGAATATTAGAACCAGAAACATAGTGGGGCAAATATTGTTTCAAGAATATTGAGGTCAAAGTTATTGTGAAGGTAATTTTCTAATGGTAAACAAAGTTTTATGATATATAACATATATGTACCTTGCTGATATGTAAATATCTTCAAAGTGCAAAAATGTGGAATTAAAAATAGTGAATCTACACTCAGGTATCTGCACTAACCTTCTCAATATTTTGGTCTTTCATATTTATGACATGATATTCTGTCCACACGATATTTTTCTTTCTCATATTATATTCTGTTATTGACCCACAGTAGCAATTACCAGCTTCAGCTGAAAAGCAATCTTGGAGGTATGAACTTTCCACACTTCTGTACATACCCTACTGCATTCTTGAGAGAAGCAGCACAATGGTTCATCCACTGAAACTCTACACCACGGTCTGTAGTGGACACCTTACTGGGTGAGACTCTACAGCACCAGTCAAGGCCTCCCTCTCTCTGTTTTGGCAGCCTTCAGTATGAGTCATGGTCTGCCTCTCGCCATATAAGCTCATCTCCATAGGAAGACACCCCCTTGTGCCAGGCGTGGTCTCCCCCTCTACCATTGACTTCTTTCCCTTGAGTGAGACCTCTCAGCACCAGGCGCAGTCTGCCTATCTCCCCATTGGTGCACTTCCCTAGGGGGAGACCCCTCAATCCCAGTTATGGTCTGCTCTTCTCCATTGATATCCTTTGCTTGGGTGAGACCCCTCAGCGCCAGGCACGGTCTGTCTCTCCTGCTTCCCTTTGGTGAGACACCCCAGTAGCAGTCCTGATCTGGTGCTCTCCACACTGGCATCTTTTGAGTAGGTAAGACCTACGTGACCTTCACCGGGTGAGACCCTCAGTACCAGTTATAGGTTGGCACGCTGCCCATTGGCACGCTTCCCTTGAGTGAGACCCCTCCGTACCAGTCATGATCTGGCACACTGCCATTGGCATGCTTCCCTTGGGTGGGACCCCTCAGTACCAGTTATGGGTTGACATGCTGCCCATTGGCATGCTTCCCTTGGGTGGGACCCCTCAATACCAGTTATGGGTTGGCACGCTGCCCATTGGCACGCTTCCCTTGGGTGAGACCCCTCAGAGAGTCCGCCTTCCACCATTCAAGTCCGAGGCCACCGAAGTCATCTGTGGCGTACCACAAAGATCCTCTCTCAGCCCCACCCTCTTCAACGTATACATGAGCCCCCTCGCGACCATCGCCCGCCAACACAACCTCAACATCATCTCTTACGCGGATGACACTCAACTGATCCTTTCTCTCACCAAGGACCCCAGCACCGCCAAAACTAACCTACACGAAGGAATGAAAGAAGTTGCTGAATGGATGAAACACAGCCGTCTGAAACTGAACTCAGATAAAACAGAAGTCCTCATCCTAGGTACATCCCCCTCTGCATGGGACGACTCTTGGTGGCCGGAAGCCCTTGGAAAAGCACCCATCCCGACAGACCACGCACGGAACCTAGGCGTTATCCTGGATTCTTCACTTTCAATGAACAGACAAGTCAGCGCCGTATCCTCATCTTGCTTCAACATTCTTCGCATGCTCAAAAAAACATTTCAATGGATCCCCACCGAAACCAGGAAAACAGTCACCCATGCTCTAGTCACGAGCCGACTGGACTACGGAAACACCCTCTACGCAGGCACTACCGCTAAACTCCAAAAGAAACTCCAACGAATCCAAAACGCCTCAGCCAGAATCATATTAGACATCCCACGCAACGAACACATCTCTGGTCACCTGAAAGACCTCCACTGGCTACCCGTCAATAAGAGAATCACTTTCCGACTGCTAACCCACGCACACAAATCACTCTACGACTTTGGACCAGAATGCCTCAACTCAAGACTGTCCTTCTACACCCCCTCCCGCCAACTACGTTCCTCCAGCCAAGCCCTCGCCACTGTACCTCGCATCAACAAGACCACCATGGGAGGCAGATCCTTCTCTTACCTGGCTGCTAAAACATGGAACTCACTCCCCACTCACCTTCGCCTTACCCAGAACCACCTAGCTTTCAGAAAACAACTTAAAACGTGGATATTTGACAAGTAATCCTCCCCCCCCTCCTTAGCGCCTTGAGACCCTCTGGGTATGTAGTGCGCTATATAAATTCTCTGAATTGACTTGACTCAGTCCCAGTCATGGTCTGCCACACTGCCATTGGCAAGCTTCCCTTGGGTGATACCCCTCAGTACCAGTCATGGTCTGCCACACTGCCAGTGGCGCGCTTCCCTTGGGTGAGACCCCTCAGTACCAGTCATGGTCTGGCACACTGCCACCATTGGCACCCGTCCCTAGGGTGAGACCCCTCAGTACCAGTCATGGTCTGCCACACTGCCAGTGGCACGCTTCCCTTTGGTGATACCCCTCAGTACCAGTCATGGTCTGCCACACTGCCAGTGGCATGCTTCCCTTGGGTGAGACCCCTCAGTACAAGTCATGGTCTGGCACACTGCCATTGGCACGCTTCCCTTGGGTGAGACCCCTCAGTACTAGTCATGGTCTGGAACACTGCCACCATTGGCACCCGTCCCTAGGGTTAGACCCCTCAGTACCAGTCATGGTCTGCCACACTGGCATTGGCACGCTTCCCTTGGGTGAGACCCCTCAGTACTAGTCATGGTCTGGCACACTGCCACCATTGGCACCCGTCCCTAGGGTGAGACCCCTCAGTACCAGTCATGGTCTGCCACACTGCCAGTGGCACGCTTCCCTTGGGTGAGACGCCTCAGTACAAGTCATGGTCTGGCACACTGCCATTGGCACGCTTCCCTTGGGTGAGACCCCTCAGTACTAGTCATGGTCTGGAACACTGCCACCATTGGCACCCGTCCCTAGGGTGAGACCCCTCAGTACCAGTCATGGTCTGGCACACTGCCATTGGCACGCTTCCCTTGGGTGAGACCCCTCAGTACCAGTCATGGTCTGGCACACTGCCACCATTGGCACCCGTCCCTAGGGTGAGACCCCTCAGTACCAGTCATGGCCTGGCACACTGCCAGTGGCACGCTTCCCTTGGGTGGGACCCCTCAGTACCAGTTATGGGTTGGCACGCTTCTCTTGGGTGGGACCCCTCAGTACCAGTTATGGGTTGGCACACTGCCAGTGGCGCGCTTCCCTTGGGTGAGACACCCCAGTCAGGGACGTCCCTCGACTCCCACAGTTTTCGTTTCACTCCGTGCCACTGCTCTTCGATGCCGCTGCCGGGTGGTACTCACCACACAAGATGCCCTCCTCCCGGATCATCCGCCGTGCCATGAGGAAAGAGTCTTTGTCGCTGACCTTGTACCACTGATCCACCACCTGGGGAGGAGAAGGAATCAACTCAGACTGGGGGGGCACAATACAAACAGCAGAGGAGGATATTCATTCAAATAAAGCATAGTGCAGGGGGCTAGCTATCAATAGTGCAACAGGTGCAGTGCCACCAGGGCCCAGAGTGTGAGGGGTCCAGGGCACCCCAATTATGGAAACTGTTATTACCCAACAGGAGGAAAGAAGCCCAAAGTCCTTCTGTGCATATAGCTCACTGCCACACTTGCTACATCAGTGGCCGACTACAGATGCAAGGAAGGGAAGGGTGTTTATGGGTGACCCAAGAGCAGGAGAGGTCAAGTGACCGAAAACCCCCAGAGCAAGGGAGAACCAGTGACCAAGAGCCCCAGAGCAGGAGAGGTCAAGTGACTGAGACCTGAAGGGAGGAGATGTGTGGTATCTTGGTATTCTCTATGCTATCCCTCTCTACCTCTATTGGAATGTTCATGTGATGCATCTATCAGAATGTTGGTGATCTGCATGACAGATTACAGTTGGCTGGGCCGAGCACCATGTTGGATGCTCCTGGTGGGGTCTCTCTATACAACTTGGAATAAAGCATCTCTGAAATACATCACCTCTTGTGGACATTTCATTGTTACAAGATGTTTAGCAGATGGTGTGTGCTTCCACAAAAATGTGATTGCCCACCAAACAGCTGTAATCATTTCATTTATCCAGCTGCCTGAGCTTGAACTTTCAAGGGCACGAACATGACATTGGAATGCTATTAAAGTGCCTTTTATAAGTACAAAATGTACGGCGTTCCTCTCTGGCAGCAGCAAAGATGGGAGGAGCGTGTCTATAACCCACATGGAGTTTAAGATCTGGTTTGTCAGAGGATTCATAAGCCAGGCCTATTGGCATTGCCAATGCTTGTTAATCCTATTGAGAGTCTATGCAGGCCTGGAAGTGGGAAGGGCAGCAAAGGGGAAGGTTCAAGGGGAGGGCTTCTTTCATTTCAGATTTACCAGGCGTAGGTGTGACCTGTTAGTCCAGTCCAGGACTTATCTTTGAATTCTGTGATTTGTGTTCTTGTTTTTTACACTCTTAAATCAGGACTCTGCGAATTCAAAGAAAAAATCTGGACTCGACCAACAAGTCACACATGGACCTTGGAAACTTGGTCAGCCAAGCCCTGGGAGCAAGAGGCGGGACCACAACGGGGAGGGTGGCAAGAGGAAGGAACCAAGGAGGAGGAGGGGCAAGTGGAAGGAATACCAGGAGGTGAGCCACAAGATGGAAGGTTGCCTGGGGGAGGGGAGGGGGTCATCATCTAGAAAAAGTTTAGAGCCACTTTTAATTTAGAAGCCACAACTTTCCTGCTACTTAATAGAAGAGCGCATTTTAAATCACTGGTTTAAATTACCAACTTAGGTAACCACAGCTGGAGAGTGTGTGTGTTTTAATTTTTGCTCCAAAATTCTGTATATTATCCTGAATTTGCATAGGTGGATTATTTTCTTCTCATCTTTGCTTGTGACTGCACCGTCTGTGGAGGCTGTGTGGAGTTGACAGGAGGCCACTGGCCCAGGGCGCTGTCAGTGACTCATGGACTGGGGCTGTGTTGATGGGGGGCCATTGGCACAGGGCGCTGTCAGGGACTAGCGGATCGGGGGGGTGTTAACAGGAGGCCATTGGCCCCGGGCGCTGTTATTCACTCGTGGACCAGGGCTGTGTTGACGGGCCATTGGCACAGCACTGTCAATGACTCATGGACCGGGCTGTGTCCACAGGGGGCCATTGGCCCAGGGCGCTGTCAGTGACCCATGGTCCGGGCTTGTGTTGACGGGCCATTGGCCCTGGGCTCTGTCAATCACTCCTGGACCAGGTCTGTGTAGGCAGGAGGCCATTGGCCCGGGGCGCTGTCAGTGACTCGCGGATCGGGCTGTGTTGATTGGAGGCCATTGGCCCAGGGCACTGTCAGTCACTCACGGATCGGTCCAGCACGGTCGGGATGTAGTCGTGGCCGATGCCCTCCACGATGAACTTCTGTAGCCCGTTCTTGTTCAGCTCCGGGGGCAGGGCCACGATGGACCCCTCTGGATCCACTCCGATGATCTAGAGAGAGGGGAGAGTGGGCGGAGGTGAAAGTCAATCCAGCCAAAAGGGGGAGTGACATACAAGCGAACAGGCAGACAGACAGACAGACAGGCACAGACCAGGCAGGTCACTGGGGAAGCAGACAAACAAGCAAGAAAGACAGACACAGATAGGACAGGTCACTGTGGAGGCAGACAAACAAGCAAGACAGACAGACACAGAGGAGGTAGGTCACTGAGGTAGCAGACAAACGAGCAGATAGACAGGCGTGCACAGATCAGGCAGGTCACTGGGCGACCGACAAACAAGCAAGACAGACAGACACAGAACAGGCAGGTCACAGGGGCAGCAAACAACCAAGACAGACAGACACAGAGTAGCCAGGTCACTGAGGCAGCAGACAAATGAGCAGATAGACAGACAGGCACAGATCATACAGGTCACTGAGAGACTGACAAACAAGCAAGACAGACAGACAGACAGACACAGAGCAGGGAAGTCACCAGGGAGGCAGACACACGAGCCAGACAGAAAGACACAGACCAGGCAGGTCACTGGGGAGGCAGATAAACAAATAAGAGAGACAGACACAGTGTCATACCTGACAAGAAACACTCAAGGCCTCTGCACTGACTGCACATCCCACATGTGACAAGAGACACCTCAAGGCCTCAGCACTGTCTGCACACCTCACAAGAGACACTCTGAGGCCTCTGCACTGGCTCACATCTCACAGCTGACATGAGACACTCCAAGGCCTCTGGACTGGCTGCACATCTCACACCGTACAAGAGACACCCCAACGCCTCTGCACTGGCCGCACATCTCACACCGTACAAGAGACACCCCAACGCCTCTGCACTGGCCGCACATCTCACACCGTATAAGAGACACCCCAACTCCTCTGCACTGGCTGCACATCTCCCACCTGACAAGAGACGCCCCAAGGCCTCAGCACTGGCTGCACATCTCACACTGTTAAATATTGCAGGGATTTGTTAGCATGAGCTGAAAGCCATTTTGTATTTCTGGCAGCCATCTTGTTTGCCATGTGCTGCCACGTGCTCGCCATGTGCTCTGTCCTCCCACAGTGTTGACTGCTCTTGAAATCTGCCTAGAAACGAACTATATTTAGCATCTTCCACCTTCGCACATGCTCAGAAGGGCCTAGCTAGTAGAATGCACCTGCTTCTCTTGTATAACTGTCCGGCTATTTTTGCTGCTGTATGGAGAAGTAACTCTCCTCCCACTTTGTTGAGCAAGCAGATCTTGCATACCCATATTAGTCATTTTGCATGCTTACATGAGCCAGGACTGCCCCTTGGTCTTATGATGACTATGTAACCCTATATTTCTTAAGAACACTGGTCCTTAGCAATGCAAACATGAAAGGGAATTCGATACAATATAGGCCACAATGGGTGCTATAGTATTTCAATGTCCAGCCGGACAAAGAATTTTAATTTCAGTCATAAAAGTAAAATGGTTACAATAAAGACAAAAAACAGTACAACGGGGCGCAATCCTGCACCTGAATTTTTTTAGAAAACAGAAGGAAAACAAATACACATTCCACATATAGGGCGAAAAAACACAGGCATTAATCTGAGCTTCGGGAGCTTGAACTAGGTATACAGTGAAGCAAGCTACCCCGCATAGTGTCCACATTAATCCAATGTAGAATAGAAATGAATGGCACTAATCAAAGTGTCAACGACGTTTCGATCCCAAGCTCACAATTAATAGGGATCATCATCAGGACAGGAACAATAAAGTTGCCTGTTAGTTATACCTGTATAGGAACATTCCCTATTTGTCATTCAAAAACACTTGACAAGCGCCCCCACCCCCATGCGGTCCCCACTATATTTATTCTCCAGCTACTTGAACTCTGTCTAACGGGAATTTCTTTTCATTTGAAGATCAGTTTTTCCAACAAATCAAAGGCACCTCTATGGGCGCAATGTTTGCTCCAAATCTGGCCTTTCTGTTTATGGACAATTTGGAAACATCATCTATCCTGACTGTCACCAATCCTTTCTACTCAGGGAGTACCCTCTGGCATAGATACATAGACGACATTTTTGTCATATGGAAACACAACACTGATTGTCTACACAATTTTCTTCACTGACTGAATAACAACTGTGCGGCCTCTCCTTCACCATCACTGTAGAAAAGGAATCCATTGCATTTTTAGACCTCAACATCTTCCATTCTGAGGGTGAATTACTTACTCGCCTTTACAGAAAGAGTACCGAACGAAAAACACACAGCTAAGTTACTCTAGTAACCATCCTAGGGCTTTAAGAGATTCCCTCCCTTATTCACAATTTTTGAGAATAAGGCGCAACTGTTCCAAAAGAGAAGACTACTTTAGAGAGGCAAATACTTTAGCCATTAAACTAAAAGACCGAGGCTACCCAAAGAGAACAGTCAGGAATGCTTCAAAGAGAGCTTGGTACTGCCCACGTGAGATTCTTCTAAGTCCAAAACCCAAAAGAGATACCGAAAGAATTGCATTTGTTACCACATTTTCACCAATTTCCAACAAAATAAGGAAATCTATACTACAGCACTGGTCAATAATAAAAGCAGGCCACTTAAACATAGAAAGGCCGCTCTTTGCTTTTAGAAAAAGTCGAAACCTGAAAGATCCTCTAGTTCGGGCAGCACTCCCTGCCCCAAGACCACCATTAACAATTGATCCCCTCCTTCGATTGGCCATTCTAAATGCGGATGTTGTAATGTCTGCGAATTCACAGTGGAAGGGAAATCCTTCACGTTTAACAACATTACTGTAAACTGCAGTGCATTCTCTAATTGTAACACTTGCAACGTGGTGTATTTGGTTAAATGTCCGTGTTCCAAACTGTATGTTGGACAGACAAGCCAGAAAATAAAAACAAGAATCTGCCAGCACCGCGGCAGGATAAGGTGCAAGACACAGAATGCCCCCCTAGTGGAACATTTCACGCAGGCAAATCATTCTGAGAATGACATTCGATGGACAGTCCTAAAAGTTTTGAAACTGCCGCCAAGAGGGGGCAATGTGACCCTACTACTAAACAGAGAGGCGCTCAAGTCAATAATCCTCTTTGACACCATAAGAAGCGGTCTCAACAGGAATGAAGATTGGACAACGCGGCTTTGAATCCACCGCAGTTATGGACCTCTTTCATAATGCTATTACTCTGTCTCGCACATGACTCTCAGGCAATCACGGTTTTATACCCTGAATATGACATTTACCCACAATACCTGGCATGCTAGAACAATTATAAGTGGGTATTTTACTTCTCTTGCTTAACTGAAATTGCCCGTATACGCAGGTAGCCCCACATTAACTTGGATGAAGCTGTAGACAACTTCTCATGCTGGATAGACTCCTCCATTAAGTCACTACCAAAAAGCAAAGGTAAAAACAACCATAGGATCACCCCCACTTCCCCCTGGTATACTGAACAACTAAAAATTTTAAAAACAGGGTGTAAGGCGCTTGAGCAAGTATGGAGAAAGAACTATTGTCCCACTGCTAAAACGGAACTTCGTGCAGCCCAAAAAAGTTACTATGCAGCGATCAAAACAGCTAAAGGGGAATTCTACGCGTCTAGAATTCAAAAAGCCAATAACAACAGTCGAGAAATCTTCTCCATAGTTAAAAGCTTTACTGCCCCGGTAGCAGAGAAGACGTCAATTCCGCCTTCCACAGACTGGTGCGAACAACTATCCACTTTCTTCATCGAGAAAATTCAAAAAATTCAAGACAGTCTGAATAACCCTGACCAGCCACTTGCCCCGCAATCGGATCTAGTCTTAAATTGCCAACCTCTTCCACCTTCACTTCCCCTAATATCAAGGGTTAAAGCAGAAATGACCAAATTCATTCAGGTTGAAAGTATAGATGTTATGGCCATATTAAAAACTCTGAAGTCAGGGTCACCTATAGATCC
Organism: Lissotriton vulgaris; assembly: GCF_964263255.1. NCBI lineage: Eukaryota > Metazoa > Chordata > Amphibia > Caudata > Salamandridae > Lissotriton > Lissotriton vulgaris. The sequence continues at coordinate 1,577,870,378 of NC_141696.1, forward strand.
TTGCCCTGCAAGGGTCCTGAATGGAATAGCTGAAGCAATTACCCCCATGGTCACCGCCCTGGTTAATGAATCCCTAACTTCAGGAACTGTGCCCACTAAGTGGAAACAAGCCAAACTTCTCCCTCTGATAAAAAAACCCTCCGCAGATCTATCGATCACCTCCAACTACAGGCCCATATCCCTCCTACCAGCCCTTGCCAAAGTTTGCGAAAAGGCTGCATTCCGGCAACTTGAGAGATTCGTGGAATCCTCTGAAGCTCTTCATCCGGCCCAATCAGGGTTCCGCACCTCTTTCAGTACTGAAACTGCATTGGTGGAAATGGCTGAGGCCATTAGGGAATGCCTTGACGGAGGCGGCAGAGCGGCCCTTATTCTTTTGGACCTCTCTGCCGCGTTTGACACGGTGCCCCACCTCCAGCTTTTATCTAGGCTGGAGGACATTGGCATCTCGGGCACGGTTTTAGATTGGATCAGGTCGTTCCTATCTGACCGTACCCAACAGATTTGGTTACCCCCATATCACTCCTCTAATAGAAGGGTAGAAACTGGAGTACCCCAGGGGTCGACCTTAAGTCCCCTTTTATTTAATATTTATTTAACTCCTCTGATCCGGCTGGCAGAGAGCTGGGGTGCCAAGATAATGGCCTACGCCGACGACACCCAGCTTCTATTCACCTGGAAAAAGGAGAACTTGTGCACCTCTGGAGTACGCCAATGCCTATCCTCTGTATTTGCCTGGCTAGCTAGAGCTTGCCTCAAATGCAACGAGGATAAAACAGAAATTCTGCTCTACGGCCAATTCCCCACTGACTTTAAGGAGTCTATTTGGCCCTGTGAATCAACATGCCCAACGGGAGAGAGTGGGATTGCCAAGAACCTGGGTATTTGGTTCGGAGCCGACTTATGTTTCCGCGACCAGATCTCTCGCTTGGCGGGGATGTGTTTTGGAACCCTGACCACTCTTTGCAAATTCTTTCCCCTCCTTCCACAAACGGCCAAAGAAACGGTAGCCAGAGCTCTGGTACTCTCCCGTCTGGACTACTCAAACGCCCTTTATATAGGGGCTCCTGACTATATGATCAGAAAGTTACAGGTAGTCCAGAATGCTATGGTGAGACTCATTTTTAACATCCCTAGGAGACTCAGCGTTCGCAAACAGTTGAAGGAGCTTCACTGGCTTCCTGTGGCACAAAGAGTGCGCTTTAAAACTTTGGTCATCGTCTATAAAGCCCTCAATGGACCGTGCCCTTCCTATCTAGCCAAAAGATTCACACTCTACCTCCCGACCCGTCAGTTGCGATCTACCTCCAAAAAGCAGGTGGTCGTCCCCAGATTCAGAAGAGTCCGCCTGGGTGGACAATCTCTAACGGTAAAGGGAGCTCAAATGTGGAACGCCCTGCCAGACGCTCTTAGACACGCTCCCAATCTGACCAATTTTAAAAAACTGCTTAAAACTCACCTCTTTCAAGTTCATGAATAGCAGACTCCTTTTTCCATTCTGATCCAGTTTCTTCCCGGCGCCAGGACAGTCTTGACTATCGGAGCGCGTTATAAATCCACATATAACATAACATAACATAACATTAACATATGTCCGTGCTTGTCCACTGAGTCGTAACGTCTTTCTCCATTCTCTTTTTGCTTCTTAACAGTTTGCTCTTTTAACCAATGTTATTTTGCATATGTACAACTTGTAATTTTCTTCAAAAGCATAATTATGAATGTGGATTACAAATGTGGTTGCGGATGTTGAATTTCCCAAAACTACCGTAATTATTACTTTTTCCATGCGTTCCATGCCTTCTAAATTATTTCCATGTCACGGTAGTCTTTCGTCTATTTCTCACAAATCACTCAACCAAGATGGCGCTCAGTTCCTCTTTATCTCGCCGATCACTTTGACACACACTCAGTTCCAGCTTTCACGCTACGAACCAAGGGCGGATCCTCGTCCCCGACCTAGACTGTAAGCGGCTCACCCCATCCGGGCACGCAAGTTTAAGCCATTTCACTACCACCTAATTCTGACATAACCCCCCCTCCGCCTTGTTTATCCTCCCACAGCGGACTTGATATTAATCCCCCATTGGCGCCCTCGCGGAAGAGGCTATCCCCACAAGGAGCCCGCGAGATGGTTAGGACAACCTTGTTCTAATACCCCTAGTCCGTAAGGTAACTTGCCACATTGCTTGTTGTGTCACCTTTCATTTAAAAACCGCCACCGGCTTATTGCAATTCTCCATTTTTACAGTCCTTTCGACCTATTGAGTCTTCAACTACCTTTCTCTGGAGGAATACACAACCCATTCCTCAAGGTCCGGTAGCGTAACTATGGCATGTTTTTTAACCTCCGTAGCATGTTGCAACCTCATTCTTTACGTCATTTGCTAACGAAACCCACACAACCTACCCGGCTCGCTCGTGCACCTAGACCCTCAGCCGTCTCACAATTTCGCCCACTAACGCAAACACCAGTCCCGATTAATAGCAATATATGACCTCTATTAACACCGCGGTCACAATATTACACGCTACTTATGCCTCACAATCTCATCGCTACGACCTTACACTACGGGCGCCACTCGCATCACTGTTTCCGGCGCCACTCTTGCTTAACAATGTTGTCAGGATTGTCCTAAACACCGGGCACGTTGGGGCACTAGTTTCCTATAGGTAATTACCCTGATGCAAAGGCACAGCATGTTGAGTCACTCAACACCTATTTGCCTTACAAACGTCAGATACTTTTTCACCAACCCACCTGAACTTGCATTGTAGTCTCTATTAAGTGGTACTCATGTTGATAACATGCTGCAAAATGCTTTTCCAATTACGTACCTGACTGGTTCACTTGTTTCCTTTCTTCCCTGTTTTCACCCCGACAGGCAATTTGTGGTTAACTAACAGGCAACTTTATTGTTCCTGTCCTGATGATGATCCCTATTAATTGTGAGCTTGGGATCGAAACGTCGTCGACACTTTGATTAGTGCCATTCATTTCTATTCTACATTGGATTAATGTGGACACTATGCGGGGTAGCTTGCTTCACTGTATACCTAGTTCAAGCTCCCGAAGCTCAGATTAATGCCTGTGTTTTTCACCCTATATGTGGAATGTGTATTTCTTTTCCTTCTGTTTTCTAAAAAATTCAGGTGCAGGATTGCGCCCCGTTGTACTGTTTTTTGTCTTTATTGTAACCATTTTACTTTTATGACTGAAATTAAAATTCTTTGTCCGGCTGGACATTGAAATACTATAGCACCCATTGTGGCTTATTTTGTATCGAATTCCCTTTCATGTTTGCTTTACTAAGGACCAGTGTTCTTAAGAAATATAGCTTCCCGGGTTCCTTAGCTACTCATAGGGTCCCCTTGTTTGTTTAAAAGACTATGTAACACTAAGCATATATAAGGCCCCAGTTTTCTGTACTCCTCAGATGGCCTCATTCAGTGGCTAAGGCTTCTGTGTGACGTAGTCTCCCGCATTTGAGGTTAATAAGGATGTTCCTTTTATATTTCAGCTTCTGTGCCAATTTCTTCTTTGCTAGTTTAAAAGGACCAAGTATCAGTGGGACCCCTGAGAAGGTTTCTATTTTCTACAACACCTTATTAGAGACACACCAAGGCCTCTGCACTGGCTCACATCTCACACTTTGGACAGTTTTCAGTGTGGTAAAGTCATTTTACGGATACCAGCACCTGTAGCCCCCGTGCCCAATCTGGCACCGGGCACTCACCCTGCAGGTGCAGCCCCCGCGCCCTGCCTGGCACCGCCAACACATCCTACAGGTGCAGCCCCCGCTCCCTGCCTGGCACCAGGCACTCACCCTACAGGTGCAGCCCCCACAACCTGCCTGGCACCGCCCACTCACCCTACAGGTGCAGCCCCCGCACCCTGCCTGCCACCACCCACTCACCCTACAGCCTGGGCACTTCTCCTTCAGCTTCCGCCCATTGCCCGTGATGGTGCCACCTGTGCCAGAACCAGCCACGAACATGTCCAGCTCTCCTGTGAGCAGAAAAGAGAATAAGAATTAGTATTTCAAATCCAGTACTGCCCCCTTGTGGCAGAGCAAGATATCAGACCCTCACCTTAACTTCACTCCCTTCAAGCCCTATCTTAGAGCCGGAAACAGGGGCGCCTTGAACCCCTCTTTAGCAGCTGCAGGGGGGATGGGGGTCTGTATGAGCCTCTTCTGTCTGCAGCTCGGCAGGCAAAGTATCATCAACACTAAAGGTCCCCACTAGAGGAGCAAGAAGGGGCGGGAGGAGGGTAAATAGAAAAGGTAAAGAAAGAAGGAATAGTGAATGGAAGGAAGGGTGAGAGGATGGATGAGGGGGTGGATGAATAAGGTTGTAGAACAATGAATGTGTTAAAGATTGAGTAAATGGATGGGTGGATAGACAGGTGGAAAGGTGGCAGAGTAAAGGGATGAGGGATGGAGGAGTGGGTGGGTGAAATTATGTGTGAATGGACGGCAGAGTGGATGGATGACATGGTGGATGGATGGGTGGCAGTGCAGATGGATAGAGAGCAGGATGGATGAAGGGGTGGATGGCAGAGTGGACTGGTGGCAGCATGGATGGTTGGAAGGATGGATGGGTGAATGGATAGGTGGATAGACAGGTGGGAAGGTGGCAGAGTAAAGGGATGAGGGATAAATGAGTGGGTGGGTGAAATTATATGTGAATGAACGGCAGAGTGGATGGATGGGTGGATGGATGACAGAGTGGATTAATGGGTGGATGGATGACAGGGTGGATGGATGGGTGGCAGAGCAGATGGATAGAGAGCAGGAAGGATGAAGGGGTGGATGGCAGAGTGGACTGATGGCAGCATGGATGGATGGAAGAATGGATGGGTGAATGGATAGGTGGACAGGTGAATGGATGGATGGGTGAGTGAATGGGTGGACAGGTGAATGGATGGATGGATGGAAGGAAGGATGGATGGATGGGTGAATGGATAGACGGGTAAGTGAATGGGTGGAGAGGTGAATGGATGGATGGCAGAGAGGATGGATGGAATCAGCAATAATTGAATAAATGGATGACAAAATGTAAAGCTGTAATAGTGAATATCAGCAGGAGGATGGAAGGGTGCAAGGATGGATACATAGATGATTGGACGGATGGATGGATGTGTGGTTGGATGAATGGCAGTGTAGTGTAGTTCCTATTTTCCCAATAGGCTCTGCGCATTGGAATAACATAAACAGCAGTGTAGACGTAGGACTGAGGTCATCTAGGTCTCTACTGACTATGTTAAACTTAATTTAGGTTTGCGCCAGCTAGCTCAGAGGTCACTGGAAACTTTCTTGACTGAATAGGAAGTGATCAGCTTCCCTGGCTCGGACAAGAAGGGATTCAGCTTCCGACAACCGCATAAACATGACAACTTTGCTCCCTCAGAATAAGAGTGTATCTCTAGAGTTGTGTGAAAACAATAGACAGCTATTTCACTCAGTCAACAGTGCATACTTAGTTTCACCAGAGTGCAGAGAAATAGAGAGACAGGCGTTTTCAATAAAAGGTGTTATTTATTGAGCAGTCTTCTTTCTCATGCAAGAGAAATGAATTGCCACAATTGCAATACTTAAAGTAAAGTAAAGTGCGTACAGTAAAAGTAGTATTAGGAAATAATACTGTAAAAGCATTGATATGGTTTCTTAGCCATATGATACTTTAAAATGGATAAAGTATATACATACATAAATACATTGACTAACGTACTCAACTGGTGCTTCTAACTAAGCCTACCCCGGTGTACCTGACCTAAGCCTAATACGTGGGAAGGGATGAGTAAGTAGCAGTTTAAGTTAAGTTGGTTAAGATTGTTTTGCCAAGAATCTGCATCAAGAATTCTCTTAAGGGTTTAGTCAGCTCCGTACCTTGGTAATAGAATGTAGGAGGACTGGTATCTCTTTCCTCAGGACTCGATATCCCAGCAACCCGCAAGGGTAGACTGGAAACACCGGAGCTGGATTTTCTCGGCTGGAGAAAAAGACAGCGTCTCTCTCAGTGCGTCAAACAGGAGGGGCGGCTTCCGTGGGCTCTCGCATCAGCTGGGCTCTCGGGCAAGTAGATGGCCGCTCTGCTCCACACCACTGTGTGTTTGCTTAAGGCAACTGTTGGTATTTTATACCTGGAAGGTGCTGGGTTTGACGTAAGGTTGGACATAAGACGTCACTAAGAACTAACAGTTCTTTCTGGACTTCTGGAGTTCTTGTTCAAATCAAAACAAAAGCAGGGGGGATTTTCCCGGGCTGCTGGAGGCTTGGTTTGTTTAAAGAACACGTTGTGCTTTCTAGGAGTCGATGGGAGTAGCGGTGCTGTGCTTTGGACTGCTTGGGCTATTACTGAATATGGATCTGATTCTTATGCCTCTATCAGGATATTATTGATTATAACCTCATAGGGGCATAAATCGGGAATATCGAATTAGGGTCCTAGATATAAACACGACAGCAGATTTGATGGATAGAGAGCAGAATGGATGGATGAAGGGGTGGATGGCAGAGTGGACCGATGGCAGCATGGATGGAAGGATAGATGGATGGATGGATGGATGGACGGGTGAATGAATGGATGGATATGTGAATGAACGGATGGATGTGTGGTTAGATGGCAGATATTATGGATAATCTGTAGCAGGGTAAGCTTTTTAGGGTGGTCTACCTTCACATTGTAGAAGGGGAAACAGTTTAGGATGGTTGTATCTTCACACTGCGGCAGGGTTATCCAATGATAGCGATGCTACCTTCCTACTGCAGCAGGGTTACCGGTTTATGGTGGTTTCATCTTCACATTGTAGTACAGTAACAGGTTTAAGGTGGCTTTACCTTCGCATTGTGTCAGGGGTAGTAGTGTAGGGTGGTTTTACCTCTGCACTACGTCATGTTTATGGACACAGAGAGGCCTTACCTCTGCACTGTATCACTGTTAGGGACACAGAGAGGCCGTACCTCTGCACTGTATCACGGTTAGGGGCACAGAGAGGCCTTACCTCTGCACTATATCACTGTTAGGGACATAGAGAGGCCTTACCTCTGCACTGTATCATGTTTATGGACACAGAGAGGCCTTACCTCCGCACTGTTTCACGATTAGGGACACAGAGAGGCCGTACCTCCGCACTGCAACATGTTAATGGACACAGAGTGGCCTTACCTTCGCACTGCGACATGTTAATGGACACAGAGTGGCCTTACCTCTGCACTGCATCATGTTTATGGACTCAGAGAGGCCTTACCTCTGCACTGCATCATGGTTAGGGACACAGAGAGGCCTTACCTCTGCACTGCATCATGTTTATGGACACAGAGAGGCCTTACCACCGCACTGCATCATGGTTAGGGACACAGAGAGGCCTTACCTCTGCACTGCATCATGGTTAGGGACACAGAGAGGCCTTACCTCCGCACTGCAGCAGGGTTTGGAGTACATGGTGTCTTTGTTTCTGGAGTGAAATAGGCTGGGGGTGCAAGGTGACATTATCTCTGACTGTTTCAGAGTTTGGGGTACAGGGTGTCTTTATTTCTTTATAGAAGCAGGGTGAGGTGCCGGTTGCATACTGCCACAGTGCCGTGGGCGAGCCATCGAAGCCTTGAGTTACATGTTACAAACACACGCTGAGCCGCAGTCTTCTGCATCATGATTATGGGGTACTCATAGGCTTTCCTGTTTTCAGGTTCTATTTTTGGTGAATTCTGGTGGGGTTTTTTCAGTTTTTTCAATACCTTAAAAAACAGTGTTTATCAGTGGTTACACATTTTCGTGCCATTAAAAACAACAGAAACAGTGTTTTTCCGGTGTTTATGGAATTTTTATTTAATTTTAATTATTGCTTGCTTTCTGCACTGATAGTTCATGTGATTAGGTAGCGTATGCACAGGGTATATGAGGTCCAAATACATTTTTACTGCACCAGACTACAAAGTTAATAGCATTCTTCATTAACTCTGAAGATTGTAAAGATGCTTTCAGCATACCATCTAGTAAGGGACAAGGATCTCTTACAGGGAAGCCCTTCAGCTCAGGTATCAATTTTGACAGACCATCATACAACTTTTTCCTATACGTAGTTGAATTACTGCAAGTTCAAACAATAGCACTCCAATATTTATTGAACTTGGAGGGAATTTTTTTCAGCAGCATTCAAAGTGACACTGCATTCCATGTTTACCAAACACCTGGTGTGATGTTTTCACCACTATCTCAGATGCTTGGTGACAACATTCTTTTCACATATATCTGTCACTACATCTTGCATTGAATGTTTAAAGACTCGGGTGTTTGGCAATTCACTTACAAACAATACTGACTCACTAGAAAAGGGAGCTGATGTATCAAAGGATTTCACCCATTCTCTGTCTGCGGTTAAATGTGATGATACATATTAGGAAAAATTCTTATGAAACCAGCCCTTTTACCTATTAGTGAAATTAAATGTAGCCAACATTTAAAGTCTGATTTCTGTATTTCCCGATTCTCTACAGTTTATAAACTAACTAAATGAGACCTAAAACATGCTTCTAAACACTGCATCTTTAGACCAAAGACCACAAAACTGAAAAAGCAGAAGGACGAAGAGACAATGTTTTAGTGACATCCCCATACAACAAAACTCAAGCAGAATAATGTTAGCCCAGTATTTCTTGATGCTACCTTGTATAACAAAGTTACATTGTATTGTCCCCTTCAGGAAGCAATAAAAATGACTCTTTCACTCATCTTTTTCTTTCCATGAATGGTACTTAGTTTGTGGTTACAAAGGTGTTTTTTGAGTGTTTATATGTTTACACCGGTGATGGCTATTTTCCTTTCAGTGGGGTTTTATCAGTTATGATAGGTTTAAACCTAAAATCAGATAGCCTAGGTACTCAGTATGCAGAAAGCCTGTAGCGCTGCCAACTCTCCTGTGCTATGGAATTTATGTTTCAGCGGACGGGCTGTCCGTCACCGTTGTCACAGAGTAACCCGTCCGCCGAGATCTAAAGCAGCCGGTGGCTCTCTAGAGTTGTCCTTTCAATGCCTGTAGCTACTGAAGGATCTTTTTATTCCATCCCACTGATTCGCAGGAAGACAGAGGCGTAGAGAGAGTCTGTGGTGTTGAAACAATGCTTAGGGTAGGGGCAATACCATATAATGTCACCCTACTAATAGTATATGGGGTGTGTGTGCAGGCTGTCTTTGAAAACACAAGTGCTGTCAGAATATTAGCATTCGAGCGGCCCCTTTGCCGTTCCATCTCTATCTAAACTCTTTGAGGTGTTATGGGGTTGAGGAGCAGCACGTCCTTCACCCCTAACACCAGTGCCGCTGGAGAGCGGGGATAGAGACAGAATAGAAAGAGAGATGGGCTAGACAAAGGTGAGATAAAGAGTAGGAAAGAGAAAAAGGAGTGGGCGGAGATGACAAAAGGACTTGAAGAGAGAGGCAGGAAAAGATATAAAGACAGAGTGAGCACGAGTGAGACTTAGAGAGGGAGTGTGAGTGTGAGTGTGAGTGGGACTGTGTTAGAGGGACAGTCAGGAAGCGGTAGAGTGGCCGAAGAAGACAAAATGACCTAGGAAGAGGCAGGAAATGAGATAGGGCCATATGCACGAACACATTTTCCCATAGACACAGAATGGGCAAAACCCTTTGATGCACCTGGCCCAGAGAGACTGTGGGAGTGAACAGGAGTGAGACTAAGAGAGTGAGTGAGAATGGGAGTGACACTGTATTAGAGGGAGTGTGACGGAGTGAGTGAGAGTGGATGAGAAGATTTGTGTGTTTAGGTAAATGTGTGGGGTGTGAGTGAAAGCAACATTAGAGCATGCCTGGTGGGGGCAGTCCGACATCTTGGAAAGCGTTTGCTTTTTTTTTTACTGCCTCGGTCTGTGTTTGGGCTCTTAGAGCCAGCAGTGCCACTGGCTCGGCTCTACCCATGAATTCTCTGGCTTGCACATCTCTATGCTGCACAGAAGGAGGGTTAGGGGGTAGGGCTGTAAGGGCTCATTACCTCCACACTGCAGCAGTAGTTCCTCGGCTGTGGTGTCGTAGTGGGACAGCGGGTTCCCCGGGTTCCGGTACTGTAGAAGAAACAGACAAGGGGAGGTGTTTTAGTGACCTCTCCTCCCCTTCATCTCCTCTCCCCTCTCCTCTCCCACGCCCCTCCATCTCCTCTCCCCTCCCTCTCCTCTCCGCCCCTCCATCTCCTCTCCCCTCCCTCTCCTCTCCGCCCCTCCATCTCCTCTCCCCTCCCGCTCCTATTCTCTCCCCTTCCCTCTACCCCCTTTCCTCTACTCTCCCTCAGGACCCCTGCTCTCCTCTCCTTTCCTCTCCCCTTCTCTTTTCCCCTCCCGCACCACCCATCTCCTCCCATCCCCTGCTCTCCCTCAGGACCCCTCGTCTCCTCTCCTCTCTCGTCCCCTCCCATCTCCTGCCTTCTCCTCCTCTGCTCTCTTTCAGGACCCCTGCCCTCCTTTGCCCTCCTCTTCATCTCCCCTCCATCTCTCTTCCTCTCTCCTTCCCTCCCATCTCCTCCCCTCCTCTACCTCAGGACCCCCCCAACTATTCTCTCCCCTCCTCTCCGCTCCCTTCCCCTCCCTACCTCTCTCCTCCCCTCCTCCGCTCCCTCCCTCCTCTACTCGACTCACCTTCCCTCCCCTCACCTTCCATTCCCTCCACTCCCATCCCTTCTCCTCCTTACCCTTCCCCTTCCCTCCCCTCTCCTATCCTCTCCTCCCCTCTCGTCCCTGCCCTCCCCACCGCCCCTCCCCTCCTCTCCTCTCCTCCCCTCTCGTCCCTGCCCTCCCCACTGCCCCTCCCCTCATCTCCTCTCCTCCCCTCTCGTCCCTGCCCTCCCCACCGCTCCTCCCCTCCTCTCCTCTCCACTCCTCCTTCCCCTCTCCTCTCCTCCCCTCCCCTCTTCTCTCATCCCTGCCCTCCCGGCCGCTCCTCCCTTGTCTCCCTTCCCCTCTCCTCTTCTCTCCTCCCTGCCCTCCCGGCCGCTCCTCCCTCCTCTCCCCTCCCCTCTCCTCTTCTCTCCTCCCCTCTTCTCTCGTCCCTCCTCTCCCCTTTCCTCTCCTCCCCTCCCCTGTTCTCTCGTCCCTGCCCTCCCGGCCGCTCCTCCCTCCTCTCCTCTCCTCCCCTCTCGTCCCCTCTGCTCTCCTCCCCTCTCCTCTCCTCCTCTTACTAATTACTTTGTGACTTCCTCCTTTCTACTCCGACCCTCCCATAGTCTCAGCATCAGCTAGCCCTTTCTCTCCTCCTCGTCCTTTCATTACCACCCTTTGACCCCACCGTCCTTGTCTTCCTCGTTTTATCTACCTCCAATAGTTTCATTACACTCTCCTGTTTTTTTCTCCACACTGCCCTTTTCTTCTCATACAGGCACGTGCATCAACCATTTTTGTGAGCGCAAACGGTGCAATTTGCAAAAATCGTCCGTTTGTGCCCTAAAAAGGGCTTCTGCGATGCATAATCGCAAATTATTAAGAAATCTTAAACTGCGAGTGTTAATGTTAATGTTATTGATATTTATAGAGTGCACTGTTACCCGCAGATGTATTGGCATATTGCGATTCCTTAAATGCGATGCATGATGGAATCGCAAATTGCGATTTTGCTAATAGGGGGCGCAAATTACCATTAATTTGTACTTGATGGTAATTTGCAAAAACTTTGAAAACTGCACTAAAGTGTATTTTTTAAAGTTGCAGGTTACACACACACATGCCCTTGGAGCATGTGTGTGCGCATCATATGTGCACAGATCAATGTCAGGGGTGCAACAGGGCGTCCTTTTGACACCCTTGCACCCTTGAAACTGCATGCGCAATTTGCGAGTACCAATTGCGCATGCAATCGCCCATTCATTCCTTTGGGCCTGTAGGCCCATGGGAATGAATGGGAAGGCATTCCTTAATTACAACTCGCAATTTGCGAGTCGCAATTAATGAAAGTTTGGGAATCGCTAATTTCAAAGCGATTCCTACATGCATAGGCTTCGGCGATTCCTTAATTTCTTTTCCTTAATAATCGCAATTAAGGAATCGCAAAAGCCTACATTGATGCATGTGCCTGTTTGTCATTTTTTCCCTTTGTCCTTTTCTCCCCTCTGTCTTTCCCTATTGTCGTTCTCACCTGGGTATTTTTTACCTGTCCACTCTTTCTCCGCTCTCCCCAGCCACCTCTATCCTTCCTCTCCCGGCCCTTACTTACATCTGGTCCCTGCTCCCTCTTCCTGTTTCCCCTTCTCTCTTGGGCTTTATCTTCTGTCCCTTTCCTCTGTACTCCCTTTCTCCCCAAAACGATTCCCCTCTCCCCCTTCCTCTCCTCTGTCTCCTTCCCCCAGACCAGTGCTTAATTTGTAAAACAATAAGTACCGGGATCCTCGTCAGAGGATAACCACAGCTCGCACTGCCCCTGCCAGTGCTGCCAACGACAGTGTAGGAGAGTAGGGTCTGCTTCCTATCGTCACCCCCACTTTTTGCTGCGATACTCTGGTTTTTCGACTTAAATGTGGCTGTGGCCCTGCTAATCAGACCCACAGCCCAGCTGTTCTCTCTCTAAATTGATACCACGTACTTTAGGTACATACCTAATTGGGAATTGGGTCACCTTTGTTAGCCCCTGTATAATGTACCCTAGGTACCCAGGGCATAGGTGCATCCAAGGATCACTCAGCTTGGGCAAGGTGGTGCACCCCTTGCTTAGATATAGTATTCTTATATCTACCCATATATATAGACACATATATACCTATAAGTCACTCCTATGGCAGGCCTAAACAATCCTGAAGGCAGAGTGCTTGGTTTTATGTGAGATGAGGCTCTAGCATTAGCTGAGCCCATCTACAGCTTTCGGAACCATGTCCTTTTAGCTGTTCTATGATATAGCCATACCATATACTCTTAAATGCATTATAATCCTCGTGGTTAATGCTAATTTTGGTTTGGCTTTATCAAAACATGTTGTGTAAGGTGTCTCAAACACTTTGGAATACTACCCCCCCCCCCCCCGCCAGTCCAGAGGGAGAAGACATGTAGTTACTGCTTTACCCGGTTAAAGTTAAACAGAGCCTCAGCATCACAAAATGGATGCTGCTGCCACAGACGCAAGTCTGACCTCCTGCAGCTGGACGAAACTCCGGCAAGGGAGGCCTGGACAATAGGTTTCCTGTCGAGGGAGGTGCTAGCAACTCCCCAGACAGCCTGTAGTGTATTGGGGCAGGGTGGGTTCAATGGAAAGATGCTTTTCCAGACACTGCCTGGGGCACACAAGGTGCTCTATGCATAGCCCGATTCAAACCAGTTGCTGGGGCACTCCAGCCCCAGCTCTGGCGCGAAACTGGACAAAGGGAAAGGGGTGTGACCACCCCCTTCCCAGGTTCCACCCATAGGAGGGACCTAGCAGGTAATCCAGCCCCTTAGTTTAGTATAAAGATAGGAGCTATGTCTAGACACATTAGATTATCCTGGAAAGAAACTCTGAAATTAAACTCTTGGACCTTCGACGTTCCATATCGACTGGAAGACTGAAGACATCTCCCTTGTGGTCAAGGAGGGAGCACCCTGTGCAAACAGGCACCACCAGTAACTTGCCGGTTTGCTTTGTTGATGCTCCAGCCGGAACCCGAAGACTCAGCAACTCAGGAACTGGATTTCCAGACTTCTTAAACTCCGATCCACATCCACTGCAAAGCTGAGACCCGTGGTGGACACGAGAGACGTGGGACCGGACACCCTGGACTACCTGCTCTTTGCTAACCGTGCAGCTTCCGAGGCACCCTTGAAGTTGTGCATTGAAGTTTAAGAAGCCCCAGACCCGAGCAGCATTTGCACAAAAGCTCAGCCCTCCACATTCCACGAGTGCCGTGTGGAGCCTGCACCTGCATTTCAGCTTGACGCATCTTCCCGGTTGCTAACCCGTTAACTAGTGAGCCTTACGAAGACTTCCTTTTAAAATTACACCACTTGCCTTGTTGCTCCGGGCTTGCTCCAGCTTCCCTGCGAAAGAGAAGCTCCCCAGACCTTGCTGGGCTGACCTGAAGCGAATCTTTCTATCCTGCATGGATTGCGTTTGCCAAGGCTTGTTGTGTCCAATCTGGATACCGATACCGCAGTCAACAAGATCCTTTGTGGGACAGCTTGAATCCAGCGCCTGGTTGTCGTGGACACCTCCTGGTCCTCGTGGCTGCAGAGACAAGCTTTACCTCTTCACCTGATTGCATCTCGACAACGCCTGGTTCCTTCCTGGTCACTGGCTAATGACCCAGACTCTGTCCCCTCTGCTTTAAGGTTCTTCACGACTCCGATCCACCCTTGGATCCACCCGGACACTTTTCTTCTGGTCGCCTGAAGCACTTTCTTGCAGCTCTCCATAGGAAACAGCTACGAAACCCGACACGAAAGAACACCTATGCACCCGGCTTCCCTGGGTGAGGTAACTCGAGTACTTCGGAGCTCCCGTGGGTATTAACTATCCAAGTGTCCTAGTTTAAAAGGGTTTTACCGTAGTCCATCCGGAAGTGTCCAAAATCTACTACTTTGTAACTTTTACATTCCCATTATAAAACTCTATGGTAACTCACGTGTGTGTTTAGACCTGCACAAATTGCCCGTGGGTCTCCTACTTCCAATCCCTTTGTTGTTCAGTGTATTCCCAGCTATTCCCTAGGCCCTAGGCCTATTCACTATTCCTGAAGTGGTTCTTATACCACCTACTTAGTATATGGTTTGTGAGGCCCCTAGGGCAGAACTGTATTTGTGCAACTTAAAGTATGCTTATTGAGTAACTTGTTCTGTATCTCGATCTCTGACCTCATAAAGAGTTCAGAGGGGTTGTGTTAGTAATAAATACATATATATTTTATATATACCTTGTGTGGTGTCCTTTCATTTGGTATTCAAGGGATTATAATTGGTAAAACAGCTGGCTTCACATGCTCTCTGAAGTTTTAGCCTAAGACTGCTTTGTCCATGCTACCACTAGGATAACTGGTCTATAAGGTTGACTTTACAACCATCACCATAAAGGTCATTTGGACTGGTGCAGGGGGCCCACTAGAATAGTGGACCTCATATACCAGGCCAACTTCTCACAGACAGTACCAGCACAACTACTAACCATCACATCCTACAAGTGTGCCGATTCAGACTGTTCCGGGAACCCAAAGCTAAAAGAATGGCTTGTGTGGCAGTTATTAGTAATTTTTAATGTATTTTAAATTATTAAACACCTGTTATGCAGCTCTCTAAATCAGACAAACAGTGCCACCCTTTGGCAGACTGCCATAAGTCCCTGTGTTGACGATAAAGTTCTGATGCCGAGCATCAGGAAACAACTATCACAAATTAAGCACTGCCCCAGACTCCCTTTATACCTTCAGTCTGTTTCATTCTCTCTGTCCCTTCCTTCCTCCTTCCCATTTCTCTCACCTGACTCCTGCCTCTTTCAGTCAAACTCTTCCTCCTCTGTGTTCACTTTTCTCTTATTTCTTTTCCTCTTTTCTTTCTCCCTCAGTCCCTTTCTCCTGCCCCTACTGGTCCTTCTTGGTTCTTATCCATGTCATTTTCTCTTTCTGTCTCGTTTCCATTCTTCTCGTGTCTCTCCCCTCATCCTGTGTCCATTTGGACTCAGTTCTTTATTTACTGACACTTTATTTGTGCTCTCCTCCACACTTTCTTCCTTCTGTTTGTTTTTCTCACCTTCTTTTACTCCATTTAATGGTTACTGTGGGTGCCCCGGTGTACACCTGGGGAACCCATATATGATTTTTTATAAGGAGAGGGTGTGCAGCCCCACTACCCAAACCCATTCCCCACTGCCTTTTTCATTAAAATAAGGGGAGGGGGCACACAGCTCCCTCCCCCGGAGCCTCTTGTGGGTGCTCCATGCCCACCCAGGGAACACAAAAACGAATCCTGTGTTGTTTCTGAGTAACAAAGCCTCTGTTAGGTTTCGCTTCTGCAATGCTAGGTTTTGCTTCACTAATGAATAGATTGTTCATATTAGGGCATTCCTTTCTCGCTAGATAGAGGCCTCTCCCACTTGTCTGGTGGCGGGTGCAGGGTGAAACGACCTTGAGTTTTATTAGGTGGTGTGAGAACTGAAACTTATTTTTTTTGTATTTCACTGTCCAGCTGCATCTGCTTAGAAAATTCCACTGAGGGCGTGCCCTTGTTTGGGTATGAAACGTACATAATGTATCTTTATGTTTGTTGATTTCAGTCCCTCCGCAGCACTCCTAGCGACTGGGCCTGCTCTGAATGTACTTTGAATGAACAGTTATTGGTTTGTATTCTCTACTGTCTGACCGACTCTTCATTTGATACAGAAGGCCGAGAGGTGGTCACAGGACCCGGGTGACCATAAACGGGTCACTTCCTTCACAGCGTTTCTGGAGGCAGTTGGGCCTCTGTTACCTCCCTTTTACCAGCAGGTGGAGGTGTCATTCCAGGTGTTATGCTGGGCCAGCCAATTTATGTATGCAGATTCAGCAGGGGCCAGAGGGCTCTAAGTGCAAGTGGCCTTGCTTATTTTCAGGTGTGGTTCATCATTGTGAACTTATCCGTACACAAATAGAATGGGCAAGATTTGCATTTTTTTCGTCTTAGTGAAGTTAAGAAAACATACCTCTTTTATAGAAACGTCGCTCTTTCTTTTTATAACACTTAAAACACTGAAGCAATGTTTTGAAAAAAGACGCAATCAGCAAATATGGGCCACTTTTTATTAGGGTGCCTGGACCAATTTTTGAACCCAACCCAACCCTGGTGACCTTTCGCCATCTTTTTCTTTCTATCCCTTTTGATCTGATCAATTTCACCACAGCCTCCTTCCAGCCTTCTCCTTTCTCCCATGTCTCTTTCACCCCTCTTCCCATTTTACCCTCTAGCCATTTCTCCACCTTCACCCTTTCCCCCTCCCGTTCCAGTCCACGTTTCACTCTCATCTCTCCCCACTTCCTGCTCTCTCTCTTTATTTCTCTCCTTTTCTCTCTCTCCCTTTCTCTCCTCTCCTTTTCTGTCTCTCATTTCTCTGCTCTGTCCCATCCTTCTCAGCGCCATGTTGTTATCTTGTATGCTTTCTTCTGCCAGTCTTCTATATCCTCTTCCATGTCCTTCATCTATGTGTCTGTCTTCCTAACCTCCTTCTCCCGCGGGGTGGTACCCAGGCTTTACCTGGTCGAGGATGTAGGAGTTTGGAATTTCCCGCCTTAATCTTTCAGCCACCCGAATGTGGCACTCAGGATCTTCCAATAGGTTGGTGGGGGTTCGCACCACTTCCGCTCCAAGACCCCTCAAGATATCCACCTAGACATGAAAATAAAATTATTAATTACCATAGCAATTCTGATAGTAGCCACCCTGAGTGTACCACAAATCACAGTCACATTTACCACAGGCAAAGCCACTGCAGAGAGTACCATAAATCACAACTATCTCAAAGTTTACCACAAAAAACAGTCACCTCTAAGATTACTACAAATCACAGCCACCGTAGAGTGTACTACAAACAGCCACCTCTGAGTTCACCAGAAATCACAACCTTCACAGGGTGTACTATAAATCACAGCCACTACAGACTGTACCACAAATCAAAGCCATCTTAGAGTTCAACACAAATCAGAGCCATCACAGAGTGTACCACTAATCATCACAGGTACAGCACCGAGTACCATAAATCACAGCCAGCACAGACAGTATCAGAAACCAGCCGCTTTAGAGTGTAACACAGATCAAAACCACCGCAGAGTGTACCACTAATCATCAAAGCCACAGCACAGATTACCATGAATCACATCCCCCGCAGGGCATACCACAAACACCTTTGAGTTTAACACAAATCCAAAACACTGCGTACTGTAAGATTAATCATCACTGTCACTGGACAGAGTACCATAAATCACAGCCACCAGAGTGTACCACTAATACCAGCCATCTTTGAGTTTGACACGAATCAAAACCATCGCAGAGTGTACCACTATTTACAACCACAGCGCAGAATACCATAAAACTCAGCCCCCACAGAGTGTTCCAGACATCGCAAACACCTTAGAGTCAAACACAAATTATAACCACTAAAGAGTGCAGAATTCATCATAATATCCACAGCACAGAGCACCTTAAAACACAACCACCACAGAGTGTATACCATTAATCACAGCCAGAGCACAGAATACCATAAATCACAGCCCACACAAGGTAAATGCCACAAGACATCTTAGAGTTTACCACAAATCAAATCCTTCACTGAGTGTACCACTAATTATCACAGGCACAGCACAGAGTACCATAAATCACAGTCAACACAGACAGTACCAGAAACCAGCCCCTTTAAAGTTTAATACAAATCAAAACCACAGCTGAGTATAATACTAATCATAGCCACAGCACAGATTACCATCAATCACAACCCCTCAGGACATACCACAAAACACCTAAGAGTTAAACCCAAATCAAACCCACCACAGAGTGCAAGATTAATCATCACTGTCACTGCACAGAGTACCATAAATAACAGCCACCAGAGTGTACCACAAATCACAGCTATCTTAGAGTTTGACAAAAATCCAAAGCACTGCAGTGTGTTCAGCTAGTCATCACAACCACAGAGTACTTTAAATAACAGCCATCACAGACAGTACCAGAAACCAGCCCCTTTAAAGTTTAACAGAAATCAAAACCACCACAGATCGCACCACAAATCACAAACGCCTTAGAGTTTACCACAAATCAAAACCACCACAGAGTGTATAATAATCATCACAATAACAGCACAGAGTACCATAAATCGCAGCCACTACATAGTGTGCCACAAATCAAAGCCACCTATAGTATACCGCAAATCTTTAGTATGTATGTGCTATTTCTATAGCACAAGCCTATCCAGAGAGCGTTGCAATCAGGAGGCATGCACTCATTCCAACAACCTTAGCGATGGCTCTTTAGGGTCTCCCTAGAAGTGGCAGTGGGGCAGTTCTCAAGGATGCACTTGTTACCGGCAGCCATGGTGAGGGCCCAGAGTCTACCCAGAAACAGCAGAGGGGCATGGAGAAAGCAAGGGCTGCAGAGGTGTAATCGGGTATGCACGCCCACAAAACAAACACAAACATACAATATGGGACAAACGGATGTGGAAAATCACAGCTCAAGGTGGACATAGCCTAAAGCCCGGCTCATAGAAGTAATAGTCACCACTTTTTCTTTAAGACATTAACAGTGCCAAGCAGACTCCAGACTTTGTTTGTAAAGCCCTCATTATGAGATGCCCGTAAACGGTGGGATATTTATTGCACCTGATAAAATTCGACCCTCCAGGGTCTGAATGTATAGGGTTCTAAACAGATCACTTGATTACAAGGTTTTGGGGGATTGCCTGCAGGTTTTGGTCTTGTAATACCTTGTAATCAAGTGATATGTTTAGAACCCTATAAATTCAGACTCTGGAGGGTCGAATTTTATCAGGTGCAATAAATATCCCACATTAAAATCTGCATGTACTGTTTAACACCAGACATTTTTCCCCCAACCATTTTCGGCAGCTTTCACCTATTCTGTATCACAAATCTCAGCCACCTCAGGATGTACTACAAAACACAGCTCCCTCAGGATGTACCACAAATCACAGCCACCTCAGGCTGTACTACAAATCACAGCCACCTCAGGATGTACCACAAATCACAGCCACCTCAGGATGTACTACAAATCATAGCCACCTCAGGATGTACTACAAAACACAGCTCCCTCCGGATGTACAACCAAAAACAGCCAACTCAGGATGTACCACAAATCCCAGCCACCTCAGGCTGTACTACAAATCACAGCCAACTCAGGATGTACCACAAATCACAGCCACCTCAGGATGTACTACAAAACACAGCTCCCTCCGGATGTACAACCAATCACAGCCAACTCAAGATGTACCACAAATCACAGCCACCTCAGGATGTACTACAAATCACAGCCACCTCAGGATGTACCACAAATCACAGCCACCTCAGGATGTACTACAAAACACAGCTCCCTCCGGATGTACAACCAATCACAGCCAGCTCAGGATGTACCACAAATCACAGCCACCTCAGGCTGTACTACAAATCACAGCCAACTCAGGATGTACTACAAATCACAGCCACCTCAGGATGTACTACAAAACACAGCTCCCTCCGGATGTACAACCAATCACAGCCAACTCAGGATGTACCACAAATCACAGCCACCTCAGGATGTACTACAAATCACAGCCACCTCAGGATGTACCACAAATCACAGCCACCTCAGGATGTACTACAAATCACAGCCACCTCAGGATGTACTACGAAACACAGCTCCCTCCGGATGTACAACCAATCACAGCCAACTCAGGATGTACCACAAATCACAGACACCTCAGGATGTACTACAAATCACAGCCACCTCAGGATGTACTAGCAAAACACAGCTCCCTCCGGATGTACAACCAATCACAGCCAACTCAGGATGTACCACAAATCACAGCCAACTCAGGATGTACCACAAATCACAGACACCTCAGGATGTACTACAAATCACAGCCACCTCAGGATGTACTAGCAAAACACAGCTCCCTCCGGATGTACAACCAATCACAGCCAACTCAGGATGTACCACAAATCACAGCCACCTCAGGATGTACTACAAATCATAGCCACCTCAGGATGTACTACAAAACACAGCTCCCTCCGGATGTACAACCAATCACAGCCAACTCAGGATGTACCACAAATCACAGCCACCTCAGGCTGTACTACAAATCACAGCCAACTCAGGATGTACTACAAATCACAGCCACCTCAGGATGTACTACAAAACACAACTCCCTCCGGATGTACAACCAATCACAGCCAACTCAGGATGTACCACAAATCACAGCCACCTCAGGATGTACTACAAATCACAGCCACCTCAGGATGTACCACATATCACAGCCACCTCAGGATGTACTACAAATCACAGCCACCTCAGGATGTACTACGAAACACAGCTCCCTCCGGATGTACAACCAATCACAGCCAACTCAGGATGTACCACAAATCACAGACACCTCAGGATGTACTACAAATCACAGCCACCTCAGGATGTACTAGCAAAACACAGCTCCCTCCGGATGTACAACCAATCACAGCCAACTCAGGATGTACCACAAATCACAGCCAACTCAGGATGTACCACAAATCACAGACACCTCAGGATGTACTACAAATCACAGCCACCTCAGGATGTACTAGCAAAACACAGCTCCCTCCGGATGTACAACCAATCACAGCCAACTCAGGATGTACCACAAATCACAGCCAACTCAGGATGTACCACAAATCACAGACACCTCAGGATGTACTACAAATCACAGCCACCTCAGGATGTACTAGCAAAACACAGCTCCCTCCGGATGTACAACCAATCACAGCCAACTCAGGATGTACCACAAATCACAGCCAACTCAGGATGTACCACAAATCACAGACACCTCAGGATGTACTACAAATCACAGCGACCTCAGGATGTACTAGCAAAACACAGCTCCCTCCGGATGTACAACCAATCACAGCCATCTCAGGATGTACCACAAATCACAGCCACCACAGGATGTACTACAAATCACAGCCAACTCAGGATGTACCACAAATCACAGCCACCTCAGGATGTACTACAAATCATAGCCACCTCAGGATGTACTACAAAACACAGCTCCCTCAGGATGTACCAGAATTGACAGCTCCCTCAGGATGTACTAGAAATCACAGCCATCTCAGGATGTACCACAAATCACAGCCACCTCAGGATGTACCACAAATCACAGCCAACTCAGGATGTACCACAATTCACAGCCACCTTAGAAAGTACTAAACTCACAGCTACCTCAGAATATACCATAAATCATAGCCACCTCAGAATGTACCAAAAATCACAGCCACATTAGAATGTATCACAAATCATAGACACATAAGAATGTACCACAAATCACAGTCACCTCAGTGTACCACACATCACAGGCACCTCATAATGTACTACAATTCACAGACAGCTTAGAATGTGCCACACATCACAGCCAGTTTAGAATCTACTAAAATTCACAGTCACCTTAGAATGTACCAAAGTAACAGCCACCTCAAAATGTACCATAAATCACAGCCACCATAGAATGTACCACAAATCACAGCCACTTTATAATTTGCCACCAATCCTAGCCCCTTTAAATGTTCCTTAAATTATCACCTATTGTGAATGCATAAATCATAATTACTTTTGAGTCTAACAGAAGTCAGAGTTACTATTAAATGTGCCACAAATAACACATCTTCTGAATATAGAACACATCACACACTTCTTTATTACACATATCATTCCTACCTCTTGAGCCAAAAATGACACCCACCTCAGAGTTTTCAATGAGTGTGCCAGAAATCACACACTGGGAAGCACATCCTACTCATTACTCACCAAGTGTGTCAATGACCACACGCTGTGCAGCATGTATTGACCACCAAAAACCCAGGCGTGTTCCTGTAATTGCAAACCATGCGGTGCCACATGTAGTGGCCTTCACATATAAATGCAGCAATATCCTCACATGACTTTGCTGGTAAGTGCACTCCTCACACACTCACACACACACACACACACACACACAGTCAACCGGCAACCACACACCGTGAAACCAGTACAACTCACACGCATTGAGTGCAACACTACTGCCCACCAATTGATGCTTCTCACTCTTGAAGCCCATCTCACCTCAGCCCAGGCCTTACCTTCTCCTGGCTCATGGCCTTCGGCATGACGATGATGCAACGGTACCCCTTCACCGCCGCGATGAGGGCAATCCCAATTCCTGCAGAGACATACAAACAGGGTTAGAAGCTCAGCATCCCAAAAAATACTACCTGAAAACAAACATAGGGCACCCTGGAAGGAGACCGAACCAGGAAGACACATCGTAGGACAAAGCCAACACCCTCGAAGACTCCCTCTAAAGGAACTGTGGAGCTGGACCGTGTACCGAGTGGTGGAACTCAAAATTGTAATGTATGTTTGTACCCCCACAGGATGCTCTCACACAGAGGTTGGGTGAAAGGTCTTCTTTTATTTAGGTTACAACATCAAGATACGAGCTAAGGGCGCCGAGCGTCTAACAACGACTTGCTCCGGTCGCCAACTGCCGATTTGGTTCCTTCGCGCCGTTTCTCTCTCTTCCGTGCGCATGCGCGCCTATCACGCTCTAGCCTACGGCGCAACGCGTCATCCCGTATGCGCCGATAGGCTAGAGCGCACACCACATATCTCCCCCCTTTACACCATACTCAAACATAACAATTCCTCCCCAAGGTGAATGTCCTCCAACTGTGTCCATAGTCTATGTGGGGCGCCCGGGGGGCTGGCACCAATCTAGTGTCCATTCATCACAAAGTCATTATAATGAGAGGGCACTACAACTGCCCTTCCGCTGCGGGTGTGTCTTACCGGCATGTTATCTCTCACCGCTGTCTCTCCTTGGGACACCTCGGTTTCTCTCCCGCCTGTTCTCGGCTCCGCACTCACTTGTCTTGCTTCTCCATCAGTCGGCCCGGCTCTCAATACTGCTTCTTCATGGTCCTCCCTTATGCCTTCCTCTTGGTTGTCTGTGCCGCACTCAGGGAGCGGGAGAGCCTCCTGGTGATCCAAGCTTCCCTCGATCTCCTCAGTCTTGGGCCAGACTAGGATTTTGTTGACCCTGGCCATACGATCCTGCGACCAGACTCTGCCATCACTGAGGAGGGCCGCCCTGCCCCGCACCTCCTTGACTTGTAGCGGCTGGCTGAATTTGCTTTCGCCCTTCCTCTGTAAAGTAGGGAGTTTGATCCTCACCCACTCCCCTTCTTCTAGTTCTGTGTCCTTAGCGCCACGACGTTTGTTGTAGTGTGCTGCATAGATCTTCTGGGCTTTCTCCAGATTGTGTTGCACCACGGCCGGGGACCACTTGCTGGTGATGGTCTTCTCCCTCCATGCCACGTTGTCCCGTGTGAAGGGATGCCGTCCTCTTAACACTTGGAACGGACTGTACCCCACTACTGAGGGCGTTATCCGGTAGGCCCACATCATGTTCATCATTTCTACTTCCCAGTCCTTTCCTTGCGATATGGCTACCTGAATGGAGCCCATGAGCACTCTATTGAACCTTTCGACCTGGCCGTTGCACGCCGGATGGTATACGGCCGTGTGTCTCACTTCGATTCCGTTCCTCTTCATGTATTTCTCCCACTTATCCGACACGAATTGCGGTCCGTTGTCACTGAGGATAGTTTTGGGTATTCCTTCCCTGAGGAAGAGCCCTGTCAGAAACTTCAAGATCGTGTCTGTGTCCATCGACTCTTGTATGTCTGCTTCTGGCCACTTGGAATACTTGTCTATTACCACACATATGTACTTATTTACGCCTCTGTTGTCCAGGATGGGCCCAAGGATATCTATGGCCACTTCCTCCCAAGGGCCATGTGGGGTGTCGAATTTCCCTAATGCAGGTCGGAGTGGGCGTAGCACTTTGTCCGCTCCTTGGCACTGTTCACATTCCCGCACCTGTCTCTCGATGTGGGCATCCATTCCTGGCCACCAATACATCTGCTTGACCAAAGCCTTGGTTTTCACTATGCCCAGATGCCCCTCGTGAAGCACCTTCAGCAGTCGGGGTATCAGCGTCACTGGGGGCACCACTCTCTCTCCTCTGTACAAGAAGATTCCCGAGTCACTCAGGGACAATTCTTCTCTCATCTCGTAGAAGCGCCTGACCCCCTCCGTTAGCTTCTTCTTATCCGGCCACCCCGACGTGAGATGTTTCTTTATCTCCATCTTCTCCTCGTCGAGTTCATATGCTGCTTGCCATTCCTGCGCACTGATGGACGACTCATGATCCTCCATGCTGGCGACCATCTCTTCTGTGTCCGGAGACTCTCCCGGTGCCTCCTCCATGGCCGCTGCCCGGCTGAGGTAATCAGCCACCCTGTTCTGCGTACCTGGGAGATATTCCACATCGTATGTGAAATCCAGCAATTTCAGGGTCATTTTTGCTATTCTCGGAGTGGCTGTGTCATGACCTGATGACGTCAATACTTTGATGAGTGGCTTGTGGTCCGTCTGGAGCCTGAATCTCGTGCCCCATATGAACTGGCGAAATTTGCTCAACGCCCACGTGACCGCCAGCATCTCTTTTTCAATTACGCTGTATCTCTGTTCCGTCGGGGACAGCGCCCGGGATGCGAAACTGATGGTTTCTCTTGTTCCGTCCTCCCTCTCCTGCGCCAAGACAGCCCCCAAGCCCTTATCGCTGGCGTCCGTTGTTACTATGGACTTTTCTGTGGGGGCGAATCCCTGCAGGGGAATGGCATGGCTGATACAGTCTTTAATGGCTTCAAATTCGGCCTGGGCTTCCGTATCCCATTCGAATTTTGTATTGTGCCTGGTCAGTTGTCTCATCCTGTGTGTTCTTGTGGCAAAATGTCTAACAAACCTGCTGTAATACTCGGCCATTCCTAGGAATGACCGCACTTCTTCTTTGGTGGATGGGGCCTTGGCATCCTTTATCGCCTTCACGTTCTGCTCCTTAGGCGAGATTCCTCGTGTTCCTATCTCGTGCCCTAGGTAGGTCACAGTACGAGATCCGATTCTGCACTTGCTCCACTCCGCCGTCATTCCCTTGCCTTGCAGCACTTTCAGAACTTTATGCAGTTTTTTGTCGTGGTCACTTTTGTCGGAACCCATCACTAAGATGTCGTCTTGGAAGTATTGCACTCCCGCGATGTCCTTAAATAACCTGTGCATCAACTTCTGGAAAACGGCCGCAGCGGATGCCAGGCCGAAGGGCATCCTTTTGAATTGGTAGCATCCAAAGGGCGTTATGAACGCTGTGTACTTCCTGCTCGACGGGTGGAGTTCTATCTGGTAGTATGCAGACGTGAGGTCTATGGTGGAAAAGTGAGTAATGCCTTTTGTCCTGGCTAGCATCTCTTCAATTCTGGGGAGCGGGAACCTCTCCACTATGAGGTTTTTGTTGAGCTCCCTCAGGTCCACGCAGAGCCGGACCTTCCCATTGGGCTTTTTGACGACTACCAAGGGTGATAGCCATTCTGCACTGTCGACTGGTTCGATGATCTCCAGCTCTTCCAGCTTCTGTAGTTCCAGGCGCACTGCCTCAATTGTGGAGATCGGTATGTTCCGTACTTTGTGTACTACAGGAACTGCTCCCTCCTTCAGGATCATCTTATGCACGAATTTATCCAGTTTTCCAACCGTGCCCTCAAATACCTTAGGGTATGCTGCTTTCCAGTCCTCCTCCCTCGAGAGGGGCCATTCGTCCGTTAGCAGGATCTGTTCTTTCCCTCCGGGGTTGAGAACGATACCTAGGGCACCTGCGTCTCTCCATCCTAGCACGGATGGGCCCTTTTCCGCTACGTACAAGGTGCATGTGGCTGACCGTCCTCTAAATTCGAACACCAAGTCCTTGCATCCCACCAATGGAATGGAATTTTCCGTGTACGAGATGGGTCTGATGTCCGGCGGATCCAGGTCAGGACCTAACACTGGCGCGAAGTCCTCTTCCCATATCGATCTTTGTATTATGGTCCATGGGGATCCCGAATCCACAGCCACATATACCTTGATGCCTCCTATGTGCATGTGGGTGCGGGGTTTGTCCCTGCGCTTCCCGGATACGTCCAGCACTTGATCCTCGATGCATAGCACTAGGTCATCCTCTTCCTGCTCGTCCTCTTCACTGACGTTGGCCGTGGCCGAGTCGATGCACTTGACCGTGGATTTCGTTCCTTTCTTTCGGCAGACCTTCTCAAAGTGCCCGGTCAACCCGCAGAATGAGCACCTGGCGCGAAACGCGGGGCAGCGCCTATCCTGGGCAGCGTGCGCAGTACTACCGCATCTGTAGCACGCAAATTTCGCTCCTGGGCTGGGGCGAGGCATCTGTTTCCCCGGTCCTCTTGTGTCCTTCTTCGGATCTCCGTGCGTGTTTTTGGGTTTGCTGGATTGCGGCGCTTCATCTATCTTGTTGATCATCTGTCTGGGCCCGCTTTCTCTTTTTGCCGCGTCCGCGCCTCTCTTCGACATTTCCGCCTTTTTGACCATCGCCACTACTTCTTTCAAGGTGGTTTCATTCATTGCCCATAGCTTGTCTTGGACTGCTCTGCTGGTGGTGTGCATCACTATTTGGTCTTTTATGTATTCATCCTGTAGATTTCCATATCTACACGTGATGGCCAACCTGCGTAGGGCTGCTACATAGTCGTCGATGGATTCTCCCGCCTCTTGTTTCCTCTGTTGGAAGTTATAGCGGTCTATCGAGACGCAGACTGCTGGGCGGTAATGGCTGTCCAGGTCGTCCAATGCGTTCACAAAGACGTCCGTCTCCTCCGCGCCCCTCTCTTTGGGCACCAGGTTCTTGAACACTCTGACCCCTTCTGGGCCTAAGTTGTGGAGCAGAAGCCTCTTCTTCCTTTCCGGCTTGTATTCCCCTTCACTCTCGTCTTCTAGGGCTTCGATGTAATTTAGGAAATATTCCTTCCAGTCTTCCCATTTTAGTTGGGGTTCCCCTGGCCTGGTCAGGAATGGGACTGGTGCCATTAGGGCTGATGCCTGATTCGCCATTCTGGCTTCCCCTCTAGGTCCTTCTTCCTGGGTCCTATTGGTGGGTACACCGGGCGCTCCTGCGCTGCCTGCCGTGTCTCCTTGACCCCTTGGGCTACCTGGGGTATTGTCCCTCGAAACGTGCGCTGCCTGCGCTGTCCTCCCCCCTTCGTCTGGCTCGGGGGTATCTCCCTTGGTTGCCAGGTTGCTGCCTGGGGGCTTTTGGAGTCTTGGGCCACACTGACCTGGCTTTTGAGGTTGGTGGCTTGTCTCTGGTCGTGCTGTTGCGCTGCTGCCACGCCCTTGCTCTCCTTTGTCGGTCCTGTGCCTTCACTGGCTCGTGGGTGTGGGGGTTAATTCCCTTGCCGTCGTCTTGTACCCGATGGTGTCCGGGTCCCAGCCTTGTCGCCACTGTAATGTATGTTTGTACCCCCAGTCGGGGTATCAGCGTCACTGGGGGCACCACTCTCTCTCCTCTGTACAAGAAGATTCCCGAGTCACTCAGGGACAATTCTTCTCTCATCTCGTAGAAGCGCCTGACCCCCTCCGTTAGCTTCTTCTTATCCGGCCACCCCGACGTGAGATGTTTCTTTATCTCCATCCCACCCTCGTCGCCACTGTAATGTATGTTTGTACCCCCACAGGATGCTCTCACACAGAGGTTGGGTGAAAGGTCTTCTTTTATTTAGGTTACAACATCAAGATATGAGCTAAGGGCGCCGAGCGTCTAACAACGACTTGCTCCGGTCGCCAACTGCCGATTTGGTTCCTTCGCGCCGTTTCTCTCTCTTCCGTGCGCATGCGCGCCTATCACGCTCTAGCCTACGGCGCAACGCGTCATCCCGTATGCGCCGATAGGCTAGAGCGCACACCACAAAAATGATGGGGCCTTTCTGTAGAATGTGATGAGGGGCCCCTGACGCTCCTGAGGTACATGGGTACTCGAATATGTGATGTTTCTATGTGATCAAAATGATTGCGGTATGTAACATCGCAGTTTTTACAACACAAGTCGTTACAACGACTGGCGCTGGAGGGCGCTGGACTTAGGAGTAGTAAGATTTACTATTCCAACACCAGTCTACGTAGAGTAGGGAAGGTGTTGGAATAGTAAATCTTACTATTCCTTAGGTTATAGCGCCCTCCAGTGCAAGTCGATGTAACACTTGCGTTGTAATGGCAGCGTTCTAAATGCATCGCTGTGCAATCACCGCGTTGTAAAGGATGTTGCCCCTGTGCACTGTATGCGTGAGCCCTGGGGTACAATTCAGACTGTTTACCGGTTATATGGAGTGTCTATATTAGGGGGCGGTGGAGCCCTTTGAAGACATGTCACAGTTCCTTTCTGATTTGCAGGAGTGTGAGGGTATCAGGTGGGTTCTGCCTCACATTACTGCCCATCAGCAACCCCAACCTGAGAAGAAAGCTACCAAATGCCCAAGTAGACCAGCCTGAGTCCTGCACGAGCCACGCCTTCCTTCACCTGGTAAGGTGAGCCCCAGTGAAGAGCTTGGTGCCAGGCTACTAAACAAGCAGCATTTTGTGCTCACAAACGCTCCGATTCGGAGTTTGCAACCACAAAAATGTTTTTTGCAATGTAGTAAATCCACTACAGGAGTCAGCCATTTTTTTCCAACTCCTAAAAATGGTTTAGAAATAGATAAGGCATTTTTAAGTGGAAGGGGCGTGTTGTAGGCGTCCTTTTCAAATACAGATTCCTAAGCATATGTATAAATGGTTTATGACCCAAATAGCAGTTGTAAACCATTAGAAGAGGTGTGGCGCAGTGGCCAGGGTGCCTGACTCCGGATCACGGGGTTCATGGTTCGATCGCCGGCGGCAGGACAGCCCAGCACCATGTGACTCTGGGCAATAGCTCACTTAATCTTCCTGAGGGCCCCAAGTGCCAGGAAACCACTTTGGAGGTAGCTGTGCGCTTTGCAAATTCAAGGTTATTATTATTATTATAAGAAAATAATTGACACCCAAGTTAGGGTGGGAACCCATTTGCAAAAGGGAAGGGGCCCCCTTAGAACCTCTTCTCTTTTGTGAAGGTAAATAAATAAAAAGTTAGTAGGGATTAGGCTGTGGTCCATGAGACCACTGACAACTCTCACACAAATAAAAAAATAAGTAAACTTTTCTTTTTAAATGCAGTTCGGTTTCCTTTAGAGAAAACGGGCTGTATTTTAAAAAAGGTTTACTTTATTGAAATGCAGTCACAGACCTGGTGATCTGCTGACACCAGCAGGCCACCATCCATGCAATGGTATATGGTCAAAATATCGATTCCAAAATATAGACTAACACAAATATCGATTCCAAAATATAGAATGGACAAAATATCGAATGGACAGAATATAGACATCAAAAATATCGTTTTTAAGGTAAGTAATGTAATATCGATTTTAAAAATATATAAAGTCAAAATATCGAAGTACATAATATAGGTTATTAAAAATATAGAATTTTTAATAATATCGAATTTTTTTAAGTATTTTGTATGTTAGTATGTGTGAAAAGTGTATATTTTTTGTAATATATTTGAAGTAATTAATTTTATGTTATTTAATTTTTGCGTAATTAGGGGAATAGGGTGGGAAGTAATTTTTAATTGGTAATTAATTAATTCTTAATTGATAATTAATTTTTATTAATTGATAATTATCTGAATAATATTAATTTATTTTCTGTAGCGGGTTGTGGGTTTATAGGGGAATAGGGTGGGAAGTAATTTAATTATAATTAATTAAGCATATTTATTTATTGGTATTTACTTTGGATACATTTTTAATTATTTTTTAATTGGTAATTAATTCTTAACTGATAATTAATTTGTATTAATTGATTAATTGATAATTACGTGAATAATATTAATTTATTTTCTGTAGCGGTTGTGGGTTTATAGGGTAATAGGGTGGGAAGTAGATTAATTATAATTAATTAAATATGTTTATTTATTGTTATTTATTTTGAATACATTGTTAATTAATTTTTAATTGGTAAATAATTAATTCTTAATTGGTAATTAATTTTTATTAATTGATAATTATGTGAATTATATTAATTTATTTTCAGTAGAGTGGGAATAGTAAAATTTACCCCTATGCTATCCAACGCTTTCTCTACTGTTGCACTCTCTGGAGTGGGAATAGTAATTTTTACCCCTACGCTATCCAACGCTTTCCCTACTGTTGCATTCACTGGAGTGGGAATAGTAATTTTTACCCCTACGCTATCCAACGCTCTCCCTACTGTTGCACTCTCTTGAGTGGGAATAGTAATTTTTACCCCTACGCTATCCAACGCTTTCCCTACTGTTGCACTCTTTGGAGTGGGAATAGTAATTTTTACCCCTACGCTCTTCAGCGCTTTCCCTAATGATGCACTTCCAGGAGTGGGAATAGTAATTTTTACCCCTACGCTATCCAACGCTTTCCCTACTGTTGCACTCTCTGGAGTGGGAATAGTAATTTTTACCCTTATGCTATCCAACGCTTTCCCTACTGTTGCACTTTCTGGAGTGGGAATAGTCATTTGTACCCCTACGCTATCCAACCCCTTCCCTACTGTTGCACTCTCCGGAGTGGGAATAGTAATTTTTACCCCTACGCTATCCAACGCTTTCCTTACTGTTGCACTCACTGGAGTGGGAATAGTAATTTTTACCCCTACGCTATCCAACGCTCTCCCTACTGTTGCACTCTCTTGAGTGGGAATAGTAATTTTTAACCCTACGCTATCCAACGCTTTCCCTACTGCTGCACTCTTTGGAGTGGGAATAGTAATTTTTACCCCTACGCTCTTCAGCGCTTTCCCTACTGATGCACTTCCAGGAGTGGGAATAGTAATTTTTACACTCCCGCTATCCTACGGTGATAATATTGTGTATTTTTTATTAATATTATGTTAATATATATATATATGTTTTAACATATATGATTGTATGTTTTTCTTATAAGTTAAATTAATTATTTATTAATTTTAAGGTAATTTAAGTATTTTTAAGTATATTTTAGCTATTTATTTTTAATATTTTTTTAATTTTACATTATTTTTAGGAAATTCAATATTTTTACAATGTATATCTTTTTAAACAATATTTTGGGTTCGATATTTTGGTACTTACCTGTTTGTAGATAGGAATTCAATATTTTGTCTGTCGATATTTTGGAATCTATATTTTGGGTAGTCTATATTTTGTCCCTCGATATTTAGTCAGTGATCCCCATGCGATGGCCTCCAATCAGAATGTGTCGTAATTTGTGACCTACCCCATGAATATTAATGAGATTGGTCAAATTGCAATCCACTCGGAATCTCAATTTAGAAAGGGACCCATTTGTAGACAGGTTGGTTCAGAAAATTATTTACTGCCAGCAAAAATACTGGTCACTGAATGTTACCAGTATTTTGCGAGTAAATAGGACATCTGGCCCAATGATCACCGAGAGAGAGGACCTGTGTTGACATGGATTATCCTGGAAGGCTCCCTGGCAAGCGCCCACCGTTGACACTATTGGCGCTACATGGGATCAAGGCGCGCTGCCAGCATTCACAACCTGCAACAGCTAGGGTCTAATGGAGCTGGCCAGTGACACCGGGGGCTAAGAAGAAGGCTAAAGGAAGTAGTCACAGTGCCTAGAGGCACTTCTTAGACCAATTTGGCGCTGAGGCCACATCAGGCGCCAACAGGTCCAATGTCAGGTCTCTCTTACCTGTGTTCCCTGACGTTGGCTCAATGATGGTGTCTCCCGGCTTTATGATGCCTCTCCTCTCCGCCTCCTCCACCATCCGCAGGGCGGGGCGGTCCTTCACGCTGCCCCCCGGGTTGAAAAACTCACACTTCGCCACTACAACAAAACATTTAAGCCAAGGTTAGAAAACCCCTGTTTAGCGACATGGCACTGGTGCCCACAGCTCCCAGCGCCTGCATACCCTCACGGGTGACAAGAAGCGCTCTACAAATCTACTGATCGATTGATTGATTGGTGTACAATGGCCTCCAGGGTGCAGAAGGGTCCAGAGACTCGGAGAGTACTCTTTGAATGATGTGTAGGCGAGATCTGACTGTGGTGCCTCAGAGCACCAGCACCTGAAGCTCACCTGTCCCACTCACATGCTTCACGAGCAGCTAGCAGAGATGAAAGCCCTGGCAGGGAGAACTGAGCCGCAGATAGATCCAATAATAAAACCATGACTGGCGTTCCTGCGTCTAAAGAGAGGCGGACAGCGAATGGAGCTACATCCATGCTATTTAGTGCTCTAAACCCCGATTGTGAAGAATCAAAAATCTTGCGCACTTTTAGAAAGGATATTAGAACATTGGAATGTTGGGAGCTCAGTTGAAAACAATGCAGTGCTCTGGGCTTATAATGGCTGGTATAAGCCCAGAGCTCCAACATTCCAATGTTTCTTTGTTCACAGCTCTGGCTGTGAACAAAGGCTTCAGGGAGCCTGAGTGGATTTCAATCCACAAGCGCTCCCTGAAGCCTTTGTTTTAGTTGTTAGAACATTCTGCCCTCCAATGTTCTAATAGCGTTATAGCCCTTCGTAGCTGGGCTATATCGGCTATTAGAACATTGGAATGTTGGGAGCTCCATTGCAGACAAAGGAGTGTTCCCTGCTTCTACAGGCCGGTAAAGGCCCGCAGAGCAACATTCCAATGTTCTACAAAGGCTTCTCGAAGCTAAAGGGGATTTATATTCCCTCGAGCTTCGAGAACTCTAGTGGCAGAATGTTCTAATAGCCTTATAGCCCTTCGTAGCAGGGCTATACCGGCTATTAAAGTCCAGCTGTCTCGTTAAAGTCCCTTGCCTTCGGCTCAGGCCTTTAACGATTCAGCGGGCCTTTAATAGCCGGTATAGGCCGCTACGGCGGGCTATAAGGCTATATTAAAGTCTTGCTCCCTTGTTAAAGGCCCTCGCCTTCGGCTCGGGCCTTTAACGCTCGAGCGGGCCTTTAATAGCCAGTATAGCCCACTATGGCAGGCTATAAGGCTATATTAGTTGTTTGTAAATGAAGCTTTCTAGGGCTTCAGCAAGCAGGGGTAGAAATGAGATCGGTCTATAATTCGATAAGACTTTGGGATTGAGAGAGGGCATTTTAAGAAGCAGAGATCCGTGCGCACACTTCCATTCGATTGGCACTTTCGCACAACCCAGAGAAAGTTTAAACAATATCATTATGGAAGGTACCAGATGATTGGCTAAACTGGTCACTATCCTGGGAGGGCATGGATCACAGAGGGAGCCTGATTGTGGATGGGCCAACATCTTGAACACGTGCTCCGTGGAGCAGCGATCAAAGTCACACAGGCCAGCAGTGGCATCAGGGTGCGGTTGATTCCAATCAAGTTCCAACTCTGAAAGTATAGGGTTGGTGGGAATCTATTATAAATGATGGTAATTTTCTCTTCAAAGAAATCTGCTCGAGAGTCACAGAGTGTTTGGGAGTCCAGGATGGGGGTCCTGCATGCGCATGGTTTCAGAAGAGTATTTAGCACTTTGTATACCATCTTTGTAGAGTTGCCCACGTGTGCTGTAGTGGAGGTTATATGCCCTCTCTGTGCTGATTTAATAATATTGTGGTACTTCCTTCGCATAGCTCGATAGCTGTTTTGTCCATGGAGACATTTATTTCCTTTATTATGAGCTACAAGTGGCTTATTTCCGAGCCCCTTGTGCAGTCGTTGTGCCACTTTTTAGGACGTTCTGAAGCCGCAGAGTGCAGCCCCATATCTACGATGCCACACAGAGCCACCAAG
Source organism: Lissotriton vulgaris (assembly GCF_964263255.1). Classification (NCBI taxonomy): domain Eukaryota; kingdom Metazoa; phylum Chordata; class Amphibia; order Caudata; family Salamandridae; genus Lissotriton; species Lissotriton vulgaris. The sequence goes on from NC_141696.1 coordinate 1,577,904,761, forward strand.
AGTGGTTTTTCCTGACCGCGTAGGTAAGGTGTAAGACAATGAAGCGCAGGTCGCTGCGTTGCCTTACACTGTCAGGAGGTGTTACATCGACGTTGTAGTGGGTGTTCCCACTCAACACCAATGGATTTTGACGCGTTCACGGATTTGCAAGGCTCTGTAAGCCTGTGAATGTGTCAAAACTGTGCACCTCCCCGGGACAGGTGTAACAAGGAAAAATACCTTTATTCTGCAGCACACATAGAAAGAGGAAAATGCCTCAATGGATAGTTTCTGTGCAGGAGGGTGTCCCTTCCTGCACAAAAGCAATTCTGAATGCAGCACAGACACCCTTGCACCACATGAAAGGGGGCCTGCGTTGACGCTAGGCACCAAATTGTGTGCCAGCGGATGCTGAAAGGACAGGAAAGCACCATAGCTCCTAAATATGGTGTATGTCTGCCCTTTCGATTTAGTGTAGGGCAGCGGAACAAGAAGGCTTGCGGCGCTGCCCTAGGACAAATCATTTTAAATTTTCCTTGCTGCCCATTTTCCATTATATTATTAGTGAAAAATATTGTATTATCTACTATTAATCTAATTAAAAAAATGTAGCATACGTATCTGAAACAGGAACTTTAGTAGCCGCTGCGGTAAGTAAAATGTGTTTAAATGCATCTTGTGTGTATGCTTGCGGGTGGGAGTGAGCTTATGTGAGAGAGAGTGTGTATGTGTAAGTGTGTGTATGTTGGTGGGGGACAGTCAGGGACAGGTAGTGTGTGATATTGAGACCTACATTTATCATTCTTTGACGCAAGGCGACGCTGCACCAAAATTGCAGCCCTGCTTTGGGTCAAAGAGAGAGAGAAAAAGCCCCACATCTGCTAAGATATGCTGAATGTATTTGTCTCCTTGTGTTCTGGTGCACTTTTGTCAGACAACACACATGCACCCTTGTGCCATGGTGCAACTGTTTTTACTGTAAATGCTCATGTAAAGCGTTCTGATACCGCCGGGTCTAGCCAGCGCTACATAAAACCTTTCAAATAAATAAATCAATACGGGTGTGTGCGTTCTCTGAAACAAAGGTTGTTTTCAAGGAGGGGTCCCTTCCAGCATAAAAACAATGCTTTAAGGCTTTTCCCAGTTTGTATGTGTGCTGAGCAATGCAGCACACATGCAACGTTGGAAAAACAAGGAGAAAGAAAACATGCCTTGAGGAGTTGTAAGGTTATGGCGCAAATTCCTGCCTACCAATGTTTGTAGATATGGATTTGCATCAAAACTCACGGGTGGTTGCCCTGGGATCCTCGAGTATCATGGATGCTCGCACCACCAGAGGATCTTGACCACTGGCAATATATCACCAGAAACAGCGCATGAAAGGTTTTGGTACAACTGGGACTTTGCAGTGTGCTAGGTTTCAATTTCCGATTCCCCGCCCACTTACATTTGCATTTATGAGTTAGCATAATGTGTCTAACTAATGATGTATTCATTTATGCATTTACGTTTATATTCTCCATCTCATTATTCATTTATGCGTGTGATGTTATTCAGTTTTCTTAACTTAGCTTGTGTGCCACCATTTTGGGTGCTTCTCTCGGCGTGCGAGTCACGCTCGCTAATTCCCCCTCCCGTAGGAATAGAAAAAAACCCTGAACGCAGCAGTTTTCGTTTCTTAGCTAACTGTGACCGAAACTATAACAAAACCCTAATCAGTAATGTTCTCATGCGCTGGAGATGCTGAGGCCTGGCTCCACGGCCCTGGGCAGAGATAACCAAACGTTGCTATTGCAGGTGCAGATGCCTCTTGTGTGAGGCCATTGTTCACCCTCTCTGGGGTCCAGTACTTTTCCAATATGGGCGTGTTTTACTTTTCTGTACCATGTTATAATGTATTGCTGTGATGAGATGAGTCAGTCCTCTCGGCGCACTCCTAGGGGTGAGGTCAGACAGGGCCCTCTCATATGGGAGTTTGTGGCCTAATAAAAAACTTTGTTTATTCTTCTCCACTGACTTCTTACTTGGTAATTATAGGTGAGTGCAGTAAGTCACTCGGGTGGATTTGAGCCACGCTTATCAAGTGGACGCCGGCCCACTGTTTCATCTGCCCCCTTGAATTAAAGCACAAACGGCGGGGTCCTAAACCGTTTGTCGATTCCAGCGACTTTTGGATGGCACCCCTAAACAGACACATCATCGCTGTCTTTATCAACATAGTGACTTCATTTGTCATGGACTCTTTGTTGTTTGTTTATTTTGTTTATTGCCAGTTAAGTGGGACACATTGTATTTGTACTTTAGGTGCCGTAAACTCAGCTGCTTAGGCCTCAACCCCCTGAGTTGTCCAGTTTGGTACCCAAAGATGGACGAGTACTAGATTTGGAACCAAAGTCCTATGTACAAAACTGTAGCTCTGACCCGAGCGGACACCGGAGCTCTCCCGCTGACCCCTGAGATGGCCGAGCACAGCCGCAGAGGATCACACTGGACAAAAGGAAGATATTACAGGAAGTCCACAACCTAGCGCATAGAAGCCACAGACGCAATTGATATTGTATCTCAGACTGAAAAGGTACGAGGACCTTCTGGGTTCCTATGTGCACCTTATTTTATCTGACTTGGGATAATAAATATATAATAACTGCACATTGACGTTAGTAAGTGGTTTTTATTGTGTTCTTGACTCTGAACTGCTAATTCCATTGACATCCCGTATCACGCCTTGACTGGTCTCCCTCAGCACCTACAGAGACGCCAGAGTCTTAACGGAGTGACGTGGTTATCCAGCAGAGTAAAGTAGGGTTGTGGCCCCTGGACACCAGTGGTAAACTACAGCCACCACAGCAAACTGCCCAGCAGTAGCGGCTGGTGACATTTGAAAACGGTGAGGCGTAACAGTTGGATATGGCTTTTGTATAGCAAGCTCTATGAGCAAGTGTAAAGGACAAACGTGAGGTCCAGGGTTGGTCCTACCCCTGAGAAAAACACTTAAAAAAAGATTGCCAAAAGATGCATTTTATAACAAATAAATTTAGAGATAAAGCAAGGGGAACGTATAGCCTTAAAATATTAAATACATTAAAAACTGCCCCATATCTTACTGCATTAATATGTTCAACAGCTACTGTAATGTGCAAATTGTACAGCGTGACGTCAACCCTTTAAAGTTTATCTCTAAATAAACTGATCTTTTAATACTTGTGCAAGAATGTGTAGTAATATCAGTGGGTTGCAGTCACAGAGCCCTAATTGAATAACTGACCCTGCTGCCCAGGAACCTCTGCCTGCCTTGGAAGCCCAGGAGAGGCCTTGCAGAAGCAAAAGCAAAATACAGAAAAGCAGCTGGGGTATGGGGGAGAGAAAATTGTTCTCCTGCCTGCAATAGTTTTAGTAGCTCTCTCACGCCTGTCCCAGTACCCTCCCGTCCCATCCCAGCTGTCCTCTCCCTTCCGCAGTGGCCACCATCGCAGCATCTTAAAGTGTGTCTCCTACCATCCATGCCACTTGGCCTATGGCTCCCTCCAACTGTGACCCTCTCTCCGCAGTCCCCTTTCCCTACGTATCTCAGTGCCCCTCCCTACCATGGCACATCCCCATTCCTGCCACAGTGCCCCTCCCCACCCTCCCTCAGCACCGCTCCCCTCCACGCCATTGCTCGGTCTGCACTGGGACCTGAGTACCCGTACTTACAGAGTTCACACTTGAGGCCGAAAGCCTTCTCAATCTTGGCCACTCGGACCAGGGGGGTTTGGCCCACCAGGGAGAGGATACTTGGGGAAATCTGCAGCTCCTTCGACCTGGGGGGAAAAAGAGCATGAAATCAAAATGTGCTCTCGGAGGGGCTAGGCTGTGATGGGAAACATTGTTTACAACGCAGGGATTACATCGCAGTGCTATTACATCGCAGTTTTCACAACGCAAGTCATTACAACGACTTGCGCTGGATGGCGCTCTAGGACAAGGAATAGTATAATTTACTATCCAACCACTTCCTTCCTATACGTAGACTGAAGTTGGAATAGTAAATTATACTACTCCTAAATCCAGCGCCCTCCAACGCAAGTCGTTGTAACGACTTTCGTTGTAAAAACCGCCGTGTAATGTATTGCGATGTAAATGTATGCATTGTAACATCCGGCTGTGATAGGGGCTCTGTGAGCCTGCTGAGATTGCCCCACCCGTCTCTTCACCTCCACGTACTTTGTGACAATTCCCACTTCAGATCGCTCGTAGTCCTTAAGCCACTACCTTGATCCTCTTCAAAGGGCACCCTCCTCCCCTCTTGAAACCTGCACAGTGGTGTTGAAGACCCCTCCATGCCACCTGAGGACTCCACTCAGAACAACATTTGGTTGCCTTTCCCACATGGGCATCATACCTGCATCACTTGTACACATCTTACTGTCATGCTGTGATACGTCATCTATGAGAAAAACAGCCTGTGTGATCCATTTATCTAGTTTTCTCCAAATGTCCAAGATAAATGGCATTCAACAAATATTAGAATTCAATTCAGTCAATGACTTATCCCAGAATTCTAGTCTACAAGTTTTTTTTAATGTATTCTGATTGGACCCGCTCCTGTGCTTGCTGCTTTAGTCTCCCGCTTCCTTTATTTCCTTTTCTCTGGGGGGACACCCCCCAAACCTCCTCCATAATTTATGCTCCAATCTTTCCCTTTACTCCTCTCTCCTTGCTTTCTCTTTTTTAGGGGTGAGAGATAACCTCTGCTCCGCCAGCGGAGTTTTCGGTGTTATGCCCACTCCACGCCCAGCTTGGAGCGTGGAGTTCGGAAAAAGCTCTGCCAACCGCCGCTTGGGGGCGTTTTTCACGCCCGCGGCTTGCAGAAGTTAAGTTATGGAGTAAGAAAAAACTAGCGCTAATCTGTCTCCCAGGGAGATTTCTCAAAGAAGCAGATCGCTACCACTCGCGTTGAGAAAACTGCCGCCCGCGTTGAGAAAGCTGCTGCTCGAGTAGAAAGTCTCCGGCGTGCCACGCGGTGCCATTCAAGCTGATTTTAAGTGCGAGACAAGCTCCCAGCGCTAAAAATCAGCACAGCAGCATGACGGACTCTCGGAATCCCGCTGAGTTTTTAGGTAAATTAGCTGAATTCTGCAGACTAAACTCTGTGAGATCTGCCAACTCCTATGCTTCTATCCCTCCACCTCCCTCCCTTTATTGTCTTTAAGAATAATTCACCAAAACAGTTCCTCAAAACCAGCATTTTCCGAACCTACCCACCTCAACCTTCTTTTCGTTTGTCCCCCTTGGCCTTCCCTTTCCACTGAATCTTATCTCACTGTCCCTTTTAGGTCTGGTTCACTAGAGGCAATGCAATCAACCTAAAAAAGAGCTTCCTAGAGTACGACAGAGAGGGGTTTCGCTTTGCTCAAATGTGTGTTGACCCGAGTACTTGTTTAAATTGGGCAAAAGTTGTGTGCTTCCACATTTCAGCAAAAAATGATGTTTCTAGCTCTAATTGATCAAAACATACTAAAACGCAGCAACAAGTGTTGTCGTACAGTGGGAGGCCCTTCGTAAAGGTTGACTAGTCACCTTTCTGTTACTTATTTCTGCATTTGGATGTCAAAGTGGTACTACCGGGGTGGAACCTTTGCACAGAATGAGCTAACCTGTAAAAATGACAAAATAATCAGGTAATACTAACACAAATCATGCTGCAGTATAACTCATAATTTAACGATAAAGGCCACAGGCCTGATTGTTTATAAAGAAAATGTACAATAAAGGCAGTAGGCCTGAGGTATTGATTCTGAAAAGCACAAGTTCAAGTCAGAGGGCTACTTAAAGGGCCTTTGGGTCAGCTCTGCTCTGCCATTGGTCGGTCAGAGTGTCATTTACACTCTGCTTCCATCCACGACAGCGCACCGCATGGGGTAAAGTTGCAGTCCTCACTAGTCATCGGCTCTCCTGCTCTTTGAATAACAATGCTTCCTGATCACATGTGTACATCTACCTTAAAATGAGTGAGCTTCAGTGTCAGGCCTGCTTGGCCAGTCTTTCAGTTTTCAATTTTCTCCTTTATAGTTTTCTTTAATTTCTTTGCTCTTCCTTCTCATGTTTTAATATTTATTAAAAGGATAATACAGCTCTCCAGGCGGTGCTAACTGGTCACTTGCTTTCCGCTTATTTTATCCCATGAACCTCTAAACCAGGAGACCAGTATGGAATGCAGTTGCTTGGGGCAGCACCGCAGAAAGGTTGCGTGAGAGGGAGCAAGGCAGCAACTCTGAAGCTGGGAGAACATGAAAGTGTGAGTATGTTAAATACCCCTTCAGGAAGGAAAATACACTGAATAAGTCTAAAACAAAACACTGGGACACCAGTGCAATACAGGATTTCAGATATGTAAAAAATAGTTTTAAAATGTTTAAAAAATATATAAATTAACTTACAGGAGAGGAGGTGTGTGCTTGGGGTCCCAGTAAGAGGCGGGACTGCTGCCTTCCCAGTGCAGAATAAAAGCAAGGCGCGTGGGCGGTATTATTAAAGTGAAAGCGCGGCATGGCGCACTGGAAAAAATTAACAAAATACTGTTGCAAATGTTGATTTTGGTGAGCCACGCAGAAGAAAACAAAAGCCCGAAGAATTAGCCACCTGCCCCACCTATCTGTTCTTTATCTGCTGTGAGCAGTTGGTCCTCCCCGTGTAACCTGAGCTTTATAACAGATCTACACCCAGAATTACTCCTGCTTCTCTGTCAGCCTCAGAAGGCAGGTGTTTGCGTAGACCTTGAGACAATGTAGGACTACTGAGGGGTTGGGAATAGTAACAGAGTTGAGGGTGCCCCCAAGTTAACCATCCCCGTGATCGAGCCATGCCCTGAAGAAGGTGAGATGTTGCCGCAACACAGAGCCTGCGGATAGCTGGTCGCCCAGGACAGATACTCACAGCGCCTTCTTCTCGTAGTGATGGGGCGAGTCCGACAGGGGTCTCCCTGCCCTCCAGGTGCACCTGCTGGGGGCACTGGGTGGGACCCACTCTTCACCATTCTGCACCGGGCACTTTCCTGCCGGCTTCCATGACGCGCTGTGCGACCGGGTCCTCGTGAGTTTGCGGTTCGTGGCCTCCCACGCCGGAAGGTCCAGCTTCAGGGTCTCCTCCCATTGGTTGATGAGTTGGACAACAGGAACCGGACGGAATTCTTGTGGGATGGAGTTGCGTCTGACTGAGGTGGCAGACGACATGTTGAGCTGAAATAAAAGAGAAACATGTGTAGAGCTCAAAACACAAAAAAAACATGCACATGTCATGTGTTCATGTCCAGAGTGTGTGCATAGAGAAGGGGGATGTCTAGGGACAAAGTATGGAGGGAAAAGTGAAAGGGACGCCTTGAAGGGAGAGAATGAGTGAGATGGAACAGGAGGAGACAAAGAGAATAAAAAATAGATTCAGATCAGAAAAAGGAAGAAATAATACAGGAGAAGAAGAAAGGACAAGCATTTGCATTGCAGTAGGTCTTGCATTTACGAGAGTTTGAGCCATTGGCATTGTAAATGACAATGCCAATAGCTCAAAGTCTTGCAAATGCGAGACCTATTGCATTGCAAATGCAGTTTCTGCAAAAGTGCTCCATGGCATGCTTTCAGATTAATGGTGGCCGTGCCCCTTTCTTCAGACCCAGCTTATCTAAAGAAAGGGGCACGGCCACCATTAAAGTCAACGCGCAGTATGGGTCACTTTTACTAAACAAATCTGTTTGTCAAGTTGACAAACACATGCATTTTGTTGCAAAAGTGCCCCACCCCAGAGTTTCACTTTATACAGCTGCGCACCATCCTTTAGACCTGGCTCGTCTAAAAAAATAGTGTTCGGAGGTTGTATTTAAAGCCTACAGAGTAATGACACATGTAACAGGGAGTGTTGTCACAGGAGGTTACAAATTGAGACAAGGCGGTACTAAGGAGGGACTACAAATCCTATCAGCCAATGAAAAACCACAGTTTCCAAAGGACAATCACACAGGCCAATGAAAAATATAGGCGGAGAGTGGACGGAGCTTCAAGTCCATTCCACAATACAGCATGCTTTGCAGAGCAGCACGTGCGCTGCTCAGGCTCGACCTAAAAAAAGGGTGTGAGAAGATGGAGGTGAGAAGGAGAGGAGAAGACGGAGATAGAGGTCAATGAAAGGACCGGGAAAAAATAAGAGACTGCCGGCAGATTTTCAAAGAAGTCACGCAACGCATCGCAGCCCCCAGAGAGATTGTGTGCCGTGACAGGGAGTGAGCAGGAGAGCACTATATCTTGAGAGCTATGGCTCTCTCCTTTCCTCTCCATAGCTCCGGTGCTGCTTCCTGCAGCTGCGCGCCAGGTACATACCTTAGTGCCATAGTGCAAGGGTGTGTGCAAGAGTCTAGCATGGGTTTTATACTGGAAGGTTACCTTTCCAACACAAAATACTAAGCCTAGACAAGTTCAAACACTTTTTCCACTTTGTATGTGCGTAGCACAGTGCAGCACACAGGCGAAGTAGGAAAAGAAGAGAGAAATGAAAACATTTGTCCTATTAACTCCTCCTTTCAGATGGTGTTAACTTTTGAAGCTAAGCCCTGACTACTAATGTTTGTAGATAGGGTTTCGTATCAAAAGGCATTCGTGGTGGCATGTGAACGCCCCATGTACCCCCTTGGTGCTAATGCGTTACTTGTAGGGCACTTTCCAAAGCAGACCAAGTTTTCCGCTGGAAATTAAATTGGTAAAAAAACATTTTGTGCTGGTTAGTGTCACTTTTGTGATGCTAATCCAGTGGAAAATGTTTGAAAATCTACCCCAGGAAGCTTATTTACAATCTCCTTGCGCCGCTGGTGCGGCACTTTTAAGATGAGAAAATGTGACATTCCGGCGTTGCAAGGGGTTTGTATAAAAGCGCCTATGGGTCATTTTTATCAAAATGGAACGCATCACGTCTTCTTGCTGCACTGCATTACAGGCAAAGGGCAGGAATGTGCCGTATTCATTACAATACGGCACAGTCCTGTCCTTTCCTTGCGCTGTCGCACAAACTGCTGCCTAGCTCCAATGCATTAAGAAAGCAACAATATCTCAACTGCTATCATTCGACAGGACAGTTAGATACGTATGTAGAATACATTACATGAAGAGAAAAGGAGACTCTTGGTGGATTTTTAGGAATGTGCACATGGCATCATATATTTGGATATAAGTTACAATAAGGAGAAATACAGTTGTGACAGCACCGTAGGTAAAAAATTCAGTGAACAACCCGAATTGGACTTCGTGCTCGATTGTGTACATGACACAAAGGCCGGCGACGCAAGTAACAATGTGTGATCCACAAGGAACGGCGCAAGGTGCAAACGTGAAAAGATATGTACAATGAATAGGGTGGTTCAAGTTAATGATTCACAATCTTATTAGACAATTTGTTAACAATTTCTTTTGAACCACGAGAAGGGTGCGCCATCAGTTGCGCTGACAGGTCGGCGGCGTTTCGATCCAATTACTTGGGATCAACTTCAGGACCGGGTTGAAAGGTTTGGACGGTGCTGGATTGAAGTTCAAATGCTGTGAAAAGGTCGTGTCCCAAAAGACATCGGCAGAGTAGGTACAGGGTAAGCCACAGTCAATTGTGCGGGCTCTGAAACTGAAAAAGGCGTAATAATTTGCTGAATGACAGCTGTGTCCCGGAGGACACCTAATACCCCTTTCTTCCACACACTACACTTCCTGCCTCTTTATCTCATTCTTACAGAGACTTCCACATCAAATTTTCAACTCATAAATCTTTCTTCTACACACTACACTTTCTGCCTCTTTATCTCATGATCACCATGGCTGCCTCATCATGCTTTCCTAATAATAATAATAATAATAATAATAATAAATGAGTTTCTAAAGCACATGCTTGTACTATACAGTATGTGCACGCTCCTTCATTCTAAAATCAAGGTACGAAGCTGATTAGACCCTAAGAGAAATCTTGGATAAATTCTTGGCTTAAAGGAAACTAAACTTAAGCTACACCACACTTACTTCTTCCCTCGTACTAGACTTAGGTTAGGTACATCGGGGAAGGCGTATTTCAGAAGCACCAGTTGAGTACTTTTAGTCTTTGTTATTTATGTATATATTTTATGGCTTAGGAATCATACAATGCTTTTACAGTATTATTTTATAATACTCTTCATACTGTACGCATTATACTTTGCAACCAGTATTACGATTGTAGCAGTTCACTTTACTTGCAAGAGAAAGAAGACTTTTATTGAAAACGCTTGTCTCTCTATTTCTCTGCACCTCTGATGAAACGAAGCATGCACGATTGACTGAGTAAAATATCTATCTATTGTTTCCACGACTCTAGAGATATATTTCTTATTCTTGGGAAACAAATATGTCATGTTTATGTGGTTGTCAGAAACTAATCCCTTCTTGTTTATTCGCCTCTGAGACAGCTGGCACTCACAATTAAGTTTAATATATTCGATAGAGACCTAGTCGACACCAGTCCTACGTCAATTCTATAGTATATATTATTCCAATGCGCAGAGCCTATTGGGAATATAGGAACTACTCTACACCTTCTTCCACCTCCTACACTTCCTGCCTCTTTATCTCATGCTTACCAGGTCTGCCTCATCATGCTTTCACCTCATACCTTCTTGTCCCACCACACTGCACTTTCTGCCTCTTTATCTCATGCTTACCAGGGCTGCCTGGTCTTGCTTTCCCCTCACGCCTTTCTTCCACTTCCTGTCTCGTGAGCAGAGTGCCAAGTCTGCTTAGTGGTGACTCCAAGCCACGCCTCTTTCATGACCCCCCAGTTTGAAGTGGAAGGGCACTGCTACAACCGGCTCCAATGGGAGCACTTTATGGGACTGGGTGCAGCTCACGGTGACCGGATATGACCTCACGTGCATCCGCTTCAGGCTGCACGTACTCCAGGATACCTGTGTAAGACCCATCATCTTTGGTTCACGCGCACCCTTTGAAAGGGCTGCGTTGACTCGCTGTGCAGTAAATACGGACACCGAATATTGATAGATTTTTATTCCCCTGCAGACTTCGTGCAGCAGAGGGACACTGCTTCTTGAGATACACAAATGGTGCAGCAGCTGCTGCTCGGCGGAATGAATGGATGCGTTTCTGCTTCTCCTCAGATTTCAGGTATTCAGCGAGTTCATCTCTCCCGGCTGACATCTGATGTGTCCTGAAGAGCACAATTTTGAATTCCAGCATGATCAATCCAACCTTCCTTCCGAGATCATTAAACGAAGTGCTGTGAGATATGAATACATGGTATTTACAGCACTTACCAACAGCAAACTCTGCAGGCCGACCGACACGTCCCCGCAGGGGACACTAATAAGAGGGCGGCCACCGTAGTGCCACAGGAGGGCACACGGGGCAGCCCAGCTCTTTAGCTCTTTGGGACCCTGGAGGGTCCTCCCGCGCGTCACTTCCTTCTGGGGGTGGGCGGGGGAGAGTATATATTCCTCCCCCGCCCACCGAGCGGCCTCTTTGTCCACTGTCCCCTCACCCTGACGCCGTTTGAGGTGCACTCCATGCTTCGGCCTGAGGCCTTGTCTGGCGACGGAGTCTCGTACTTGCGGTGAGGCATCCCCCTCGGGATGGTTCTGTGTTTTCTTTATGGGGTGAGGGGACTATGTAAGTGATTAGGCATAGCATTACGGGCGATGCGTGGCCACGGCATTTTAGTTTCGGGATCTCTCGGGATCACATTGAGGCTGTGGGACTGCCGGAGGGTTTCTATGCTCTCGCCGTTTCGCAGAACTTGTGTTGTCTCGGCTTTAGCATTTCGCGCTGTTGTAGTCCTATCCGTGGTAGGCAGTATTGCTTTCCTTTCCTTTGCCGGCAGTGTTGGTTTTCTTTCCGTGGTCTGCAGGCTGAAAATGTTTCCGAATTCTGCAGTGGTTATTTCCTCTCGCGTACGCAGGGTTTTTTGCATGTATTTAGTGCGGAGCCCCTCTGCCACGGCCGGTTTCAAGGCGTCGATGGGGAATCTAGTTACGATTGGGCCTGGCGGGCTCTCTTTATGGTGCGATGAGGTGGCTCGTCATTCTGATAGCTGGGACAGGGTGCTTGGGTAGACAGGGATTTCTCTTTGGTTGCACGCTTTCTCGTCAAGGATATTTACTCTGATTACGGCCACTTTGACCGTTACGATCTATTCAGGGCACACCTTCTCATTCGTGCATTCCCCCCCCCCCACACATTCCCCATCGGGTGCTTTTGAACAGTGGTTGGCCCCGTGTTGCGGGGGCGCTATGGTTTGTTGTTGGGGGGGGGGGGGTGTTTGCTCGGGGTCCGGGCGACGCATCTGGCAGTACACACAGGGGTACAGGGGGCCGTTTGTCATTTTATTCTTCAGCAGCCTTCTGCGGGCAGGCCGTGATGTTTCCTCTGGGTGCCTTGCTTGTCCTCCGGCCCGGCCCTACTCGTGTTGCAGGACCGTTTGAGGGAAGTTTTGTGTTACTATTCCTGTGACACCTGGGGTACCAGCTCTATGACAGTGCTGTTTTGGCGCAAAGTAGAGTCCAGTTTGGCATTCAGGACGGCTTCGGGGCACTGCTTACGTAAGCGGGGCCGCAAGGTCGCAGCCACTTTAGGGATCTGGGCAGCCATTGTCCACTGAGTTCGCGGGCAGTTTGCGGCCATCTTGGCGAGGCGAACATCCTTGTTGGCATGTGTATATGCTAATAAACCTGCAGCTACTTTTTCCCAACAACAAGTTGTCTTGTCTGTTCATTTCTGCGACATGCATGTTGCTGGGAGCGGGCGAGTGAGTGGGCCGATATTGACACTAGATGGGCCGTCCGACACGTCCCCACAGGGGACACACATAAGAGGGCGGCCCCCATAGTGTCACAAGATGGCACACGGGGGCAGCCCAGCTCTTTTAGGATCGGAGGGTCCCGAGCGTCACATCCGGCCTGTTGGGGGCGGGGGAGAGTATATATTCCTCACCCGCCCACCTAGCGGCCTCTTTGGCCGCCGTCCCCTCACCCTGACGCCGTTTCCCTCCCTAACGCATACCCGGCGTTCTCAGGGTGGGGGGGGGTAATGCTTTCTAATCTTGTCTCATTTGTGTTGCAGGCGGAGTTACAGGGCGATCCAGAGGCGGAAAGGTACCCCGGAGTACCCTCTTCAGGAGCACAAAGGATGCTGAGGCCTAATATCCCCAGGTAGTCTGTGCGGTGGACCCTGGGGGTGCGACGGCGCCCCGCTATCCTACGGGCGGTTGGAAACCTGTACAACCGGGGGTTGCTTGAACGCTCCGCCCCTCGTAGGGGGGGGCGTGAGCAAGAGGGTGGACCAATGGTTCACCGGAATTGGGAGGGGCTATCTCCTCCCATTACCGCTAAGCAACGATTGGCTAAGGCCATGTTGCAAATTGGCCCATCAGGTGGTAGGTCGCGAGGGGCGGCTTGCCTTTTGGATCGCCTGTAAGATAACCCACCATGTTGGCATGTGTATATGCTAATAAACCTGCAGCTACTTTTCTCTCAACAAAAAAGTTGTCTTGTCTGGTTATTTCTGCGACATGCATGTTATGGGGAGCGGGCTGGTGAGTGGGCCGATATTGGCACTATGCGGTGTGGCGCACTATATGAAAAGCATTGGCACATGCAATACACCAAGCTTGCATTCTAAATAGATGCCTGTAATACACACACTAAGCCAAGCTGTGGCGCTATGAGACCATGCATGTTGATTTGTAGGCACTAGTTCATAACTCATGAAAGCCATAATGTTAAGCCAATCCTGCAGGGTGTAAACTAGTAAACGTCCACTATATGCCCGAGCCCAGTGCTCTACATTTGCAGGTGCTGCTGTGTTCCCTGCACTTCTTTGATCTGAAAGGCAGAGTAGCTGCCCTCTTCAGCAGAGCTGCAACACTTTGATGGGGAGCACTGAGGCTTCTTGCTAATGTATAGGTACTCTCATATTGAGTGTACCTGCACTTACATGAGTGGCATGGCAAGGGTCCATGGACCCCAGCGCAAGCAGGGGAAATGCCCCGCCCCCCAACTGTTGTCAGGCAACAATAAACGTGCGAAGGCAGTTTTTTTAACTCATCTAAGGAGCTCAGATGGTTAACGCGGCTGCTGCAAAGAGCGTGTACTATGCAGATCACAGAACAGTAGTTTATGTGCATAGCTCAGTGAGTTACTGCTTTGGTCACAGAGATCATTTTGTAAGTGTGCACTTCATAAGTTACAACCGTAATCTAGGTTAGAAAGAAATCAGTGCGAGAAAGATAAAACATAAAATGGTAATAGATAAAAGCAGGGCACAAGTCCTAAAAAAGCAATGGGGGGCACCGGAAGGGACGTCACGACAGGAAGTGACATCACGAAAGGTGCCGAGCTCCTCGTCCCAGAGAGGCCAAAGAGTGAAGTCCAGCTTTTTGGCAGGGGGGACGGCGTCACCCCGGTAAAATAAGTGAGGGAACGCCGTCCACCCGTGTGGTACCCCGAATCGAGCCCTGGATAAAAGTTATCATCACTTTTAGTTTGCTTTGTGCGTTACGGGCGGGCGGGTGGTCAGGGCTGCTCTGCTCCTTGAGCAGGGCAGGGGAGAAATAGTTTTCCCACTCCTGAGTACGCAGAGACTGTTGCGTCGGCCCTCTCGGGCCATATCCAAACCAATCATGTGCACTCTGCCATTCTCCATGAGGGCTACATTGCAGCCTGCATGGACAACATGGCAACCCCATTAGCCCCTGGATGGGTGGCATCCCGACAAATTACAACGCTGCTTGCAGCGTTGTGATTGGCTTTGGGAAAGGAGCCTGGCTTCCTGCTTCCTGTCGGAGGTAGGAGAGCAGGAGCCGAGAAGACGTGGACCCAGTGGAAAGGAAAGGTAAAATATTAATATATTTTTTAATTTCTCCGCGATATCCACCCGCGACACCCCCCGCAAATCCCCACTCGCAACCCCTCGTGCCCGCCCCCCACCTATGAGCAATGCCGGCCGCTACTGCGCATGAAACCTAACCCCTTGTCATTGGGGTCTAGGGAGGATGGGCTTAGGGCAGGGTCTGAGCTGGGCATGGAGCGGGGAGGGGGGCTTAGGGTAGAGTCCCAGCTTGGCATGGAGAAGGGGCTTGGGACAGGGTCCCAGCTTGGCATGGAGGGGGGAGGAGGGGCTCAGGACAGGGTCCCAGCTTGGCATGGAGGGGGGAGGAGGGGCTCAGGACAGGGTTCCAGCTTGGCATGGAGGGGGGAGGAGGGGCTCAGGACAGGGTCCCAGCTTGGAATTTTCGGGGGAGGAGGGGCTCAGGACAGGGTCCCAGCTTGGCATGGAGGGGTAGGAGGGGCTCAGGACAGGGTCCCAGCTTGCCACGGAGCAGGGAGGAGGGGCTTAGGACAGGGTCTCTCATGGGAAAGAGCTAAAAATGTCCCCCTTCTCGTCCGATCTGCACCGTCCCGGTACTCCAATCTTATCTTTTCCCACCTACCCCTACATGCCAACCCCCTATTTAGTCCACCTCTCTTCCAACCTTCTCCCCTAGTTACCTTTCCTTACGCTCCCCTTATTCCCTCCTCTTCTCCTCTTTTCTACCCCCTCCTCTCCTCGCTATTTACCCCAATTTCTTCACCAACCCACTCCATCTCTCTTCTTCTCCCCACTCCTACAGTAATGCTGTGCGACCCCCTTTTTCCCTTGGTAACTCTTTCCCTTTCCCTCCCTCGGGCCTAGCAGAACCACTTTTTCTTCAATTTACCTATCTCCCAACCCCCCTCACTCCGCCAGGTGCCTGTTCCCTCACATCGACCTCACCTGGCTGACAGGACCTCTCCAACCCCCTCTCCTCTCTTCCTCTCAAACCTCCTTCCTTCTTATGACTCCACACATTCCTCCCCTCTCTTTCCGCCCCATCGCCTCGCTCCTCACCTATGTTTTAAAATGAAGTATTGAGTCGAATTAATTAAGATTAAATTGTATAATTGAAGAAGTATAGTTATGCAACCCTGGTGAGAAATGTGCATGCGCGGCTGCCCGCACATGCGCATTGGTTAGAAATTGCGCCGTGAACGAGCAGAGGGAGCCCCGGGACGCCGCGGACAAGGTAAGTGTATTTTATTTATTTATATGGGCCCATTTAATCAAATTTAGCTATGTAGGGGAGGGGGGCATGCTTCGTGTAGTGGGGCTACGCGAAGTGCGCAGGTGGGCGTAGTTTCTCGCCCACTTTGCGTAGCTTCGCGTAGCCCCACTACGCACACTACACCCAGGGTTAATATTAATGAGAATATTACATAATCCTTAGGCAAACCTGGTTTTGTTCTTAATCTGCCAAGATCTCTGTTGAATGTGTTGTCAAAGTGATTAGAACCGACTCGATGAGAAAGTCGTGAATGTTGATTTGAGGCTTTCACTAAGCAGGACATATTCCAAACATCTCCAGAATCTAACACAACTACATTTCTTTTGACATCAGAAATTACAAAAGGACCCCTGAATTTAGAATGCCCTTTCCTCACAATGCCAGGTCTTCGCACAAGAACAGTATCACCAACACACCACAAAATCTGTTTTGTGCCATGTCGGTTATCAAAATTGATTTTGTATTTGTGTTGATAATTCTTTCTTCGTACACTCATGTCAGAAACAGAAAGTTGATCAAGAACAGAAGTATCCAGTCCTAACCAAACAGGATTTAATTTACAATGAGGTTTCCTTCCCCTGAGAACAGCAAAAAGTGATACACATGTCACACTATTAGGTGTCACTCTGTGTGCCCACCAAGTTTCTCTCAAAGCCACCTTCAATGATATTTTATTTTGAATTGCACGTTGGACACAACTTTTAACAATTTTGTTCATGCTCTCTGCCAATCCGTTTGCTTGTGGCGAATAAAGAGCGGTTTTAAAATGAACAATGGCTAAACTTGAAAGAAACTGTTCCATCTCTAAGGACACAAATTGCGTACCATTATCGGAAATGAGGGTCTTAGGAATTTCTTCTCTGGAAAATTCCTCCTTAAGGAAATCAATAACAGTTTGAGTATCAACAATTGGAACACATTTGGTTACCACCCATTTAGAAGTATAATCCACCAGCCAAATCACAAAACGTTCACTGTGGTTCAATAACTCATATGGACCTGCAATGTCTATGGCTAGTTTTGTCCATGGTTCAACAGGCACTTCCACTGGTGAAATTGGTGCAGAGAAAGTTTTTTTAGATTTATCATTGTTGGCACATTGCCAACAGTCCTTTACAACACTTTCCACCTCATGGTCCATTCCTGGCGACCAGTACCACGGACGAAGTCTAGCTTTTGTCTTATTACGAATCATGTGCCAAATTGATTACTTTGGATCTCAAAACAAAAGGAGGAACTAAACGTTTTCCTCTCAATATCTTTTCATCCAAAATACATAACTCATCTTTAACACAAAAATAATTGATCCTGGAAGAAGATAGCATTTTCTTGTCTGGCCATCCTTTTGTAATGAAATCTTTCAAAACGCTCAAATCAGGATCATTCACACATGCATCAGCCCATTCTCTATTTTCTCACAAATCCAATGTATAGTCGAAATGTCCACATTGACTACATCAGATTGAATGGGTAACCTTGACATACAGTCTGCCATACAGTTTTTAGAACCCTGTACAAACTCAAGAACAAAATTATAGTTGGATAAGCCATCCACCCAACGAGAAATTCTAGGAGAAAGATTGTCTATCTCTCTGGAAGTGAAACTCCTTGAAAGTGGTTTATGATCAGACCTTACAATGAAAGGTATTCCCCACAGGAAAAAATATTGAAATGGAGAATTGCCCAAAAACCTGCCAATGCCTCCCTTTCAATTACTGAGTATCTTTCTACCGCTTCTCTCAAAGCATGGGATGCAAACGCAATTACCTTTAATTCACCATTGGCCATCTGAGAAAGCACAGCGCCCAATCCACAAAAACTTGCATCAGTAGATACAATTGTTTTTTTATTCACATCAAAATTGCCCAAAGTCAGTAGTTTTGCAATACAACCCCTCACAGTACTGAATGCTACATCACACTCGTCGGACCAAACAAACTGAGAACACATTTTTAAAAGAGATCTCAAAGGTTGAGAAATGGAAGCAACTTTTGAATGAATTTAGAGCAAAATTCTGCCATTCCAAGAAATGAACGTACTTGATCTTTATTAATAGGTTTAGTAGCTCCCGCTATGCTTTTAGCTAACTCCAATTTAGGACTAATTCCCTCTCCAGAAATAGTATGACCAAGGTAAGTTACTGAAGTAACCCTAAACTTACATTTCTCTTTTTTAATCACCAATCCTGCAGTCTGCAATCTTTCCAACACTTGCCATAAAATACCATCATGCTCCTCCACATCTTTTCTATAAACCAAAATATCATCCTGGAAGCACAATTCTTTGTTTAAACCATGTAGTACTTGCTTCATTACTCTTTGAAAACACGCTGCAGTGGAAGCAAGCCCAAAAGCATCCTTACAAATTGAAAAACTCCAATAGGTGTGACAAATGAAGTTAAATGCTTAGACTCCGGGTGTAGCTTAAACTGGTGGTAAGCGGAGGACAAATCCATCACACTAAATATCTTTACATCCTTGATGAGGGTTAGTGTTTCAGTGATGTTCGGTAAAGGTTGTATATCTACCCAAATGAATTTGTTTAAATCTTTCAGATCAGCACACACCACCATCTTTAGGCGCCAAAACCACCGGAGCCAACCACTCAGAGCTCTCAATCTCTTCGATTACTCCTCTTTCCTTGAGTTTCTTAATCTCACGCTCCAATTGCTCCATCAATATGTTAGGAACCTTTCTCACTTTTGCTACAAAAGGTGTTGCACCATGTTTCAAAATGATTTTGTGTTCAAAGTTCCTTAGAAGTCCCAAATTAGTGCTAAAAACATCCTAGTCGCCAGTGTTAAAACAAAGTATTGAGTTGAATTAATTAAGATTAAATCGTTTAATTGAAGAAGTATAGTTATGCAACCCTCATGGACCTCGATCCAGCTCCCAACTGCCAGACGAAGTTCCAAACACAACCAAACCCTTGAGAATGTAGAATACACAATACATCATAACATGACATGGTAAGAATTCTAAACATGACATAACCATAACACTATCTCCCCCTAATTTTGTCCTTAATTTCTATTCTTCTTGCAACGCCAACAAAGACAACTCTCCCTTTATCTCTGATGCACCAACACCCGCCCTCAACCACCACCTTTCCCCACCTCTGAACCATGTACCCCAACTCCCCTCCTGTATCCCCACCTCTCCCTGCCTTCCACCGCCAATTGCACCCCCTCCTGTTTCCATTGAGCCACCCAACATGCCCTGCTCTGCCATACTCTCTCTGGAAAATAAGCTAGGTTCTCTCATCACCTCCATCTCCCAACTTGAAGCTACCATTTCACTTTTAAGCTCCAAGATTTCCACCTTTCCATACACCTCAATTCCTTTGGAAAACACTCACCTTCCCATGAGATGCACCTTGCCCCTACACCCCATAATAGCCAATCATAACCTGTTGTCTGCACACATCGCAAACTCACACAAGTCCTTGAACGCCCGCCTTCTTCCACTTTCCCCTCCAAGTGACCCTACTATCTACATTATTCCAACCATCTCCTCTGTCAGAACCACTCATCCACCTAAACCCTCCCGAGCACCCTCATATAAGTACAATATCCCTATCACCCCCCATGGCCCAAGTGCCCCCGTCACCAAAACAGTCTCGACAGAGCTGCGCTGCATTCTCCACAACTGCAGATCTGCAATAAAACACAAACTTGAAATCTCCGATACCATCACCCTTCACAATATTGACATGCTCTTCCTAACGGAGACCTGGTTCAACGATACCTCTCACTCTATGTTTGATTTCCTATTACCCACAGGCTATTCTATATTTAGAATTGACAGAATTGACAAAGTTGGGGGAGGTGTTGCAGTTATCTTTAGAAACTCCCTTCAACGTAAGGCTTTTCCTAACAGCTCCTTCCACACTTTTGAATGCCTATCCCTTGAACATCATCTGCACCACCGCTCACCCCTCAGATTCCATGCCATTTACCGCCCGCCTGATAGAGGTGACTTCAATCTCCACTGGGGCTCGCTTCAAGACTCTTCTGCGAATATGCTGGCCACCTTCCTCTCTGCAAACAATCTTATCCAGCACTGCACAGAAACAACACACTCTAAGGGCTCAATCCTGGACCTTGGTATTTCTAAAGCAGGCATGCGTACTATCGCTATCCCTATTCAAGTAGACTGGCCTGACCACCTCCTCATCCCATTCTCTCTCCACCTATCACACTCAATAACTCTCGGCCAACCTAATAGGGCTACTTCCTGGTTCCGTGACACCAAAAATATTGACCTCGGTACCTGAAGTGCGTCGCTTTTCCAAGGAAGATGTGCTTGTGGTACTCGGATCTTGCTAAACGAAGCGTGGCCAAATTATCGGTGGAGGGCGCTTGTCTCCATTGTTTCTCTAGAAATCTTAGGTACTTCCTTTCTTCATAGAGGGATTTGTTGAACCAAGGTGCTGAGCGAGTGGGCATTTTCTTTTTGCTTTGGAGAGAAGCAACCTTATTGATTTCGACTGCAAGGACTGTGAGGCATTGGGAGGTGAGTTCGTTAACATCTAGGTTCGGGTCTAGCCTTGGAAGTGATAGCAAAGCTGATTCACAGAGGGTACCGAGTGTAGGAAGGTGGATACCTGACTATGGTTACCCCAGATTTTTTGCCTAGTGTTTAGCTGGTTTTCGACTTAGTTGGCCTGGGATCCTGCTAATCAGGGCCCCAGGCTATCTGCTCTCTATTTAAAATGGACTCCATGTACCCTAGGTACATCTCCAATTGGATACTGGGTCACCTTATGAGCCCCTGTACAGTGTACTATAGGTACCCAGGGCATAGGCGCATCCAAGGCCTACCAGGGGCTGCAGCATGTATTATGCCACCCCTACCTTGCCACCCAAATTGACACAACTGGCTGATCACTCAGCTGGGGCAAGGTGGTGTAATCGCCCCTTGCTTAGATATAGTATACCTATATCTAACCTTATATCTAGACACATATACACCTATAAGTCACTTCTATGGCAGGCCTTAACAATCCTGGAGGCAGAGTGCTTGGTTTTATGTGAGATGGTGCTCTAGCATGAGCAGAGCCTGTCTGCAGCTTTCGGAACCATGTCCTTATAGCTGTTCTAGGATATTGCCATACCATATACTCTTAAGTGCATTATGAACCTCCCGGTCAAATGCTAACTATGGTTTGGCTTTATCAAAACATGTCGAGTAAGGTGTCATACGATTTGGAATAATACCTCCTCGCCAGTCCTGGCGATGGGGGTAGCATTCCACCCTTCTAGAGGGAGAAGACATGTAGTTCCTGCTATTCCTGGTTAAAGTTAACCAGAGCCTCAGCATCACAAAATGGATGCTGCTGCCACAGACAGAAGTCTGACCTCCTGCTGCTGGGAGTCCTTCCAGCGAGGGAGGCGTGGACAATAGGTTTCCTGCCTTGGGAGGTGCTAGCATCACCCCAGACAGGACTTTGTGTATTGGGACAGGGAGGGCTGAAAGGATTGAGACACTGCCTGGGGCACACATGGTCCCATGCATAGTCCAGTTCAAACCGGTGCTGGGGCACTCCAGCCCCAGCGCAAAACTGGACAAAGGGAAAGTGGTGTAACCACCCCCTTCCCTGGTCCCACCCATAGGAGGGACCTAGCACGTAATCCAGCCCCTAAGATTGGTATATAGGTAGGAGCTGAGTCTAGAGACTTCAGATAAATCCTGACTGAAACTCTGAAACGAAACTCTGGACCTTCGACGATCTATTTGAAGAAGACGACTAAAGAATCTCCATTGTGGTCAAGGAGTGGTCAAGGAGTGACCACTCTGCACAAGCAGGCACCATCCAGCGATCGACGACTTGCTTTGCCGCTGCCTCCCGCCGGAGCCCGAGCCCAGAGCCTGACAAGAACCAGATTCCCAGACATCCAACAGCCCAATCCACAGTTCCTGCAAAGCTGAGACCCGTGGAGGCAACGAGAGACGTGGGACTGGCCATCTTGAAAAGTCTGCGACCTGCTAACTATGCAGCCCCCGAGGCCTCCTCGAAGCTGTGCATTGGGGATTAAGAAGCCCCAGCCCCGAGCAGCATCTGCACCAAAGATCAGCCCTGCACCCTCCACGAGTTCTGCGTGGGGCCTTTTTGCATTTTCCTGCTCGATGCATCTGCCCGGTCACTTGCCCATTGGCTAGTGGCCATCTTGGCAACGATCCTTTAAAACTACACTGCTGGTCTGATTGCTTCAGATTGGCCCTTGATTTCCTCAAAAGAAGTAGCCCCTCAGACCTTGCTGGTCTGAGTAGGAAGCCTACATTGTATCCTGCGTGGGTTGCCTTTGCCAGGGCTTGTTGACTCCAATCCTGAAGCCGATACTGCCGAAAGCGAGAGCCTTTGTGGTACAGTCCGTGCCTGACTTCTGGTTGTCGTCGATACCTCCTGGTCCACGTGACTGCAGAGACAAGCTTCCCATCAGCACCTGATTGCTTCGCGACATCGCCTGGTTCCTTCCTGGTTCCTTCCTGGTCACTGGCTAGTGACCCAGACTCTATCCCCTCTGCTTTCAGGTCCTCTACACCTTCGATCCACCCTTGGATCCACCCGGACTCTTCTCTCCTGGCCGCCTGCAGCATCTTCTCTCTAAGGCTCCATAGAGCTCCACGAAGAAACCCGGCACACTTTGGGACCTATGCACCCGCTTCCTGTGGGTTAGGTAACGTGAGTACTGCGGTGCTCCTGTAAAGAGTAACTCTGCTAGTGTCCTAGCTTCAAGTGGTTAGGTTCTAGTCCAGTCGGAAGACTCCCAAACCTTTAACTTTCTATTTTTACGAACCCATTGACTTCTATGTGTGCACACGTGTGCCTTTAGACACTGCACGCGCATCCCGTGGGCCTCCTGCTCCCTAACCATTGTTAGCCCCCTGTAGCCCCAGCGATTCCCAAGGCCCTAGGCCTTACCATTGTTCGTGACGTGGTTCTTATACCACTTTTTAAGTATACAGTTTAGCGGGCCACCCGGGCCTATCCATATTTGTGCAACTTTTGTATGCTATATTAAGTTACTTGTTTGCTTTTATGGTTTTAATTAACCGAATAAAGTTTTTTGACTGACTGACAAAGTTACTTGTTATGCGCTTGTGCTTCTGTGCTCATAAAGAGTTCAGGGTATTTCTTTAGAAATAAATACATATATATTTTCAATATATATCTGTGTGGTGTCCTTTCATTTGGTATTAAAGGGATTGCATATGGTAAAACAGCTGGCTTCACATGCCCTCTTGAGTTTAGCCTAAGACTGCTCTGTCCATGCTACCTCTAGGATAGCTGGTCTATAAGGTTGACTTTACAACCATCACCATAAGGGTTATTTGGACTGGTGCAAGGTGCCCACTAGAATAGTGAACATCATATACTAGGCCAACTTCTCACACCGAGGTCAATATTTTTAGTGTCACGGAACCAGGAGGTAGCCCTCTTAGGTTGGCGTTATAGACTGGTGGCTGACCTAGCAGATTTACTTAACCCAATAGTGACCAAACCCAGGCTGAATCAGAAGATTCAATCGTGGTTCGACCACAAGTGTAAGAAGGCAAAGTCCTTATCAATTGAGTCATTCAAAGCACATGACAGGACCCAAATTAAATTTAGGAGGCAGGAGTTTAAGCAAGTTATTTTAGAGGCCAAACAGCAATGGGAAAACTCCAAATGGGACAGTATAAAAAGTGCTCTGGGGAATAGGAATATGCAGTAATAATAATAATAATAATACTGATATTTGTAAAGCGCGAACAGCTACCTCGCAAGGAGGTGTCCCGGCGCTAAATGAACATTTTTTTTGTTGTGCAGGCAAGAAGGGGGAGAGTGCTTAGCTTAGTAAGTCTGGGCAATAGTGAGAACTGGATGTGGATACGGTCAAGTGGCAGACGAGCTGAATATTGCGCCCGAGAAGTGGATCGAACATTTCCGGCGGCTGTATTCGACTGAAACGGTTATTCCCATGGTGCCGACTCCCTCCCATGTACAACACACTGGTCTCTTATACAGCCCTGCGCATGCTCCCACATTGCCCAGAATGGAAACTGATGTAGGCATAATGATAACACAATTGGAGGTGGAGGGTGCGATCAAGAGACTCCCGGCGGGCAAAGCACCGGGCCTTGATAAAATTCCCTGGGATTTCTTTAGGAATCAACCAGTAGTATGGATTCCATACTTTTGCTTGATGTTTAATGCCATACTCCAGGGTTTCCCTATACCAAAATCCTGGCTGGGGGCCGAGATTGCACCAGTGTTTAAAAAGGGCTCTCCATTAATCCCCGGAAATTACCGCTCGATCAGTTTGATCGGCGTTAGTCAAAAACTCTTTGCGCGGATTATCATCGACTGGCTTCAGACATGGATGGAGGAACATGAGAAATTGAGCCCATACCAAGCCAGATTTAGGGAAAAAATATCCACCTTAGACCAACTTCTTAGATTACAACTCTTGTATTGGAAAACGGTGAAAGTAGAGGGTGACAGCCTCTACTTGAGTTTTGTTGACCTCAAGAAGGCGTTTGATCTGGTACCTCGGGAACTCCTGTGGGTAGTATTGGAGGATATGGGGATCCCTACCTACCGTCTTGAGATTATCAACAGACTGCACTTAAATAACTTTGCACAAGTCAGGAGTCGTAAAAGGGATGTTTTGACACCTAGGTTTTTGGTTAATAGAGGAGTCAGACAGGGGTGTGTCCTGGCCCCCACCCTTTTCTGCCTTTTCATTAATGTCTTAATTTTCCACCTTAAGGGGGTCAAAGACGTCGATGCCCCGAAAATAAGAAACAAACAGGTAGTGGCATTGATGTTTGCTGATGACACCCTTTTATAGTCGAAATCCCCGATGGGAATACAGCATGCCCTAGATAGCTTTGCCAGTTTCTGTAAGAAAAGGGGGCTGGAAATTAATACACAAAAGACAAAGTATATGGTCTGTAATCCACCTAAGACCACCTGTCCCAACCCTTCCTTAAACAGCATCACTCTGGAAAGGGTAACGGTATTCGAATATTTGGGCATCACCCTCACAGATAATATGGAGTGGGGCCCCCAGATTGCTAAGGCCAAACTCAGGCTGGCGCAGACCTGGGGGGTGTTCTAAAACTGCACAGGGAATCCACCTCTAAACCAGTTGCCCCCATTCTTGAAATCTACAAAGCACAAGCTAGGGGAGCTATAATTTATGGGGTGGAACTGTGGGGGCACTCTTCAATTGAATATATTCTCAAGGCAGAAAATTGTTTCTTAAGATCTTCATTGGTTCTCCCAGCCAGCACTCCCGGTATTCTTTTGAGAATGGATTTAGGAATCAAACCAATAGATGAAGAAATCGGTTTACGTCCACTAACATATTGGCGCAGATTGTGGGTTACCCCAGAATTGAAGCACTTTAGATCTGAAGTTAAAGAACTTATGGGTCTACCTGAGATAGAAAAACTCCAGTGGTTTGCTTACATAAAAAAATGAGAGCAAGAGACTGGGTGATTTAGAGCTCTGGAGCAGCCCTGAAGCTGCCTGTGCAGAGATGTCACGAGCTGACCTGGTGAGACTCCATCGTAACCATCAGATGGCGGACATTCTTAGTAACTCTACGCTGGTTTCTTTAACCATAGAGTTTCTCAGTATCAAAGAGGAGTATAAATTGGAGCCCTTTCTGGGCATGATTTTACCCAGTGTAGCGAGGAAAATGTTGTGAATAAAAGATGGATAGTCATGTAGTTTCTTGAAGCTCCTTTATTCAAGTAAGATGGTGATAGGATGTACAGGAGAAAACCCCACCAGGAGCAGGATGGTTGCTGCTCAGCCCACTCTCTTTTACTGTCATTCCCCACACACAACCAGGCACACGAACATTCTACTCACTCTGTCATGCAGCATTCAACATTCCACGCAGACATCACATTCATACTGGCTGAGCAGCTAACAAGGAGATGACCCAAGGTACAACATATCCCCTTTCCTTCAATGGGAATAAAACACAATATTATACTACAAAGCAATTTAAAAATAGCAAAAGATAAAACTTGCAATATATTTTGAAAAAAAAACATAATACCAAAGAGAAGAGAAAGGAAGACTGAGTAAAAGATAAGAAGCCAGGAAAGAGGAGTGCAAAAGAGAAAATATAGCAAGACACATCCCCTTCCCTTGGGAACATTATGAAATACAGAGATGGTAAAATGCAATAAAACCAAAATGTGTACATAATATTCAAGTGCAGAGTAGGCATAGCACAATAAAAGTGAGTACAGATAGATAAAAAGGCAAAGCTGATACTAAGCACAAAGATTACGTAGGGTGAAAACAGTGAAAAGGGTGTGCGCACACCCCGCACTGAAAACATATGGAGGGAAGCTCTCAACTACCCTACAGAAGAAAATAACTTCTAAACTTAAAGTACCAGCAATTACAAGATGCACCCAATCAGGAGCTAATCTTGCAGAAATTTGTACCACTAAATTTGTACCATGTAAGTAAAATATTTAATTACTTGAATTGCCGTATAAATCATTAACACATTACAGTCTTACTTAAATAGCTGTAATATACTAAATTGCTGCATGAATCACTTACATATTACAGTCTTACGGAAATGCTGTAAGAATTACTATAAATATTACAGACTTACTGAAATGCTGTATAAATAGTATAGTATGGCAGTCTTATTCAATTGCTGCACGAATTACAGACTTAATGAATGCTGTATAAATAACTATGAATATAGTGTAACAGTCTTACTAAAAATAGCTGTAAGTCATTATCAACATAACAGCCTTACTAAAATTGCTGCTAATATCATTAAAATAGAACATACTTAAAAAAAATAGCTGGATGGCTTGACACAAACGTAAAATCTTAACCCAAGGTACAACAGAAACTCTATGTACAATTTAGACACGGTACAGTACCACTTAGGGGTTTCTCTCATAAATGGTCCCAATCTAAGCTCCTAGAATGTCCAGCGTGTGGTGCACAGGAGGAGACCGAGCCCCATGTCTTCTTCTTCTGCCCATGTTACAAGCTTTTTGGGTAGCGTTGGCTCGCCCAACTGTGTAGAAATATGGGGTTCAAACATTATCATCAGACATTTAGAATCCTGAAATGTGACACTTCTCCGCCTGTTGTAATTTCAGCCTCCCGTTTCTTGCTCGCCATGTGGCGCAGGCGATGGTCATTTATTATTAATATCTCCCGGTGAAACGTTACCCCTAGCCCATCTTGAGGTGTGATACATGCGTCTCGCTTGTCCTTGTTGTACCTCTTTTTAACCCTTTTAACTTTTGTACTTCATTTTTAACTACGTTTTTAGCTTTTATGATATCCAATTGAGCATTTCTTTTTAATGTGGATGAATATTGTCATAATTATGTGTTATATCGATTGTATGTTTGTATCTTTTATGGTCTATGACCGAAATAAAGATTATTTGAAGTTGAAGTTATAGAGTGTGATAGGTGGAGAGAGAATGGGATGAGGAGGTGGTCAGGCCAGTCTACGTGAATAGGGGTAGCGATGTTATGCATGCCTGCTTTAGAAATAACAAGGTCCAGGATTGAGCCCTTAGAGTGTGTTGATTCTTGGCAGTGTTGGATAAGATTATTTGCAGAGAGGACGGTGGCCAGCAAATTCGCAGAAGAGTCTTGAAGCGAGCCCCAGTGGAGATTGAAGTCACCCACGAAGATCTGGTTGTCACTTTGCGAGTATTTGTCGCTGATGAAGTCAGTGAGTTCCTCCATAAACGAGGGGCCGCTGCAAGGCGGGCGGTAAATGGCATGGAATCTGAGGGGTGAGCGGTGGTGCAATTGAAGTTGAAGGGATAGGCATTCAAAAGTGCGGAAGGAGCGGTTAGGAAAAGCCTTAAGTTGAAGGGAGTTTAAGATGACTGTAAGACCGCCCCTAACTTTGTCACTTCTGTCATTTCTAAATATAGAATAGCCTGTGGGTACTAGGAGATCAAACATAGAGTGAGAGGTATCGTTGAACCAGGTCTCTGTGAGGAAGAGCATGTCAATATTGTTAAGTATTATGGTGTCGGAGATTTCGTGGAGGGGCCCAGGACAGGGCCCCAGCTTGGCAGGGAGGAGGGGCTCAGGGCAGGGCCCCAGCTTGGCAGGGAAGAGGAGCCCAGGACAGGACCCCAGCTTGACAGGGAGGAGGGGCTCAGGGCAGGGCCCCAGCTTGGCAGGGAGGAGGGGCTCAGGGCAGGATCCCAGCTTGGCATGGAGAAGAGAGGAGGGGCTCAGGACAGGGTTCCAGCTTGGCGGGGAGGAGGGGCCCAGGACAGGGTCCCAACCGGGCAAGTAGTAGGGAGGAGGGCTTAGGGCTGGGTCCCAGCTTGGCAGGGAGGAGGGGCTTAGGGCAGGCAGGAGGGGCTCAGGGCAGGGTCCCAGCTTGGCAGGGAGGAGTGGCTCAGGGCAGGGTCCCAGCTTGGCAGGGAGGAGGGGCTCATGGCAGGGTCCCAGCTTTGCACGGAGATGGGAGGAGGGGATTGGGGCTGGATCCCAGCTTGGCAGGGAAGAGGGGCCAGGACAGGGCCCCAGCTTGACAGGGAGGAGGGGCAAAGGGCAGGGCCCCAGCTTGGCAGGGAGGAGGGGCTCAGGGCAGGGTCCCAGCTTGGCACGGAGATGGGAGGAGGGGCTTGGGGCTGGATCCCAGCTTAGAAGGGAGGAGGGGATTAGGACAGGGTCCCAGCTTGGCACGGAGATGGGAGGAGGGGCTCAGGGCTGGGTCCCAGCTTGGCATGGAGACGGGGATCGGGACAGGGTCCCAGCTAGACACAGAGAAGGGTGGAGGGCCTTATGACAGGGTCCCAGATTGGCAGGGAGGAGGGGCTCAGGGCAGGGTCTCAGCTTGGCATGGAGTGGGGAGGAGGGGCTTAGGGCAGGGTCCCAACTTGTCAGGAAGTAGTAGGCTCACTGTTAGGAAGTATCTCTGGCAGACGTCACCTGCCTCCTTCATATGAGACTTTATGAAGAACAGAGAATCTGTGCGCAGAGTCTTTCAGATCAAGAGGTGCTACCTCCCTGAGAGCGGGGTTGACCGCCCAGAGCAGGGTGTACAGGGCAGGGTGTACAGAGCAGGTTGTACAGAGCAGGGTGTATCCCCCAGAGCAGGGTGTACAGAGCAGGGTGTACCCCCCAGAGCAGGGTGTACAGAGAAGGGTGTACAGAGCAGGGTGTATCCCCCAGAGCAGGGTGTACAGAGCAGGGTGTATCCCCCAGAGCAGGGTGTACAGAGCAGGGTGTACCCCCCAGAGCAGGGTGTACAGAGCAGGGTGTACAGAGCAGGGTGTATCCCCCAGAGCAGGGTGTACAGAGCAGGGTGTACCCCCCAGAGCAGGGTGTACAGAGCAGGGTGTACCCCCCAGAGGAGGGTGTACAGAGCAGGTTGCACCGCCCAGAGTAGGGTGTACAGAGCAGGTTGCACCGCCCAGAGCAGGGTGTACCACCCAGAGCAGGTTGCACCGCCCAGAGCAGGGTGTACCCCCCAGAGCAGGGTGTACAGAGCAGGTTGCACCGCCCAGAGCAGGGTGTACAGAGCAGGGTGTACCGCCCAGAGCAGGGTGTACCGCCCAGAGCAGGGTGTACCCCCCAGAGCAGGGTGTACAGAGCAGGTTGCACCGCCCAGAGCAGGGTGCACCGCCCAGAGCAGGGTGTACCGCCCAGAGCAGGGTGTACCCCCCAGAGCAGGGTGTACAGAGCAGGTTGCACCGCCCAGAGCAGGGTGTACCGCCCAGAGCAGGGTGTACCCCCCAGAGCAGGGTGTACAGAGCAGGTTGCACCGCCCAGAGCAGGGTGTACAGAGCAGGGTGTACCGCCCAGAGCAGGGTGCAACGCCCAGAGCAAGATGTACCGCCTAGAGCAGGGCGCACCGCGCACAATAGGGTGTACTGCCTAGAGCAGGGCGCACCGCGCACAGCAGGGTGTGCATGCCTGACTGATCAGAATGGTGAAGCTGTCATTCTGCAGCTCTGATGCAAAAACATTCATTGGAAATTAAAACAGCGTATAAACTCCCAGACAGCAGAGTTTGCAGATCACTGTGCACAACGTCCATTCGCTCATTGAAGCCAGGTCCCTCTGCCCCACATCTTTTCTGTTTTACTGACCTGACGTCACATTCATCCATGCCTTATCACCCACTAAAGCCTCCATAAACTTTATGTTGTGTCGAAGGACATGTTTGCTGTGTGTACACCAGACGAGGCATGGGAAACCGTAGACCAGGTGCAGAGGTCACACTGCCATGACTTACTCAGAAGCTGCCGTGCTGCCGGGGCAGGTATCACCCAGGAGAGGTCCGCCTCCTGCCGTCCCACTCGTCAGCACTCGGGCAGGCCCAAGACGCGGCCAATTTGTGCAGAACTGAGCCTGTCCTCTCCTCTGTGTAGAGGCCATGGAGGGTTTTATGGTAGGCTGACAAGAGAGGTTGGACTGGGGCACTGCTTACAGCTTGTGATACTAACAAACATTGGCACAGCCAACAGGTCTTGTTTATCAATCAATCAATCAATCAAAGCATTTGTAAAGCGCACTACTTAGCCTTGAGGGTCTCAAGGTGCTAAGGGGAGGGGGAAGTGCTGCTACTGTTCAAAGAGCCAGGTCTTGAGGAGTCTTCTGAAGGTGAGAAGGTCTTGGGTCTGCCGTAGGCGAATGGGGAGGGTGTTCCATGTCTTGGCGGTGAGGTGGGAGAGTGATCTGCTGCCGGCGGTCACTCTTCGGAAGCGGGGGACAGTAGCAAGGGTGTGGTCGGTGGAGTGGAGCTGGTGGATGGGGGTGTAGAAGCTGAGTCGACTGTTGAGGTATGCTGGTCCGGAGTTGTCGAGTGCTTTGTGTGCGTGGGTGAGGAGCTTGAAGGTTATCCATTTGTTGACGGGGAGCCAGTGCAGGTCTCTCAGGTAGAGTGTGATGTGGTTGCGGCGAGGACTGTCGAGGATCAGGCGTGCAGAGGCGTTCTGGATGCGTTGGAGCCATTTGGCCGAGGCGCCTGCGTAGAGGGCATTTCCGTAGTCCAGTCTGCTGCTGATGAAGGCCTGGGTAACCGTCCTTCTTGTTTCAGTGGAGATCCACTTGTAGATCCTGCGGAGCATGCGGAGGGTGTTGAAGCAGAAGGAAGAGACGGCGTTTACCTGCTTCGTCATGGAGAGGGTGGAGTCGAGGATGACCCCTATGTTGCATGCGTGGTCGGTGGGCGTTGGAGCTGTTCCTAGTGCGGTCGGCCACCAGGAGTCGTCCCAGGCCGAGGGAGTGGATCCGAGGATGAGGACCTCCGTCTTGTCCGAGTTCAGATTCAGTCAGCTGTGTCTCATCCAGTCGGCGATGGCCTTCATTCCTTCGTTGAGGTTGGTTTTGGTGGTGTGGGGGTCTTTGGTGAGGGAGAGGATCAGCTGAGTGTCATCGGCGTAGGAGATGATGTTGAGGTTGTGCAGTCATGCGACGTGGGCGACCGGTGCCATGTAGATGTTGAACAGCGTTGGGCTGAGGGATGAGCCCTGGGGTATGCCACAGATGATCTTGGTGGCTTCGGAGTGGAAGGGAGGAGGCACACACTCCGTGTTCTGCCGAAGAGGAAGGAGGTGGTCCTGTCCAGGGCTTTCTCTTGGATCCCAGCGTTGTGGAGGCGTGTTCGTAGTGTGCGGTGGCAGACCGTGTCGAAGGCGGCTCACAGGTCCAGGAGGATGAGGGCCGCGGTTTCTCCATTGTCTAGCAGTGTCCTAATGTCGTCGGTGGTGGCAATGAGGGCAGTTTCTGCAGTCTATGGCTTTCCCCATATGTTTTAGCCATGGTGCACTCTAGTGTGGCTGCTATCCAGTATGGCTGAAAGTAATTGGTGTAAAGGGCTGTGGAGTGAAGTGTTCCAAAGTTGAGTAGAGTGTAGTGTTATGGAGTGGCATTGCCAAGAGTGGATTGGTGTAGAGTGGAGTGGATTGGCCTAGAGTGGAGTGGCGTTGCACCCAGGGCCTTTCATATTTTCCAGGTACTTTGGGGAAACACAAAAAGATCTGAAGGTTGAGGAATGACTCATGCAGGTGTAATTCTGCTCAATCACACCCTGCAACAGATTTGGTGGATGCCTTTGGGCCTGTTCTTTGCGCTGACGGTAGGTATTTTCCTGTCATATAAGTTCTATCATTGTGTGTGTGTGTGTATATATATATATGTATTCACTGAAAAAAACATAGGTTTCCGATACGTTTTAGTTAGGAATTAGCATTTAAAAAACCTTAGAAATTCACTAAAAAAACATAGGTTTTAGGGGTGTTATAGTTAGCTACACATTTCACTCGTATAAAACCATTGGAATTCCCCCGTTATAGTTAGTTGTACTAACTATAACTCGCGCGCCCCCAATCCGCTGCTGATGATGTCACATATTACATCTTTCATGACATGGTCAGTGACATCACTGATGACATCACTGATGACATCTCAAATGACATCACTGATGACATCATCCATGTGACACGCTGATACATCTGATCATAAGGTAGCATAATCTTTTAACACTCATTATAAAATATGAAGTACCATATTTGAAACCATTCACACACCAGTCCAAGTTTCTAAAAACCCACTCAGTGATTCCTACATCTACACAGATCTAAACACCTGTAGATTCACTCATACATGCTAACAAAGATCAATAGAACACTAATATATATACTTATATACCTACATCAACATTACACACCAGCCCATATCCTATTCCTTTTTGCAGACAAAATATAACCTCTGATGATTACTTTTCATCCCTAAACCTATTGAGAACAATTGTTTTTATGAACATTAAAATTAAGCCTGGACATATGTGCAACATATACATTTTTAACTCTTTTTTCAGTTCCCACAATGTTACATAAATCAGCAGCAAGTGACCAACATTGAAGAAAGTATATCCTCCTGTTCTAGTTAATTTCACCGATGTCTCAACTATGGCATGAACTAGTTGTATGAAACCAGAGAGATTCATACATTTTTAACGGACAACTTTAAGGTAAATACTCACAATGTGACTACTAGACCAAGTTAAAAAGTAACGGATATAAGTACTTGAGGGGTTTTCGGTGGCAGATAATCTCCAATTCACACTTGTACGGATGGGTCCGATACAGGGTAGATCTCTGTATAACTGAAGGATGATTAGGTATTAGGATGGCATACAAAGATCCCAACCTTCTTACTTTTTTTCTTAAAGGGTTCCAAATTGGGGACAAATATTAGACTGTGCAGTAGAGGTTGACGGTGTTGCTCCACTGGTACTTGGGCCTGCTCATGAAGCAGGAGGAGCCTCTCTCAATCTCCTTAACTCTTCCCTTGCAAAGTTGACCGGATTCTTAGTCTGCAAGTGCTTCCACATACTTGCAGTTCCACACCAGTCCTCTTTATTGGGGTCTCCTCTTGAAGGCAGTCTTGCATATGCGGCAAGTAACTTTTCTTGGATTCACCTTTTTTAAGACTTGTGAAAATTAATTTCAAAACATTCAATAAATACGGTGTCACTATGCATTGTGTCAAATGCTTTATTAAAAATATGCAGAAAATGTTCCCTTTAATTGTTGTTAAGGTCTTTACAAGAGAATTTGAAAGGAGAAAGTAGAAGATGAATAACAGAGGTAGGACGTTATATCTCAAACTGCAAAAATTGATAAAAAGGGTGGACCAAAGTCTGCATGTTCAATGCCAGTGGATGCGTTTCAGGCACACTGCAAACATTTTAAAAAATATAAATATTGTCAAGTGTTACTTTGACTTGTAGTGTTTGACCTCATTTATTCACATCAATCTAATTTTAAACACTAATTTTCTTTTTGGTATGCAGATTAACTACACTACTTCTTTTGGACTCCATATTATATGTTGTTTATTACATTGTTTTGTTAGTTATAGTTCTAGTTATTTATTGTATTGTTATCTTTTAGTTATAGTTCCAGTTCTTGTTTTAATAAAAATTAATTTAAAAAGTACATATGTCTGTGGTTTTTTGTGGGGGTTGCAAGCATCAATAGAAATTATATTTATAATTTGAAGTATAATTCTGAGGCTAACTCATTAGCAACATAGTGTGGTGAACTTTTAACCTCTGTGCTAACGTAAGTGTTTCATGAACTGTTACTATGGTAACAGGCAGAAAGCCGTTTGGGAGTAGGGTTAAAAGTTACTGGCTGTACAAAAACCGTTATATTTACCCAGGGTCTTCTACATCACAGAAAGGAAAGCATAGTAAAACAAAACACTGTGTACCAGATTTACTACCCCCCTTGCACCATTTTCGCGTCCAACCTCCCCCCTAACAGCATTACAAATATGTGGGCTTCAATGACCCCCCCCCCTCAAGCCCCGGGAACCACCACCCCCTGAAATTTGTGTATTAAGGGCGGCAAACTGCATGGCCATTGTTTATATTTATTCACATTCCACCTTGAGTGATGCACCAGTAGGATGCAGGAGGCCTTCAGCCCCAGGAGCGGCAGCGTCAACCTGACCGAGACCCAGGATAAAAGCTGAAAGATCAGAATTAGAGCCTGAATATCCTGAACCCGCTGTTTGGAGTGAAAAACCTTAAACTGTGCCCCGTCCAGAACCGCTCCAATGAAGAGGAGCTTCTGAGAGGGGCACAGGTGCGAATTCTGCACGTTGATGGACAATCCCAGCAGGTGCAAGAGGTCGACCGTAGTCTGGAGGTGAGAGACGACTGTCTGGGGCGAGCCCACCTTCAACAACCAGTCGTCGAGATAGGTGAAGATTGGAACACCTGATCTGTGCAGATAATTGAATAAACATGTGAATAAACATGTGAATAAATCTTTCTACTTTTCTACGAGACTATAGAATATTTTGAATATTGTCCATATACCACAACAAACTAAATTTCAATATGAATGCCATCTATTAAAGAGATAATGTACATTTTACAGATGAAGGAAACAGAGTCTTCCTCATAAACTTTAGACTCTGCATTGGTACTTACTTGTAATTACTAAAATCTCTCAATAAACACAAGGGCTCTATGCAGAACCACCCAACATCTATAAACAAAAGCTTGATATATATCTCAAAATAAATGTTTCGTTTTTTTCACCGACCAAATGCACGGATCATACGCGCATCTCGCGACTTTTTTTGTAAAAAAATGTTCTTACTTTGTTTGCCCTACGGGTCCCTATGTCACCCCCTGAGCAGGCCTAGGGGGTCAGGGTGTGTCTAACCTGCCCCTGTTCACGTTTTACCAACATATTTCACAGACTTCTTCACCCTCGCTTGTACCAAGGCACAAAATGGCTGCCAACATTTCCTGGATTCGAATGTTTACAACCGCTTGACAGCCAATTAGAATTCAGCGCGTGATCGGAACGGTGCGCTTATCCTACGAGGCCAATGAGAATTGCATGGGGAAAATGCATTTTGGGACCCCTCTTTTTTCTCAGCCCAAGCTTCACCAATCATCCCCAAACTTTCAGGGAAGGAGCGGAACTGAGCTTGCCAAATGTTTGGAAAATTTCAGGAAGATTCATCAATCGACGCCAAAGTTATTGGCAATAGAATGTTGCGGTTTTGCTATGGGTAATAGGTCCTAACTATAACTACCTACTGAATATATATATACTAATATATATATATATATCAAAACAAAACCCTTTCAGGAATAGAGTGACGCATAAATTATGCAAAAAAGAAGGAGAGAACTCTGGGTAGTTCTCAAGTTTAGGTGGAAAGCAGCCCCTGTTAGAGCACTCTCAACACCAGCGACACTCTAGATCTGCCCACCTCGAATGTCTGTTTTTCTATCAAAGTTTTTAAGCATAGGATTAGCACAGTGCTGTCCACGCCAAGATAGAAAATGACAAAGTCTTTTGCAATTTATATAGCAAAGTCTTTAAGCATAGGACTAGTACAGTGCTGTCCTTGCCGAGCTGTAAAATTACAAAAGCCATTTATCACTCCAGGCACAATATTACAGCTTTGAATTAGTGAAATACCAACTTAAGCCAACCTGAAATGAGTAAAAGGCAACCCCTGACACAGTGTTTCGCTCTAATTAGAGCTCTTCAGAGAGGTATAGCTTTGTCCAGACACAAGGGAGCACCCAGTATTAAGTCAAAACAAAATATATATATATACAGACTCCCAACCTTGCATTATTCCAAACACAAAGAAGAGCACTCACAGGAGCGAGTCCGAAAGTTTATTTCACAGACTCACAGCAACCAGACGCATTTCGGCTGTCGCCTTTTTCAATGGTAATCGAGCGCGCCGGAAACGGCCAACATTTATGTCTAGAATTATAGGGGCATATTACCAAGCAATAGCGATAATTATCGCTATTGCTTGGTTAGCGTGAAAAAATTATCGCCGAGCTGCGGCGATTTTTATCGCAGATAAACCTTGGTATTACCAAGGTTTATCGCAAATGCGATAAAAATCGGCCGCAATGCATGACTATCGCTGAAAAGTCAGCGATATTCATGCATTACCGAGCTAATGCTCTTAGCCATGTTATCCACCTCCCATTGGATAACATGGCTAAGAACTGCTCAGGGGCAGGTGTTAGCTTTTGGAGATATTCACGCTTAGCGCGAATATCTCCAAAAGTTGGTAATAGGAGATAGCGATGTTAGCGACTGTTTCCAGTCGCTAACATCTTGGCACGCCCACTTTGCATGTCATTAGTGATAAATATCACTGACATGCAAAGTGGGGCCCAAGATGGTCGCTATCTCCTACTAGCTGTCGCTAACTGGTGTTAGCGACAGCTAGGTAATAGGGAGATAATTTTATCTCTGCTTTCTTGGCTTTTAACACCAAAAAAGCGGAGATAAACCCCCTTGATAATATGCCCCCTAGTGTCTCCAAATAGATGAACAGTGAGAAGGGACAAACTTGGAGTGTACATAATAGCATTTCATTTCAAACATTTCATCACTGTGCACAATATTTCTCACACAAATGCGATAGTACATACAATATAACTATTTCCTATAGTTTCATAATATTCACACATTAATTCATCGTACTGTTTCATAAATAATGCCCACAGGTGGGCTTAATGTACACATCCGATTTCAAAATGTTTACACACAGGAATTTCCTTTCCATGATTGTGCTTTATATACCACATCATTAATACTCCATCTAAATAGACCATATTGAATTCACATTGACCCCAATGTATTTCAGTTGGAGAATCTATTGCAGATCTATCCCTGGATGGGGATCTAAACCTTAGTGTGAAATTGCAATGCATTAAGTAAAGTTTATAGACAGCCTTTCCCCTTCCCAGCTCAAAGCACCTGAAAAATATGAAAATTTCAAAAAAATTCAAAAAAAATCCCAAAATATTATGTACAGACAATTTACAAAGATCCTTACGTATCCAAAACATGATTACCATTCTCTCTCAAAGTTATTTCTCAAAAATTTCTACTCATCTACTCATGATTTTTCAAATCCTCCAACAACTTACTGAATTCCTTCATTTATTCAATATCTATCACCTAGATGCACCACCAGCCCCTCATTACTATTCAAGCCATCAGGTGTTTTTGTTTGGAGATCAATTATATATCTCGATTCCAGCCTTTTAAGGCTGGTAACCCTGCCTCCTCCCCTGGGATGTAAGGCAACATGGTCTAGGGCAAAGAAGGTCAAAAGGTCCCTATTGCTATTATGTTTGGCCTTAAAGTGTCAAGCCACAGGGTACGACATATCACAATTCTTAATTGCCCTTGTGTGTTCCAAGATACGCATCTTGGTTTGATGTATAGTACTTCCAATGTACTTGAGCCCACAAGGGCAACTAAGACAGTACACAGTATATTGTGTGCTGCATGTGATAAATTTGTTGATAGCCTTTGGGTTTTTTTTTTACTCCCGGTATTGAATATATTAGGACTCTTTTGCTTCCTGTGCAGGTCTTACACCTGCAGCAGGCAAAGAATCCTCATAAATCTTTTCCAAATACATTGGGCAATTTTTTGTTCATATAGCTATTAGCGAGAGAATCTCTTGATGCCCTGGCTTTTCTGAATGTTAACAGTGGTCGCTCCGGAATGCCCATTCCTATAACTGGATCCATCTTTAGCAAGCTCAAATTCTTGCGAAAGATAGTTTTCAGATCCCCTGCTCCTTCAGAAAATGTAGTGATCATTCTAACTTTAGAATCATACGCTGGGTTCTTTAACCATAGAGTTTCTCAGTATCAAAGAGGAGTATAAATTGGAGCCCTTTCTGGACATGATTTTACCCAGTGCAGCGAGGAAACTCTATGTACAATTTAGACACGGTACACTACCACTTAGGGGTTTCACTCATAAACGGTCCCAATCTAAGCTCCTAGAATGTCCAGCGTGTGGTGTACAGGAGGAGACCGAGCCCCATGTCTTCTTCTTCTGCCCATGTTACAAGCTTTTTAGGTAGCGTTGGCGTATCCAACATGCGTAGAAATTTGGGGTTCAAACATTTTCATCAGACATTTAGAATCCTAAAATGTGGCACTTATCGTCCTGTTGTATTTTCAGTCTCCCGTTTCTTGCTCACCATGTGGCGCAGGCACTGGTCATTTATTAATAATATCTCCCGGTGAAACGTTACCCCCTAGCCCATCTTGAGGTGTGATACATGCGTCTCGCTTGTCCTTGTTGTACCTCTTTTTAACCCTTTTAACTTTTGTACTTCATTTTTAACTACGTTTTTAGCTTTTATGATATCCAATTGAGTATTTCTTTTTAATGTTGATGAATATTGTTTTATATCGATTGTATGTTTGTATCTTTTAAGGTCTATGACCGAAAAAAAGATTATTTGAATTTGAAGTTATAGAGTGTGAAAGGTGAAGAGAGAATGGGATGGGGAGGTGGTCAGACCAGTCTACATGAATAGGGGTAGCGATAGAAAGCATGCCTGTTTTCGAAATAACAAGGTCCAGGATTGAGCCCTTAGAGTGTGTTGATTCTGTGCAGTGTTGGATAAGATCATTCGTAGAGAGGAAGGTGACCAGCAAATTTGCAGAGGAGTCTTGAGACGAGCCCCAGTGGAGATTGAAGTCACCCACGAAGAACTGATTGTCACTTTGCGAGTATTTGTCGCTAAAGAAGTCAGTGAATTCCTCCATAAACGAGGGGCCGCTACAAGGCGGACGGTGAATGGCATGGAATCTGAGTTGTGAGCGGTGGTGCAATTGAAGCTCAAGGGATAGGCATTCGAAAGCGCGGAAGGAGCTGTTAGGAAAAGCCTTAAATTGAAGGGATTTTCTAAAGATGACTGTAACACCTCCCCCAACTTTGTCACTTCTGTCATTTCTAAATATAGAATAGCCTGTGGGTACTAGGAGATCAAACATAGAGTGAGAGGTATCGTTGAACCAGGTCTCTGTGAGGAAGAGCATGTCAATATTGTTAAGTATGGGCACGGAGATGGAGATTTCAAGGAGGGGCTCAGGACAGGGTCCCAACTTGGCAGGGATGAGGGGCCCAGGACGGGGTCCCAACTGGGCAAGGAGTAGGGAGGGAGGAGGGGCTCGGGGCAGGGTCCCAGCTTGGCAGGGAGGAGGGGCTCAGGACAGGGTCCCAGCTTGGCAGGGAGGAGGGGCTTAGGGCAAGGTCCCAGCTTGGCAGGGAGAAGGGGCTTAGGACAGGGTCCTAGCTGGGCAGGGAGGAGGGGATTAGGGCAGGGTCCCAGCTTGGAAGGGAGGAGGGGCTTATGGCAGGGCCCCAGCTTGGCAGGGAGGAGGGGCTTAGGGCAGGGTCCCAGCTTGGCAGGGAGGAGGGGCTTAGGGCAGGATCTCACCTTGGCATGGAGTGGGGAGGAGGGGCTTAGGGCAGGGTTCCAATTTGGCAAGGAGAAGGGAGGAGGGGCTCAGGGCTGGGTACCAGCTTGGCAGGGAGGAGGGGCCCAGAACAGGGTCCCAGCTTGGCAGGGAGGAGGGGATTAGGGCAAGGTCCCAGCTTGGCAGGAAGGAGCGGCTCAAGGCAGGGTCCCAACTGGGCAAGGAGGAGGGGCTTAGGGCAGGGTCCCAGCTTGGCAGGGAGGAGGGGCTTAGGGCAGGGTCCCAGCTTGGCAGGGAGGAGGGGCTCAGGGCAGGGTCCCAGCTTGGCACGGAGATGGGAGGAGGGGCTTGGGGCTGGATCCCAGCTTGGCAGGGAAAAGGAGCCGAGGACAGGGCCCAAGCTTGACAGGGAGGAGGGGCTCAGGGCAGGGCCCCAGCTTGGCAGGGAGGAGGGGCTCAGGGCAGGGTCCCAGCTTGGCATGGAGAAGGGAGGAGGGGCTCAGAACAGGGTCCCAGCTTGGCACGAGAAGGGAGGAGGGGCTCAGGGCTGGGTCCCAGTTCGGCAGGGAGGAGGGGCTCAGGGCAGGGTCCCAGCTTGGCAGGGAGGAGGGGATTAGAGCAGGGTACCAGCTTGGCAGGGTGGAGGGGCTTAGGACAGGGTACCAGCTTGGCACGGAGATGGGAGGAGGGGCTCGGGACAGGGTCCCAGCTTGGCAGGGAGGAGGGGATTAGGGCAGGGTTACATCTTGGCAGGGTGGAGGGGCTTAGGACAGGGTCCCGTAAATGTAATGAGGGGGTCCCCGCAAGGAGAACGTGTTTAAGTGAAAACACAGTAACACAGTTGCCAAATAAAACATAAAAGTAGAAATCAAAATAAATCCAACTGTAAATTCCTAGATGAATGTTGTCATTTATTTAACAACACTACGTATGAATCAGTGAAGTATTTTACAATCACATTAGAAAAATGAAAAGCCCCATGTAGGGAGAGGGAAAGGGGAAGATAAGAAATGGTGCTCAAAAGCGGTGAAAAAGTTAGGGAAAGTACACAGACTCAAAAAAGTTGATTATTTACAATCTTCGAAACGGAATTAAAATTATTCCGAAAACCAAAAGCCAACACAGATTATGGCAAGTATTGAAAAAACAATTCGACTGGTGGGGCTGGCTGCTCGGAGGAACTTCCAACTTAAATGATGCCGACCCAATCGGTAACTTTTGAAAAATGGCGATCACCGCCGGGATTTGCTCTGCGTGGACCTACTCAAGTACAAGTCATCTTTAGGAGCGCCTACATACGTGATAATACCGAAATTAACTTCACCCAGACCCCGCGGCTATATTCATATTGCGCCAGTTCGGCATCATTTAAGTTGGTAGTTCCTCCGAGCAGCCAGCCCCACCAGGAGCAGTTTACTACAGCGCTGACATACGTGACAGTACCGGATTTAACCCAGATCTCGCTGACTTATTTCTATGGCGCAAGGTGGGCTTATTTAAAGTTGGCAGTTCCTTGGAGAAGTTAGTTCCACCAGGAGCAGTACATTAATTGGACTCCGTACTACAGTGATTCCTCCCAACCCAGAACAGGACGGCCCCACTTCGCCCCTTCCCCCATTGCACTTGTCCTGATGAAGACCCCGGCAAAGGACTCAATTTAGCCTACATACAGGGGTCGAAACGTCGACTACCTTCACCATTGGGACTTCCGGCACATCCCCAGGATTGTATTATACTATATACGTGACCGTAGAATGTCCCCAGTCGAATTGTTTTTTCAATACTTGCCATAATCTGTGTTGGCTTTTGGTTTTCGGAATAATTTTAATTCCGTTTCGAAGATTGTAAATAATCAACTTTTTTGAGTCTGTGTACTTTCCCTAACTTTTTCACCGCTTTTGAGCACCATTTCTTCTCTTCCCCTTTCCCTCTCCCTACATGGGGCTTTTCATTTTTCTAATGTGATTGTAAAATACTTCACTGATTCATACGTAGTGTTGTTAAATAAATGACAACATTCATCTAGGAATTTACAGTTGGATTTATTTTGATTTCTACTTTTATGTTTTATTTGGCAACTGTGTTACTGTGTTTTCACTTAAACACGTTCTCCTTGCGGGGACCCCCTCATTACATTTACCAGACAACGCCCAGGTCCCCGCGACTGCATGGGTTCAACCCCCCTCTTTTGTAATGTAGGACAGGGTTCCAGCTTGGCATGGAGAAGGTGCTCGGGAAGGGTCCCAGATTGGCAGAGAGGAGGGGCTCAGGGCAGGATCTCACCTTGGCATGGAGTGGGGAGGAGGGGCTTAGGGCAGGGTCCCAATTTGGCAGGGAGAAGGGAGGAGGGGCTCAGGGCTGGGGACCAGCTTGGCAGGG
This sequence comes from Lissotriton vulgaris, assembly GCF_964263255.1. Taxonomy (NCBI): domain Eukaryota; kingdom Metazoa; phylum Chordata; class Amphibia; order Caudata; family Salamandridae; genus Lissotriton; species Lissotriton vulgaris. The sequence continues at coordinate 1,577,947,007 of NC_141696.1, forward strand.
AGGAGGGGATTAGGGCAAGGTCCCAGCTTGGCAGGAAAGAGGGGCTCAGGGCAGGGTTCCAACTGGGCAAGGAGTAGGGAGGAGGGGCTTAGGACAGGGTCCCAGCTTGGCAGGGATGAGGTTCTCAGGGCAGGGTCCCAGCTTAGCAGGGAGGAGGGAGGAGGGGCTCAGAACAGGGTCCCAGCTTGGCATGGGGAAGGGTGGAGGGGCTTATGACAGGGTCCCAGCTTGGCAGGGAGGAGGGGCTCAGGACAGGGTCCCAGTTTGGCAGGGTGGAGGGGCTTAGGGCAGGATCCCAGCTTGGCACGGAGAAGGGAGGAGGGGCTCAGGGCTGGGTACCAGTTTGGCAGGGTGGAGGGGCTTAGGGCAGGGTCCCAGCTTGGCAGGGTGGAGGGGCTTAGGGCAGGGTCCCAGCTTGGCAGGGTGGAGGGGCTTAGGGCATGGCCCCAGCTGGGCAGGGAGGAGGGGCTTAGGGCAGGGTCCCAGCTTGGCAGGGAGGAGGGGCTCCAGGCAGGGTCCCAGCTTGGCATGGAGAAGGGCCTGGGACAGGGTCCCAGCTAGACACAGAGAAGGGTGGAGGGGCTTATGACAGGGTCCCAGCTTGGCAGGGAGGAGGGGCTCCAGGCAGGGTCCCAGCTTGGCATGGAGAAGGGCCTGGGACAGGGTCCCAGCTAGACACAGAGAAGGGTGGAGGGGCTTATGACAGGGTCCAAGCTTGGCAGGGAGGAGGGGCTTAGGGCAGGGTCCCAACTTGGCAGGAAGTAGTAGGCCCACTGGTAGGAAGTATCTCTGGAAGACGTCACCTGCTACCTTCATATGAGACTTTATGAAGAACAGAGAATCTGTGCGCCAAGTCTTTCAGATCAAAAGGTGCTACCTCCCTGAGAGCGGGTTGACCGCCCAGAGCAGGGTGTACAGGGCAGGGTGTACCGCCCACAGCAGGGTGTACAGAGCAGGGTGTACAGAGCAGGGTGTACATAGCATGGTATACCACCCAGAGCAGAGTGTGCCGCCCAGAGCAGGGTGTACAGAGCAGGGTGTACCCCCAATAGCAGGGTGTACCCCCCAGAGCATGGTGGACAGAGCAGGGTGTACTGCCCAGAGCAAGGTGTACAGAGCAGGGTGTACCGCCCAGAGCAGGGTGTACCACCCAGAGCAGGGTGTAACCCTCATAGTGGGTTGAACTACCCAGAGCATGGTGTACCGCCCAGACCAGGGTGTACCGCCCAGAGCAGGGTGTACCGCCCACAGCAGGGTGTACTTCCCAGAGAGTGGCGCCTACAGCAGGGTGTACACCTCATAGCAGGGTGTACCGCCCACAGCAGAGAGTGTTCCGCCCAGAGCAGAGTGTACAGCCTAGAGCAGGATGTAACGCCCAGAGCAAGATGTACCGCCTAGACCAGGGCGCACCGCGCACAGTAGGGTGTACTGCCCAGAGCAGGGTGCACCGCTCAGAGCAGGGTGTACCGCCTAGAGCATGGCGCACCGCGCACAGTAGGGTGTGCATGCCTGACTGATCAGAATGGAGAAGCTGTCATTCTGCAGCTCTGATGCAAAAACATTCATTGGAAATTAAAACAACTTAAAAACTCCCAGACAGCAGAGTTTGCAGATCACGGTGCACGACGTCCATTTGCTCATTGAAGCCAGGTCCCTCTGCCCCACATCTTTTCTGTTTTACTGACCAGACGTCATCACATTCATCCATGCCTTATCACCCACTAAAGCCTCCATAAACTTTATGTTGTGTCGAAGGACATGTTTGCTGTGTGTACACCAGACGAGGCATGGGAAACCGTAGACCAGGTGCAGAGGTCACACTGCCATGACTTACTCAGAAGCTGCCGTGCTGCAGGGGCAGGTATCACGCAGGTGAGGTCCCACCTCCTGCCGTCCCACTCGACAGCACTCGGGCAGGCCCAAGACGCAGCCAATTTGGGCAGAGCTGAGCCTGTCCTCTCCTCTGTGTAGAGGCCATCGAGGGTTTTATGGTAGGCTGACAAGAGAGGTTGGACTGGGGCACTGCTTACAGCTTGAGATAATAACACACATTGGCACAGCCAACAGGTCTTGTCTATCAACCAATCAATCATTCAATCAAATCGCACTACTTACCCGTGAGGGTCTCAAGGCGCTAAGGGGAGGAGGAGTGCTGCTACTGTTCGAAGAGCCAGGTCTTGAGGAGTCTTCTGAAGGTCAGAAGGTCTTGGGTCTGCCGTAGGCGAATGGGGAGGGTGTTCCATGTCTTTGCAGCGAGGTGGGAGAGTGATCTGCCGCCGGCGGTCACTCTTCGGAAGTGGGGGACAGTAGCGAGGGTGTGGTCGGTGGAGCAGAGCTGGTGGGTGGGGGTGTAGAAGCTGAGTCGACTGTTGAGGTACGTTGGTCCGGAGTTGTGGAGTGCTTTGTGTGCGTGGGTGAGAAGCTTGAAGGTTATCCATTTGTTGACGGGGAGCCAGTGTAGGTCTCTCAGGTAGGGTGTGATGTGGCTGCGGCGAGGACTGTTGAGGTTCAGGCGTGCAGAGGCGTTCTGGATGCGTTGAAGCCGTTTCAGGAGTTTGGCCGAGGCTCCTGCGTTGAGGGCGTTTCCGTAGTCCAGTCTGCTGCTGATGAAGGCCTGGGTGACCGTCCTTCTTGTTTCAGTGGGGATCCACATGTAGATCCTGCGGAGCATGCGGAGTGTGTTGAAGCAGGAGGAAGAGACGGCGTTGACCTGCTTCGTCATGGAGAGGGTGGAGTCGAGGATGACCCCTATGTTGCATGCATGGTTGGTGGGCGTTGGAGCTGTTCCTAGTACGGTCGGTCACCAGGAGTCGTCCCAGGCCGAGGGAGTGGATGCGAGGATGAGGACCTCCGTCTTGTCTGAGTTCAGATTCAGTCAGCTGTTTCTCATCCAGTCGGCGATGGCCTTCATTCCTTCGTGGAGGTTGGTTTTGGTGGTGTGGGGGTCTTTGGTGAGGGAGAGGATCAGCTGGGTGTCATCGGCGTAGGAGATGATGTTGAGGATGTGCAGTCATGCGACGTGGGCGACCGGTGCCATGTAGATGCTGAACAGCGTTGGGCTGAGGGACGAGCCCTGGGGTATGCCACAGATGATCTCGGTGGCTTCGGAGTGGAAGGGGGGAGGCGCACGCTCCGTGTTCTGCCGAAGAGGAAGGAGGTGGTCCTGTCTAGGGCTTTCTCTTGGATTCCGGCGTCGTGGAGGCGTGTTCGTAGTGTGCGGTGGTAGACCGTGTCCAAGGCGGCTGACAGGTCCAGGAGGATGAGGGCCGTGGTTTCTTCGTTGTCTATCAGGGTGCTGATGTCGTCAGTGGTGGCAATGAGGGCAGTTTCGGCAGTCTATGGCTTTCCCCATATGCTTTAGCCATGGTATACTCTAGTGTGGCCGCTATCCAGTATGGCTAAAAGTTATTGGTGTAATGGGTCATGGAGTGAAGTGTTCCAAAGTTGAGTAGAGTGTAGTGTTATGGAGTGGCGTTGCCAAGAGTGGATTGGTGTAGAGTGGAGTGGATTGGCCTAGAGTGGAGTGGCGTTGCACCCAGGGCCTTTCATATTTTCCAGGTACTCTGGGGAAACACAACAAGATCTGACGGTTGAGGAATAGCTCATGCAGGTGTCATTCGGCTCAATCACACCCTGCAACACATTTGGTGGAACCCTTTGGGCCTGTTCTTTGAGCTGATGCTAGGTATTTTCCTGTCTTTTAAGTTCTATCATTGTGTGTGTATGTTTATGCATGTGTGTGTGTGTATATATACATATATATATATATATATATATATATATATATATATATATATATATATATATATCACTGAAAAAACCATAGGTTATAGACCATATATAGTTAGGAATTCGCATTTACAAAACCTTATTTTACTCACACAAAACCATTGAAATTCCATATATAGTTAGTTGCACTAACTATATATCGCGCACCCGGAATCCACTGCTGATGATGTCACATATTACATCATTCATGACATGGTCAGTGACATCACTGATGACATTACTGATGACATCTCAAATGACATCACTGATGACATCTCAAATGACATCACTGATGACATCACTGATGACATCTCATTTGACATTACTGATCACATCACTGATGATATCATTCATGTGATAATACGATGAACCTCTTCAGACTCTAATATAACCTTAGATACAATCAGTGTAAACAGACACTCACAGACTGTCACTCATCCATGGAGTTACTCACACACCTAGTCAGTCATGCAAAGAATCAATCACACCTCCATTTCCTCAACTATACAGTTATACAAACTTTACTTATTCAAACATATACTAACACATATTTACTCTCTTATACAATCCCTGATACAAGTTCACAATGATCCATACAGCCACTCACACATTCACTGGCTCTTATGCACAGTTATTTATATATGTCAACTCTCACATGTACTGTGTTTTACATATGTACTTACTTTGACATGTAGCACTGAGATATCCATTCACTCACCAATACACTCATGCACACAGTCAACCGCCCATACAGCTGTTTCCACATGCACTTTTGAAACCATACATCTAGTGAATCAACTGCTCACACATCTATGCACAGAGTCATACACCTCCCAGCCACCCACACACACACTCAGTCTCCCATACAAATACTTGGGCAACCAATCAATAACCCATATAGTTACTCATATAGCTACTTATCAACACATGCAACAGTTTACAGAACAACAGACATAATGATGCACAAATTAAGACAGTTTAGTCACTAACCCATGCACTCAGTGAGACACATTTAATCACTCACTCATACAGTCAGTCATGCACCTACTAAATCCTTCATCCAGACACTTATACATCCACTCATTCTTCAATATGTAAGACATATTTTAACTTTACAGAAACATACAGTCACTGGGTGTTGTCATCAGTGATGTCATCAGTGATGTCATTTGAGATGTCATCAGTGATGTCATCAGTGATGTCACTGACCATGTCATGAATGATGTAATATGTGACATCATCAGCAGTGGATTGCGGGTGCGCGATATATAGTTAGTGCAACTAACTATATATGGAATTTCAATGGTTTTGTGTGAGTAAAATAAGGTTTTGTAAATGCGAATTCCTAACTATATATGGTCTATAACCTATAGTTTTTTCAGTGAATTTTCAAGGTTTTGTAAATGCTAATTCCTAACTATATATGGTCTATAACCTATGGTTTTTTCAGTGAATTTTCAAGGTTTTGTAAATGCTAATTCCTAACTATATATGGTCTATAACCTATGGTTTTTTCAGTGAATATATATATATACATACATATATAAACATATATCATCTGTATATCTATATAAATACAAACATAAATGCATGCATACATATACTTATATGCATACAGATGTATGTTATTTACATGAAAGTTGAAAAAACACTAATAAAAGCAAAGCTAAAAAGCCACCTCATTACAAACAGAATGGCTTTAACTTAAACGAGGGCGAGATCTATTGCATTTTCAATGCTTGTTTACTTTGGTTCCATCAAGAAGGCATTCAGATGTGTCACACATTTGCCATAAATTCTGAATGTTAGCACTTTAGTTGCACATTAGATCACTGTAGTAAAGCTACTGCTCACCAGGGACGTCTGCTGCTGGTATTCAAAGTGCATGTTTCAGTCTGCATGTCAGAATTTTTTTAATGAAATAGAAGAGGATTTGAGAAGTCACTCAAAATGATCCCTAATTTTTCTTTCTGAAGCACGAATCATACTTTCTATGGCAAAATTAACCCCCTCATGTTGTTCCTTTTTAAATTGAGTGTTTTCAGACTTACCACTTCATTCCAATCAAGATGGCTTCTGGTGTGCCATACTTTTGTCATAAGTAAGACTGTTAGCGCTCTAGTTGTTCTTTAGAACACTCTGGGACATTCTGTCATTGGGCTATACTTGGGGTACATCTGGGTGATATTTGGGCTACATTTAGGCTCTTTTGTCTCTGGTGGCCATCTTGGGAGACTGTATGTCAGAATATTTTAATGAAATTGAAGAGGGTTTGAGAAGTCACTCAAAATGTGCCCTAATTTTTCTTTCTGCAGCACTAATCATAATTCATATGGCAAAATATACCCCCTCATTTTGTTCCTTTTTAAATTAAATGTTTTAAGAGTTACCACTTTATTCCAATCAAGATGGCTTCAGGTGTGCCATACCTTTGTAATAAGTAGGACTGTTAGCGCTCTAGTAGTTCTTTAGAACACTCTGGGACATTCTGTCATTGGCTATATTTGGGCTACATCTGGGTGATATTTGGGCTACATTTGGGCTCTTTTGTCTCTGGTGGCCATTTTGGGAGACGGCATGTCAGAATTTTTTAATGAAATAGAAGAGGATTTGAAAAGTCACTCAAAATGTGCCCTAATTTTTCTTTCTGCAGCACTAATAATACCTTCTATTGCATAATATACCCCCTCATTTTGTTCCTTTTTAAATTAAATGTTTTAAGAGTTACCACTTTATTCCCATCACGATGGCTCCAGGTGTGCTATACCTTTGTAATAAGTAGGACTGTTAGCGCTCTAGTTGTTCTTTAGAACACTCTGGGACATTCTGTCATTGGGCTATACTTGGGCTACATCTGGGTGATATTTGGGCTACATTTGGGCTCTTTTGTCTCTGGTGGCCATTTTGGGAGACTGCATGTCAGAATGTTTTAATGAAATAGAAAAGGATTTGAGAAGTCACTCAAAATGTGCCCTAATTTTTCATTCTGCAGCACTAATCATACTTTCTATGGCAAAATATACCCCCTCATGTTGTTTCTTTTTAAATTAAATGTTTTAAGAGTTACCACTTTATTCCAATCAAGATGGCTTCAGGTGTGCCATACCTTTGTAATAAGTAGGACTGTTAGCGCTCTAGTTGTTCTTTAGAACACTCTGGGACATTCTGTCATTGGGCTATACTTGGGCTACATCTGGGTGATATTTGGGCTACATTTGGGCTCTTTTGTCTCTGGTGGCCATTTTGGGAGACTGCATGTCAGAATGTTTTAATGAAATAGAAAAGGATTTGAGAAGTCACTCAAAATGTGCCCTAATTTTTCATTCTGCAGCACTAATCATACTTTCTATGGCAAAATATACCCCCTCATGTTGTTTCTTTTTAAATTAAATGTTTTAAGAGTTACCACTTTATTCCAATCAAGATGGCTTCAGGTGTGCCATACCTTTGTAATAAGTAGGACTGTTAGCGCTCTAGTTGTTCTTTAGAACACTCTGGGACATTCTGTCATTGGGCTATACTTGGGCTACATCTGGGTGATATTTGGGCTACATTTGGGCTCTTTTGTCTCTGGTGGCCATTTTGGGAGACTGCATGTCAGAATGTTTTAATGAAATAGAAAAGGATTTGAGAAGTCACTCAAAATGTGCCCTAATTTTTCATTCTGCAGCACTAATCATACTTTCTATGGCAAAATATACCCCCTCATGTTGTTTCTTTTTAAATTAAATGTTTTAAGAGTTACCACTTTATTCCAATCAAGATGGCTTCAGGTGTGCCATACCTTTGTAATAAGTAGGAATGTTAGCGCTCTAGTTGTTCTTTAGAACACTCTAGGAGGCTGCAGTAGAACACAAAGGAATCAACTGACAGTCTCTGTCCTTGTTGGATGTACATGTTTTACTGAGAATGTCAGACTTCATTTTCACATGACTGAGAAAGATAATGTGAATTTACAGAAAATATGCTTTCAGTTTAGCTTATAGATCCCCTTCCAAACCACTGTGGGAAAATCATGAGATATTAGTTTTCTTTCAAACAATATTCATGATATCACAGTAGAAGGTTTTTTCACATGGTAAAATCACCTTAGAACCCACCACAATTCCTAAAACGAGTATGGTACCATCAACAAATGATTTATAATGTAACTAAAGTCCTAAAACCCTCTATTAACTACAATGCTTTTTAATGAGGTGCTATCATGTATATTGGTCCCAAGATGGCTGCCAACACTTCTTGGATGAAGTGCTGACAGCCAATCAGATCAGATGTGTGGTTAGGCTCCGCCCAGATATATATCTTTTTTTGAACCTAAATTACTCAAAATCCACTGGAGCACATATATTGAGACCTAGCAAAGGCACATCGGGCTAACAGTCCCTACAATTTTGCCAATTTTCGTGCAAATCCATTCAGCCGTTCGAGCTAAAAGTGAGGCCAACCGCCCTATGGAAATTAACATGGGAAAAACGCGTTTTGGGACCCCCCTTTTTTCTCGGCCCCCCCTTGATGAAACCCCCCCAAATTGTCAGGGACTGCTCAGAAACAAAATGTTCAATTTTCCTGAAAATTTCAGCCAATTCCGTCCACAAACGCCAAAGTTATTAGACATAGAATTTTCAAAAATCCCATAGAGAAAAAATCCTAACTATATATACCTACTGGCGACCGCCAGTAGGTAATATATATATATATATATATATATATATATATATATTCACTGAAAAAAACATAGGTTTCAGACATGTTATAGTTAGGAATTAGCATTCAAAAAACCTTAGAAATTCACTCACAAAACCATAGGTTTTAGGGGTGTTATAGTTAGCTACACATTTCACTCGTATAAAACCATTGGAATTCCCCGGTTATAGTTAGTTGTACTAACTATAACTCGCGCGCCCACAATCCACTGCTGATGATGTCACATATTACATCATTCATGACATGGTTAGTGACATCACTGATGACATCACTGATAACAACTCAAATGACATCACTGATGACATCATCCATGTGACACGCTGATACATCTGATCATACAGTAGCATAATCTTTTAACACACATTATAAAATATGAAGCACCTTATTTGAAACCATTGACACACCAGTCCAAGTTTCTAACAACCCACTCAGTGATTCCTACATCTACACACATTTAAACACTTAAATATAGATTTACTCATACATGCTAACAAAGATCAATAGAACACTAATATATATACTTATATACCTACATCAACATTACACACCAGCACATATCCTATTCCTTTTTGCAGACAAAATATAACCTCTGATGATTATTTTTCATCCCTAAACCTTTTGAGAACAATTGTTTTTATGAACATTAAAATTAAGCTTGGACATATGTGCAGCATACACATTTTTAACTCTTTTTTCAGTTACCACAATGTTACATAAATCAACAGCAAGTTACCAACATTGAAGAAAGTATATCCTCCTGTTCTAGTTAATTTCACTGATGAAACTATGGCATGAACTAGTTGTATCAAACCATAGAGATTCATAAATTTTTAACGGACAACTTTAAGGTAGATACTCACAATGCGACTACTAGACAAAGTTAAAAAGTAACGGATATAAGTACTTGAGGGGTTTTCGGTGGCAGATAATCTCCAATTCACACTTGTACGGATGGGTCCGATACAGGGTAGATCTCTGTATGACTAAAGGATGATTAGGTATTAGGATGGCATATAGAGCTCCCAACCTTCTTACTTTTTTTCTTAAAGGGTTCCAAATTGGGGACGAATATTAGGGTGTGCAGTAGAGGTTGAAGGTGTTGCTCCACTGGTACTTGGGCCTGCTCATGAAGCAGGAGGAGCCTCTCTCAATCTCCTTAACTCTTCCCTTGCAAAGTTGACCGGATTCTTAGTCTGCAAGTGCTTCCACATACTTGCAGTTCCACACCAGTACTCTTTATTGGGGTCTCCTCTTGAAGGCAGTCTTGCATATGCAGCAAGTAACTTTTCTTGGATTCACCTTTTTTAAGACTTGTGAAAAATTCAAAACGTTCAATAAATACGGTGTCACTATGCATTGTGTCAAATGCTTTATTAAAAATATGCAGAAAATGTTCCCTTTAATTGTTGTTAAGGCCTTTACAAGAGAATTTGAAAGGAGAAAGTAGGAGATGAATAACAGAGGTAGGACGTTATATCTCAAACTGCAAAAATTGATAAAAAGGGTGGACCAAAGTCTGCATGCACAATGCCAGTGGAAGCATTTCAGGCACACTGCAAACATTTTAAAAAATATAAATATCGTCAAGTGTTACTTTGACTTGTAGTGTTTGACCTCATTTATTCACATCAATCTCATTTTAAACACTAATTTTCTTTTTGGTTTGCAGATTAACTACACTACTTCTTTTGGAGTCCATATTATATGTTGTTTATTATATTGTTTTGTTACTTATAGTTCAAGTTATTTATTGTATTGTTATCTTTTAGTTATAGTTCCAGTTCTTGTTTTAATAAAAGTTAATTAAAAAAGTACATACGTCTGGTTTTGTGTGGGGTTAGCAGTCATCAATAGAAATAATATTTATAATTTGAAGTATAATTCTGAGGCTAACTCATTAGCAACATAGTGTGGTGAACTTTTAACCTCTGTGCTCACGTAAGTGTTCCATGAACTGTTACTATGGTAACATGCAGAAAGCCGTTCGGGGCTAGGGTTAAAAGTTACTGACTGTACAAACGCCATTATATTTACCAGGATCTTCTACATCACAGAAAGGAAAGCAAAGTAAAACAAAACACTGTGTACCAGATTTACAACCCCCTTGCACCACTTTCGCGTCCAACCCCCCTCTAACAACATTACAAGTATGTGGGCTTCAATGACCCCCCTCAAGCCCCGGGAACCACCACCCTCTGAAGTTTGTGTATTAAGGGAGGCAAACTGCGTGGCCATTGTTTATATTTATTCACATGCCACCTTGCATGATGCACCAGTAGGATGCAGGAGGCCTTCAGCCCCAGGAGCCGCAGCGTCAACCTGACCGAGACCCGGGATAAAAGCTGAAAGATCAGATTCAGAGCCTGAATATCCCGAACCCGCTGTTTGGAGTGAAAAACCTGAAACTGCTCCCCGTCCAGAACCGCACCGATGAAGAGGAGCTTCTAAGAGGGGCACAGGTGCGACTTCTGCACGTTGATGGACAACCCCAGCAGGTGCAAGAGGTCGACCGTAGTCTGGAGGTGGGAGACGACTGTCTGGGGCGAGCCCACCTTCAACAACCAGTTGTCGAGATAGGGGAGGACTGGAACACCTGATCTGCTCAGATAATTGAATAAACATGTGAATAAATCTTTCTACTTTTCTACCAGACTATAGAATATTGTCCATATACCACAACAATCTGCGTTTCAATATGCATGGCATCTATTAAAGAGATAGTGTACATTTTACAGATGAAGGAAAGCGAGTCTTCCTCATGAACTTTAGACTCTACATCGGTATTTCTCTCAATAAACACAAGGGCTCCTTGTAGAACCACCCAACATCTATACACATAAGCTTGATTTATATCTCAAAAATAAAAGTTTTGTTTTTTTCAGTGACCAAATGAGCACATCCTACGCGCATCTCACAACTTTTTTTGTAAAAAAATGTTCTTACTTTTTTTGCCCTAAGGGTCCCTATGTCGCCCCGTGAGCAGGCCTAGGGGGTCAGGGTGTGTCTAACCTGCCCCTGTTCACGTTTTACCAACATATTTCACAGACTTCTCAACCCTCGCTTCTACCAAGGCACAAAATGGCTGCCAACAGTTCCTGGTTTCGAATGTTTACAACCGCTTGACAGCCAATTAGAATTCAGCGCGTGATCGTAATGGTGCGCTTATCCTACGAGGCCAATCCTTGCACAATCCACGGATCTCTCGCGCCCATAGATATATAAACGATTTTAACCGTAATTGACACCAGATATGCCAAAGGCACAAGTCGGAACTGAAGACTACCTCTGACAAATTTGGTGTAATTCCGTTCAGCCGTTCGAGCTGTAGCCGTGGCTAAAGATCCTATGAGAAAATTGCATGGGGAAAACGCGTTTTGGGCCCCCCCTTTTTTCTCAGCCCACGCTTCACCAATCACACGTTCAGGGAAGGAGCGGAACTGAGCTGGCAAAATGTTTGGAAAATTTCAAGAAGATTCATCAATCGAAAGCAAAGTAATTGGCAATAGAATGTTGCGGTTTTGCTATGGATAATAGGTCCTAACTATAACTACCCCTGAATATATATATATATATATATATATATATATATATATATATATATATATATTTATATTACAATCCAGCCGGTAACCGTGCCTTCAGTGCAAGCACAAAAACCCAGAGCATAGACGCAGAGATACGCCGGAGCCAGTCTTGGTTGTTTACTGCTTTATTAAATTATAAAGTGCACGGTGAAAAAAGCCGAACAGACGCGTTTCGGACAAAGCGCCCTTGCTCACTATATATATATATACTAATAAATATATTCCAGCACAAACAGCTCTATTCAGCTGAAAGACGGAGAGCACACAAATAACCGTTTCAGAGATGTTTATTTGAAGACCCCCTCACCCCCCGACAGACGTGTTTCGCCTTGCGGCTTCGTCAGTGTCGGTTTGTTGTGTGTATAGTGCAGCCATTTCTACTTTCAAACATTCATAGACATAAAAAAGGGGATCATTGCACGAGTTACGAATGCAGCGGCCATCTTTGAATGTATGTTTATACAATAGCAAAATTGTTCCCTTCCCAGTTGTGTAGCCCTGTATGAGCAGTTGTCTCAGTGTGGTGGTAAATATTTATATCAGAGTATACAGTTGTCCGATTTTATAGCATAACCCCCTAGATGAATTTACTTAAGATGTGAAATAATATGTGGTTCTGCACTTTACTGTTTGTTGTTTACATGTTTTTTTCTTTATTATGCACTTAAGCACTTTATTCTGCAGCCATTCTCTTTTTAATTGTTATTGTATAAACATACATTCAAAGATGGCCGCTGCATTCGTAACGCGTGCAATGATCCCCTTTTTTATGTCTATGAATGTTTGAAAGTAGAAATGGCTGCACTATGCACACAACAAACCGACACTGACATAGCCGCAAGGCGAAACGCGTCGGTCGGGGGATGAGGGGTCTTCAAATAAACATCTTTGAAACGGATACTTGTGTGCTCTCTGTCTTTCAGCTGAATAGAGCTGTTCGTGTTGGAGTAAAGAAGCGGCTCACCACCGCTGGATTGAAGCACCCAGGAACCTTGGAGGAGTGGCGGCGGTGAGGCTCTGTGCGTGAAACTAATAAATATATATATATATAAGATCTGGTCATAAAAGATTTGAAAAACATGGCCAAAAACAAAATGTGGTCAAAGGACAACTTGACTAAAGCTCAAAGACTGGCTATCAAGTCGCTTAAACAAGACACTAATATAGTGATACGCCAGAGTGATAAAGGTGGAAACGTGGTTGTCCAAAACTTATCAGATTACATTGCTGAGGGGTGTAACCAATTAAGTAATCAGGAATGCTATGAAACAGTACCAAAATCCCGTATCCAGGAGTCCAATGACACTTACTATGGTAAGCTGAAAGATTGGCACAAACTTGGACTGTTGGAGTATGATGAATATGCATTCCTTTTAAATAGAAACCCCAAAATTGCGATATTGTACCTGCTGCCCAAGCTGCACAAAAATCCAACTAGACCACCAGGGAGACCGATAGTCTCCTCCATGAACTCACTGCTAGAAAACAGTTCCAGATATATTGACTTTTATTTACGCCAATATGTTGAGACATTGCCATCTTATTTGAAGGACAGCCGTGACTTTTTAAGAAAATAGAAAATGTCACTTGGAATGAAAACTTCCTGCTGATAACACTTGATGTGTGCAGTTTGTACACTTCAATTAAACATGAGGATGGTGTTAAAGCCTGTGAACACTACTTGAAATCCAGATCTATCTCTTTCCTAGAGCACAGTGCGATGATTGTTCAGATGATTTATTTTTGTCTTGAAAATAATTTTTTTGTGTTCAATGGGAATTTTTACAGACAGAAGCAGGGCACTGCCATGGGCCCTTGCTTTGCTCCCAGTTTTGCCAATCTATTCATGGGCAGATGGGAGCAGGCAGTGCCCATGAGACATCATCTGTATCGCAGCCATGTAGTATTGTGGCTGCGATACATTGATGATTTATTCCTGATCTGGAATGGCAGCATAGACTTGGCCGAGTCATTTGTGGGAAGTCTTAATGATAATGACTGGAATTTAAAATTTGAACACACCACAAGTAAGACTAATGCCAAATTTCTGGATTTAGAGATAACTGTGTCAGACAACAAATTGGCGACTACCTTATTTAGGAAGGAAACAGCGGGCAATACACTTTTGCACGCAGCCAGCAGTCATCCTCCCTCGCTCATCCGCAGCATCCCCTATGGGGAATTCCTTCGGGCTCGAAGGAATTGTAAAACCAATGCTGATTTTGAGAAAGAATGCGACCTCATGACGAATAGATTTGTTGAGCGAGGATATAACAAAGAGGTCGTGCGCCTGGCTAGATCAAAGGCTAGTCAATTTTCCCAAGGTGAACTGTTAGATTCATCCAATGATAGACAGGAGGATGGTAATATCAGATACATTACAACCTACAACACAGGTTCCATGAAGGTCAGACAGTGTTTGGCTAAACACTGGCAGGTGTTGAAAACTGAAGCTACCATTGAAGAAGCTATACGAGATTTCCCTAATGTGACCTTTAGAAAGGGACAATCGCTCAAAGATAGACTATGTAACAATGATATTGTAAAAAAGAAAGAATCTCCATCAGATGTTAAGGGCTTCTTTACATGCATGTCCTGTAAGGCATGCAAATATAGCTGTAATGTCAAGAAAGTATTCTACCCGGTGGAAAATGTGGAGAAAACAATTGAAAAACACTTAACCTGTCTCTCAGACCATTGCGTTTACATACTGACCTGTCCCTGCCCCAAGAGATATGTGGGCAGCACTATGTTTGCTGCCAAAAAGCGTGTATTGGAGCATATGAGAGCCATCCAAAACAAAGATAAGCTCTCACCCATTGCCCGACACTTTGAAGAGTACCATCACAGTAACAGGGATCTGTTACGTTTCTGTGTTGTTGATAGAATACCAACCAGCAACAGGGGAGGGGACAGAATTCGCAAACTTAGACAGCTAGAATCCCAATATATTCTCAATCTAGAGTCGAAGATCCCGATAGGTCTGAATTCTGAGGAAGAAATGGCATGGTTCCTGGGAGAGTAGACCTTCCATGAATTATCCAAAACTAGTCTGGTTCTGTCTCTGGAAACAGGGGTAACTAGGCAAGGGGCATTGCTCTACTGACCGACCTGCCCTATCTGCACTTGAATACTTCGTTATGCTGTTGTATATATACTGAGTCCAAAGCCTTCCGCTGTAATTTTAACATTCACTGTTTCACTTGTTTTTAATGTAACTAATTGATGAATAGGAGGAATGTCCACACTTTGGGTTATAGATGAAACAATTTGGTATAGTTAATGAGCCAGGGATGTTTCTCTTGCAGATTGGGAACTCCGGCAAATATATGGAATGGACAATCCATGGATATGAAACTTGCCTGCCCAACTGGGAAACGAAAGATGTTAAGGAATAGTATTCAATGTTATATTATGACTTATTTGATGAACTTGGGAATGATAGAAATTAAGAGACTTGGTGGAAAAGATCATGGACTACCCCACTTGGGTTTTGGAATCTACTTGATTTGTCTATATTGTTTATATTTATGAATACCAGGATATGGATCAGGTCCTGATGGGTACATTTATCCTTTTTCTTTCTAATTTGCCACTGGGCTTAAAAAATATGTGATTTCTAAAATCATGAGTTTCAAACGTTAATCGTACCAAATGTTTAAATATGTACATTTACCTTTGGTGATATAATCCGTATATTGCTTTATGCCACTTGGCTAGTACAATACCCTAATGTACCCAGGTTTCCCACTAACGTTATGCCATCATTTATTGGGCAAGCGAGCCCTATATCTTTCCAAATGTATCAATTGCAGGAGGCTTTATCATATGATCTTGTTATTTTTCCCAAAGAACATTGTTCGATTTAAGTTGGTGCAAGCGTTTTGCCATTAATATTTGGGCAGGCGAATCCTTTGTTTCTCCAATGTATCCAACACAGGAGGTTCCATTCCACGACATTGTTATTATTTCAAAAGAACATTACTTAATTTTAATTTTAACTGGCACACCAATGTAACATTTATTCTTTGGCTCGAATGCATATCCTATGTTGTTTCACGCATTGTAACTAACCCATTGTAAGATGGCCGACTCCTCACAGCACTGTTGTCCCCTTTTGATGTTGTTGGTTTAATGCATCACATGCACTTTATTTAACCTATGGACAAACAACAACACTTACCCGTGAGCAAGGCGGTTGTCCGCCGAAACGCGTAGGGTTGGTTTTGGCTTGTGGTTTTTGAAATAAACCAAGGATTTGATTAAGCAGACAGTATCTTGTCCGACTTTCATCTGTGTGGAGTGCGTTGTACTTTCTGTACGAGTGGATTTGCATATATATATATATATATATATATATATATATATATATACACATATATATACATATATATACAGGCTCCCAACCTTGCATTATTCCAAACACAAAGAAGAGCACTCACAGGAGCGAGTCCAAACGTTTATTTCACAGACTCAAAGCAACCAGACGCATTTCGGTTGTCCCCTTTTTCAATGGTAATCAGGCGCGCCGGAAACAGCCAAATTTATGTCTTGAATTCTAGTGTCTCCAAATAGATGAACAGTGAGAAGGGACAAACCTGGAGTGTACATACTAGCATTTCATTTAAAACATTTCATCACTGTGCACAATATTTCTCACACAAATGCGATAGTACATACAATATAACTATTTCATATAGTTTCATAATATTCACACATTAATTCATCGTACTTTTTCATAAATAATGCCCACAGGTGGGCTTAATGTACACATCTGATTTCAAAATGGTTACACACAGGAATTTCCTTTCCATGATTGTGCTTTATATACCACATCATTAATACTCCATCAAAATAGACCAAATCGAATTCACATTGACACCAATGTATTCAGTTGGAAAATCTATTGCAGATCTATCCCTGGATGGGGATCTAAACCTTGGTGTGAAATTGCAATGCATTAAGTAAAGTTTATAGACAGCCTTTCCCCTTCCCAGCTCAAAGCAATTAACACATTTGAAAAATTAAAAAGAATTTAAAAAAATCCCAAAATATTATGTACAGACAATTTACAAACAAAGATCCTTATGTATCCAAAACATGATTACCATTCTCTCTCAAAGTTATTTCTCAAAAATGTCCACTCATGATATTTCAAATCCTCCAACAACTTACTGAATTCCTTCATTTATTCAATATCTATCACCTAGATGCACCACAAGCCCCTGATTACTATTCAAGCAATCAGGTGTTTTTGTTTGGAGATCAATTATATATCTCGATTCCAGCCTTTTAAGGCTGGTAACCCTGCCTCCTCCCTTGGGATGTAAGGGAACATGGTCTAGGGCAAAGAAGGTCAAAAGGCCCCTATTTCTATTATGCTTGGCTTTAAAGTGTCAAGCTACTGGGTACGACATATCACAATTCTTAATTTCCCTTGTGTGTTCCAAGATACGCATCTTGATTTGATGTATATTACTTCCAATGTACTTGAGTTCACAAGGGCAACTAAGACAGTACACAGTATATTGTGTGCTACATGTGATAAATTTGTTGATAGTCTTTGTTTTTTGTTTTTTACTCCGGATATTGAATATGTTAGGACTCTTTTGCTTCCTGTGCAGGTCTTACACCTGCAGCGGGGAAAGAATCCTCGTAAATATTTTCCAAATACATTGGGCAATTTTTTGTTCATATAGCTATTAGTGAGAGAATCTCGTGATGCCCTGGCTTTTCAGAATGTTAACAGTGGTCGCGCCAAAATGCCCATTCCTATAACTGGATCCATCTTTAGCAAGCTTAAATTCTTGCGTAAGATAGTTTTCAGATCCCCTGCTCCTTCAGAAAATGTAGTGATCATTCTAAATTTAGAATTTTCCCTAGTATTGTTCCTCTTTATATGTAGCAGTCCCCCATAGGGGATACTACTAATCAATTTAGGGGGAAGACTGCTGGAGGCATGTAATATTGAATTGCCCGCAGAGGGCTTCCGATATAATTTGGTACAGATTTTGCAATCAACCACACATACTTCTAGGTCCAAGAAATTTACTGAAGAAGAGTTAATGTCTGCACTGAATTTCAAATTAACACTGTTGTCATTAAGTATTTGCATATATTCAGATGCTGTATCATATGATCCCCTCCACACCAGGAAGAGATTGTCTATATACATGTACCAGGCAACAACTCTATCTGTCCAGATGCTGTTTGAATCGGCCCTGGCCACCTGCTCCTCCCAGCAGCCCACAAATAAATTCAGGTAGCTGGGGGCGAAACAGGTGCCCATTGCTGTTCCAGATACTTGATTATAATGTTGCTCCTGGTACAGAAAAAAATTATTTAAACAAAATTCCAAAAGTTCTCCCAGCATCTCATTATGTGCATTAGATTTCAGTGGATGATTCCTTAGAAAATATCTAACTGCCTGTAAGCCATCTTGTTGTGCTATACAGGTGTATAAGCTAGAGATATCCATCACAATCATAGTATCCCCTTCTTGCCACTGCACTTCATCTATGTGTTGGTGGAAGTCTTTGGTGTCTTTGATATAAGATGTCAATGTTATCACAAACTCAGACAGGAAATGGTCTATATCAGGGATCTCCAACCAGTAGCTCGGGAGCTACTGGTAGCTCACCAGCACCCTCAAAGTAGCTCTCAGAGGTGAAGCGAAACCAAGCCAATCTGGGAGATTCTTTGTATGTTATAGAAGGCAGCAGTGCTCATTTCACTACCCTTAAGAGTTACAGACAGCCAAACCAATGGCAGGGCTTGTTGATAACACTCAAACACACACTTTGGTAGCCTATCAATCAATTAATCAGGGATTTATAGAGCGCACTACTCACCTATGAGGGTCTCAAGGCGCTGGGAGGGTGTGTGGGGGGGATTTTGGCAGCTCAGGTCATTCCATTCGAAAAGCCAGGTCTTGAGGCTCTTCCTGAATGCTTGGGGCTTCATCTGATGCTGAGGGGGAGTTTGTTCCAGGTCTTGGCCATGATGTAGGAGAAGGGTGTGAATCCTGTTCTGGCTCTGTGGATGCAGGGGATCTCGGCCAAGGCCTGGTCAGCGGAGCGGAGGTTTCTTTTGGGGGTGTAGAAGGTGATTCTTTCGTTGAGGTATTGGGGTCCGGTGTTGTGGAGGGCTTTATAGGTGTGTGTGAGGAGCTTGAAGGTCACTCTTTTTTCGACTGGGAGCCAGTGGAGGTCTTGTATATGTTGGGTAATATGGTCTGGTCGTGGGATGCTGAGGATGAGTCTGGCTGTGGCGTTTTGGACAGTCTTGCTGAGTATGCAGAGGGTGTTGAAGCATGTGGAAGCTCCAGCGTTGGCCTATAGGTCTGCCACATGAACCATCTTTATCCACTTTAAATCTACCTAAGAAAGAGATTGGCCATGTTATCCGCCCTGCTCGATCAGTTGCACTGTATGTGACATCAAAGAATAGTAGCAGCAGTAACCAGGGCTGACACACCAAAGGGTGTGACTGCAAGAACTAGAGTGAAAATGTGTTAATTGGGAGCATGATCAACCAAAGAGCTAAGGAAAAGAGAGTATGCATCCAGGGCAGAGAAAATTAAAAGCATCACATTCATTTTTGTGTGGGTGTGTGACATTGTGTCCTTCCCTAATAAACAGTGATGGTTCCTTAAAGCTACTCCTAGTGTCAAGGGCTGCCAAATATGGCCTGCTTTTAGACATTCCTGACAGAGTCGCAACCGCTTCTCCCATAATAATGGCCATAACTGGAGTATGTTGGGCATCCAGCTGTGGCACAGTGGTAGCCCCGGTTTAATGAAGGGCATTATTAGCATAACAGAGGCATTCTTAGTGTTATGGTGAGGAACCATGACCTACGATTCCGATACCTGGGTATTTGAAGCATAATTTGTCCATGAGAGGCATTTTACATGGAGGTACTCAATGAAAACTAAAAGCTGATGTATAGGGACTGTGTATTTTCTAACAATGAAAACTGATTGGATTTTTAAAGGAAAAGATTATACTTTTTCTGAAAAGGTTTTTCCTCTGGAAAATTGAGTTTGATTGCTCAAAGTGGTAAGGGATTTTGATAGAAAAGTATGTGTATTTTCAAAAACTAATATGCGAATGAAGACAAAATATTGCAATTCTAAAACACATTTAAAGTTGTTAGCTGAATGATAATTCAATTTGAGTTGGGGAGACTTACTGCTGTGGTAATACCCTTTGTGCCACACAGCATGTGATGATTTGAATTTTACTTGATTACAAGCATTTAATATTGATAAACGTGTTCCTAGCAATCTGCTGATAACTTCACCTGGAATTTTTGGGTGGTTACTACTGATAATTGTGCTTAGGGTGGTCATAGTGTAATGTTAATACATATCATCGGCATTTTACAGTGATAAAATATGCTAGTAGCTCAGCAGGACTTTCCTAGATCAGAATTAGCTCTTACTACAGAAAAGGTTGGAGACCCCTGGTCTATATACACAGATATGTGTTCTAAAAGACTACCCTGCGAGGAGACAATTGGTCTCCCTGGTGGTGTTGTGGCGTCTTTATGTACTTTAGGCAAATGATAAAAACAGGGTGTAACAATGCACTACTTGTGACCTCATATATTACATCACTCTTGGCATGGACAGTGATATCCCTGATGACATCTCAAATGACATCATTGATGACTTTATCCAGTGAGTGTAAATGGTTGTAAGTGTATGGATGTGAGAGTGGCTATGGGAGCTGCTGTATGGTTAGTAAGTGGCTGTGCGAGTGGCTGTATGGGAAAGTGTGTGAATGATTGCATTGGGTGAGTGAGTGGGTGTGTGAGTGGTTGTATAGGTGAGTGACTGGTTTTGTTAGTGACAGTATTGGTGACTGCATGGGTGTATGAGTGGTTGTATGCATAAGTGAGTATCTGGGTCAGTGACTGAATGGCAGAATTTGTGGATGTGTATATAGCTGTATTGATGAGTGAGAGGCTGTATTATGGACTGAATGGGTGAGTGAGTTGGTGTGGGATTGGCTGTACATGTGAGTGAGTTTTTCTGTCAATGACTGTATGAGAGATTAAGGTAGTATGCAACAGTCTCAATGTTTGTCTGTGTGACTGTATGGTGAATGAGTGAGTGTGTGAGTGTGTGTCTGATTGTATGGGTGTGTGAGTGGTTGCATGGGTGAGTGAGTGGGTGTGTCAGTAACTTTATCTGTTAGTGAGTGTCTAGCTCGCTTAGTGGTGTCTCATTGCCTGTGTGGGCGAGTTAGTGCCAGAGTGACTGCCTATATTGCTGAGTGAGTGGGTGTGTGAGGAAAGGATTGGCTTAGTTAATGTCTGTCTTAGAGAGTGTTTGGGGTAGTGACTGGGTGTGTTAGTGACTGTCAGGTTGTGTGAGTGAGTGTGTCAGTAACTGTATAGATGAGTGAGTAGGTGTGTTAATAGACATATGGGTGTGTTAATGGGTGTGGTAGTGAGTATATGAGTGATTGAACAGGTGTGTGTGTGATTGTATGGGTCTGTGAATGGGTATATTAGTGTGTGTGTGGTTGTGTAGCAGGGTGTTAGTAGAGATAGTTTTTGAATGTCAGTGGGTGTGTAAGTGTCATTTGAGATGTCATCAGTGATGTCACTGACGATGTCCTGAGTGATGTAATATGTGAGGTCTAAGCAGTGCACTGTGGTGGCACAAGTTATAGTTAGCTCAGATAACTATAACTGCGGAATTTCTCTGGTTTTGTACAAGTGAAATTTTAGCCTAAATATGACATCCCTGTAACCGTTTGTTTTTTTCAGTGAATTTTCAAGGTTTTTTTTATTTCTATTTCCTAACTATAACATCCCTGTAACCTTTGTTTTTTCTGTGAATTTCTAATGTTTTATCAATTATATATCCTAACTATAATGTCCCTGCAACCTTTTGTTTGCAGAGTGGTGGTGAAAGTGTGTGGGGCTTCTGACCACCTCTCAGTAATTGCACTGTGTGGGACTTACTTGAGGTTACAGGAGGGGTTCTTGACCCCCAAAAAGCATTAGCATCCAAGGGGATTGCATCCCCCAACCAGTAGTGTGCCAGGAGGTGAATTTGCAGAGTGGTGGAGAAAGGGGGTGTGACCTCCAGATGCCTTTCAACAATCCCGCTGTGTGGGTCTTACTGGAGGTAACAGCAGGGTTTGTTGGCCCCCAAGGACTCTCAGCAGCCCAGGTGACTTTATTCTCCAACCAGTAATGTGTTAGGAGGCACGTTTGCAGATTGGTGGAGAAAGGGGGCAGGCCTCAGATGACCTCTCAGTAATACCATTGTGTGGGACGTACTGGAGGTAACAGGAGGGGTAGTTGCCCCCAAGGACCCTCAGGAGCCAAGGGGGTTTCATCCCCCAACTAGTAGTGCGCCAGGAATGGCAGAGTGGTGTTGAAAGGGGGCAAGGCCTCTGGGGACTTGCTGAGCCGGCTTTTTTCCAATTTGTATTTCTTTTCTTAGGGGGGGGGGGCACGTTGCCCCCTTCCCTGGGCCTATTCCAGCCCTGTGGACCCCATCCCCTAGAGCCAGGCCTTTTTGGAATGGGGAGGGGGGCCAGCGTCCACCCTCTGAGTCCGATTACAGTCCCGGGGACCTAATCCCACATGGCTCGGCCTTTTTTTGTCTTTATTTACTTTTTATTTAGGGGTAGGAGGCCATGATGCACCCCTCCACGGGCCGATTTCTGCCCCAGGAATCCCAGCCCCTGGGGCCCTGCCTACCTCTAATAGTGGAGTGGGCCCCCCTTAATAAAAACACATAAGTAGTAAGGGGAGCATGCAGCCCCCCTCCCCAGGCAGATTTCAGCCCTGGAGACCCCATCCTCCAGTGCCTGGCCATTTAGAGTAGGCTAGGGGGCCGTGTGGCTCCCATCTTGGCCAGTTTCGGCCCCAGGGACCCAATCCCCTGGGTCCCGGCCTCCATTCGGGGTGCACCCAGTGTCTTTCGTTGGGTACTGCTGGGTGAGACTGGCATCAAGGCTATTCTGCTCAACTTCAGGCAAGCAAGAGCATTTTTAATGCTTTTGCTTGCTGGATGCAGAGTGTTTGCTGTGGCTTGGCGGAGCGGTAAGGCTCCTTCCGCACCACAGCAAATAGCTGTGCTGGGGTGGGCACCCCAGGACATAGCAGGAGGCGCCCCTGAGGGGTAAGGGTTCCCAGGGCCTTCTATGGCTCCAGGTGGGGATTAGAGTCTGGATCTTCAACCACCGTGACTGTGAAGCCATCTTACTCAGCTGCTCACTGATTTGCTTTTTCCCAGGTTTCACATTGCAGGTACAATGCCAGCGCCGCAGGTTTGATGAAGGTAAGAAAGCGCTTCAGGCCAAAGACCTTAAATACATGATGTTATGCCTGTAAGTCTTTGTGTGGTGGCAGAAGGAAAGTCATGGCATTTCACCACACCGGAGGAGGCCTGAGGGCTGGCACACACGAGAGAGGAAGAAGGGGCACCCAAGCGAACGACGAGAAGATGACCATCCAGTGTACAGTGATGAACCCTCGGGAGAGAAGGACCCACAAGACAATCGATTGATGAACCCCTCAGAATAATAGCACCGTCCATGCTGCCGATTTGCCATGCTGATTAATGATTAAGAAAATTTGGTGAGAGACTCTGGGGCATAAACACGGTACTCCAAGTGTGGTTGAGACTGTATGGGTATCGAGTGTGACTGACCTAGGCGGTGAGTAAAGGAAAAGACTACTGAGACTCTCATATTGCAGTTCTGAAGACAATATGCCAGGTTATTGGGGTACGATGCATCGCTGTTGGGATTGATATGGCGGTGCCGGCCAGCCCTAGATAGTTTTGGTGATTCTGTTTGCGTGACAGGCTTACAGGGCAGGGTAGGAGGGTGGGGGAGTTCCTTAAGAGTAGACAATTTTGTTGTACAATGTTTTGACTACACGTGCTACTTGATTTTGGCTCACCGATACTAGGTTACAGGAAACTGGGATGATGGCCATTTGATAGTGGGGGACGGGACACGCCGTCCACCTGGGGGTGGGTCACACCTCAATTAGGCATCACATGGGGTCCTGAGCAAGCTTAGCTTTGAGGGTTGTGATGTGGGACGTCAATGGCCTCAAAATCAAACACACCATAGCCCTGCAGTATCTTCGGAGGCACGACCCAGTGTTAGTCCTTCTACAGGAGACTCACTTGAAAGGCCATCAGCGTAATGCACTCAATAGATTTGGGTACACTCCCCTCGCCCATGCTGGCTTCACTTCGGGCTCCGGAGGTGCGGGAATACTTATTAAAACATTTGTGTCCTTCATTTCAGGTCGCACCTGGCATGACCCCCTTGGGGGTAGATCTGTTGCACTAACTGGCACTTGGTGCGGGCCACACACTTAACATACGCTTGACGCGTATCCCGCAGAGGCTCCACACTGATGCATTGCGGGTACTTAGCGCCCTACGGCTTGGGATGCCAGCTGGCCCTCTTATACATCGGGGTGGCATGAATGCTACAATGGACCCATAGAAGTGTAGGGTATCTGGGTCCCTCCATGGAGCCGGCCGAGAACCATTGAGGGCCTCGGTAGACGCCATGGGGCTAACAGATTTGTTTTAACATGGTTATGGGTTGCACACCTGTCCTTCCACCAAAAGTTTTTAACACTATTATTCACATCATCTCATGGTACGGCGTGCTTACTGCTAGACATGCCAAGCCCACACAGCATGTGACGAACACGAACATCCAGATTGTGGGTCTTCTTTGTAGCCCCACTCCAGTGGCGACAGCCTTTATTCACTTTGCATTTGCATCATTTTCTTCTCATGTGTTTGCTTTTCTTCATTGTTAAACCCGTCTGTGTTTCTCTCATTAGATGGTCCTCCTCAATTCATCCCCAAGCAAGGAAATGCAAATTTACAAAGTTTCTCATGCTTTGGTGGGCCAAAAGAACCTCTCTCCCCAAAACACGTACTGAAGCATAGTTCTCTTTTTGAGCAGTTTATTTCTTGTCCAATGCATTTTGGACCCGTACATGGGTCCTTCGTCAGGGAAAACTGTCAACAAACAAACAATAGAACATACGTTTACAATCACTTACTTTTCAATATTTTCAAAAAATTACTTTCACTTCGATACGGTTTGCTTGCTAATGGGAATACTATTCATCCCTCACAATACTCGTCTTTTCTGACAGTGTTAATGTATTCAAATGCCCGGTTCCTCTCAACTGTATTACATTCTTCCCTCGCAGCGGGTCTAACCGCCTCTCTATCTCACATACCTTGACAACTACTCTTTTCTCCCTACTCCCACCACAATGTCGTCCTATTGCCTTGCAACCTGATCTCAACTTTCCTCACTGTGTGGAAAAGTTGTGAGGAAAGTTACACCGCCGCCCACACCTTTCTTCTTCGGGATGTCCACCCATATCCTACCAGGAATGGACATCTTCTCTTAAAATGTTTTGAACATCAATGCATTGACCTCAATTATTCCTACAACCGATAAAATGACCCTTAAATTGCCTACAATATGAAAAATCAAATCCAATCTCCCAAAATTAAGCTAAAAGTTGAAAGCAAAAGGTACAATATATTAAGAAAAATGTCCATAACTGACCCAGAAATCGACGCTAGTCTCTTATTGAGGGGGTGAGTGGTGTACTGGGGGGGACACGCAGGGGCCCAGATGGAGCACACGTGACACAAAAAAGCAGACATTATAAAAATAAGTTTTGGCAACTGACACACAGTAAAGGCACTATTATTGTTG
This sequence comes from Lissotriton vulgaris, assembly GCF_964263255.1. Taxonomy (NCBI): domain Eukaryota; kingdom Metazoa; phylum Chordata; class Amphibia; order Caudata; family Salamandridae; genus Lissotriton; species Lissotriton vulgaris. The sequence continues at coordinate 1,577,972,805 of NC_141696.1, forward strand.
ACAATTATTGCTTAATTTGTGCCGGTGCTTTCCGGTGCTCAGCACCGGCACACTTAATTGCCAGCACCGGGGCTTATCACTGTGTGCCACATGGTAGTGGAATCTGCCAATTTAGGTATGAGCATGACAACTTCTGTTTATTATTTAGATTTCAATTTCCAGTTATTACGATTTGCCTCCAAAGCCATTCTTCTAGCTTTGGGGCCTGTCATAGTATGAAGGGTCGCACTTTTAAAGAGTGATGATTAGTAGTGTGTTGGTGCTGTCATTGGCAGTGCTGCCAGGGGCAAGAGATGGTGCAAACTCTAGTGTCCTCCAGTCGAGAGCCCCTGGTCTATGTATTTTTACAAATTAAGCACTGGTGCCAATACACAGACAACTGGCTAGTCCACCACCTGGAAAGGGTGGTGTGGAGAGGCGGTTCGCAGAGGCCTGGGAGAGACAGCTTGGAGCAGTCAGAAGGTGAACCTAGCAAGGACAGGATCCTTATATCATCTCTACAGCAGGCACGCAGCCATCTGAGCTATCATAGGGCTGGGAGAATGTACTGACTCGTCACACTTCATGGATTGGGAAATTATTTGCAGTAAAATGAGACAAGCAGCGCGTTCACTCAGCCGCTCCTGATGCTAAAGTCCGGACCTGTTCCTGGGATGCGTTTGTAAGTTCCGAGGCCACGGTCTGCCCGGTCTGGACTGAAGACCCCTCAAGCAGAGGAGCCCCCCACAGGGGCGGCCTTAGGCATGGCACAGGGCTGTCAAACCCCAGCGGCCGCTACGCCAATATATATCCTTAATATAATATTCCTCTGAGGATGGATACATATTTGCGTGGCGGCCCCTGGCAGGGATTTGGCGGCCTCCGGCTCTGTTCCACTTCCAAACACCCTGACCCCCCCTCTTCACTGGCCTCCGCTCCTGCGTACCGCCTGGTTCCTGATTGGCTTCTTTTTTTCCCTACCCAGTGCTGGCCATGTTGTGTGTCACAATACCCTCCTCCTCCTAAATTTTATCGTTCTGAGATGAATTTGGAAGGGTAGGAGCAGCCGCAGGTACAGGTCATCTAACGCCTTTTCTGTACGTTTTATTAAAACACCTTCCTGAGCTCCGGGGCGCACCGCCCCACCCGGACCCCCTCTTCCGGGGCCCCCTACCTACGCTCCCTGCCAAGGGCCGCCATGAGTCTAGAGCCACCCCTGCCCCCCATGATCGAGAGCTCCAGCTACAGCGAAAACAACAGCCCCCGTCACAGCAGCACCGAAGAAGCAGCTGAGATGGGGTCGACGAATGTAGCACTATACAAAACCCACATGGCAAGGAAGGCAAAACCCAACATAACTCATATGACACAGCACAGCACAGCACAAAATAACAGATCCCAAGCGGTGTCACGTCATAACATAACTTATTCCATGTCATTACATAGCGTACCCTGAGAATACACAATATAAACCTTGACATATCATAATATATCACATGACATGAAGATGACATGACATGACGGGACCTAGGACCAGGTCACATGACATAACACAGCACAATCTGGAGTATAAAAGATCATGAACATAATATAACCTGAAATGGCATAATAGAGCACAATCCAATGGCATAAACAGGGCTGGGCATAACATAACTTGTTCGAAATTTCAGAATTTGGGGGCATATTTACAAGGGCTTTATCACTGCTTTTTTGGATTAAAAAGCCAAAAAAGCGGAGATAAAACCAGCGCCCTATTTACAAGAGAGTGCTAACATGCATAATCGCATGTTGCACCCTTTTTCCCGACGCCTCCCTTTGTATTTCCAATGAGATGCAACTTGGGCGTCACTGGGCGTACCTCGGATGGACAACCTTGCAAATATCGCTGATGTTTACATCGCGATATTTACAAGGAAGCCAACATGATTATAACACACATTAGATTTTGGCAAAAACTGACGTTTTCGCCAAAATCTAAAGTCTGCTAAAATCCTGACTTAACCATCCCTAACATAGGGGGTGAATTATGCTGATACGAATCTGTTGGTCATATCAGCAAGGTTATCGCCCTTTTGCAGGGTACATCGCTGGAAAGCCAGCGATGCTCCCTGCAAAAGGGCGATATACTCGCTATCTCTGGAATGTTTATCGCCCTGGAGTAACGCGTTGTTAATCACGCGCTACCAGGGCGATAAATACCAGAGATAGCCTGCGATAATGTAATTATCGCTAAGCACAGCCAACGATTATTATCGTTTGCCGTTGATAATATGCCCAGAAGTTTTCCATGCCAGAGTTGACCTCAGCCTGCAGCCTGTGTGTGCATGTGCGGGTGGTGGGGGCTGTCTGTGCATGTCTGGCCTGCACGCCCCAGAGCTGTCCACTTCCTGTCGTGTCTGCAGGAGGATCCGCGTGCTCCATGACAGTGCCTTGCCCCTAACTGGATTCTCTTCTCTTGATTCGCAAGCGACAGACTCGTGCACTCCCTCAAGTGGAGGCAGGGGTCCCTGCACCCAGTCTGCCCCCACACACTGGAGAGGGTGGCTGTGGGAGGCCTGTAGTGCACTCAGACCCCAGTCAATGGGGGAGGGTGCCCTAACACTCCAAGCACGAGTCCAGAAGACGCAGACGGGTGGAGACAATGCTAGCAGGCATGTCTATGGGGGAATCTGGGGTTACAGGCCAGAATGTTCCCTGTGGGAGGGCGGCAGGGCCCGGGCAGAGTCAGCTGCACATGTGATTGATTATTCCTGTCATCAGTCGGGTACCATCAAATACACTGAACCCAGCAGAGGGACTGGAAGTTCTCATCTGCAGGAATAAGAAGACAGGAATTTGTTTTCAAAAAGGTTTTGACGAGGTTGGCTGTGTCATTTGGTAGGGGCATTCACTAAAGTTAAAGGGCCAGATGTAGGTCGCCAAATACCGGTCGGTAAAGGACGATTTCGGCCGTTACCAACCGGTATTTGGGATTTGACATGTAGGTGGCCTTATATTTACAGAATCGGTATATTTACCGATTCAGTAAATTTACCAATTCTGTAAAATACCCAATCAGTAAATTTACCGAATCAGTAAATCCAGATGTAGGTGGCACTTCAAACAGTGCCACAGGCAATTACCGATTCGTTATTTACCATGTAATAGTATTGCATGGTAAATAACGAATTCCTGTGTACTTGCACATCTGTGCATGTACACCTGTGCCATATGGCACACATACATGCCCTAGGGGCATGTATGTGTGTCACATGGCACACAAACCAAAATCAGGCGTGCAACAGGGCGTCAAAATGACACCCTGTTCCCCTTGACAATTCGGTATTTTTACCGAATCGGTATTTACCGATTCGGTAATTGACATTCATTCCTATGGGCCTTGAGGCCCATAGGAATCAATGGCAATTACCGAATCGGTAAATACCGATTCGGTAATTACCGAGTCCTACCGATTCGGTAATAAATACCGATTTTTTAGCTACATCTCATTTACCGAATCTAGAATACCAAATCGGTAAAATTCGGTATTTTAGAGTCACTAAATGAGGATTACCCACATTGGGCCCTTAGTTACCTATCTGAGTTGGTCAGTAAAGTAATAAGAAAATAAAAGCATGAAATTATTTTTGGGAGGAATGAAGGTGGGTGTTTGCGTTTGTTCAGCTGCCACTCAAACACGTTTAATTCGAACATATTAGTCTGCTACCGGGGGCTTCTTTGACCCCTTGTGCTGTAGCCAAGGAAATAGAAGGCAGAGCCCCGAATGGCTATCTCCTGCAAAAATAACCAGGCTGAATGAGGGCGAACCCACCCGCCCCGCACATCCTAACCGCCAATCGGCCACCGCTACCGAAGAAGGCAACCACTGAGGATAAGCTTTAACATGTAAGGCCAGTGGAAAAACTATTTTTCAAGCAAAAAAAGGCAATCAATGGAGCAGACCTCCATGGTTCTGAGACTAACCATGCGTCCTACACGTTAATAATAATAATAATAATAATAATAATAATAATAATAATAATATGAAACTTATAATGCGCTCAGCTTACCCTGGGGCATCCCGGCGCAGACAGACCAAAAGGAGAGACTCAACTAATCCCTACTGAGGAAACAGGTAGGTCTTAAGAAGTTTCCTAAATAGTAGGATCTTGGGCTCTGAGCGAATCTTGAGGGGCAAAGAGTTCCACAGAGTCGCCACCTGCACAGAGAAACGCCTGCCCCCAGATCGAACTCTCCTTACTCTCGCTGACTGCAGCAGATGTTTTTGGTCCGAGCGTAAAAGACGAGGGGGCTTATACGGACGGGCCATGTTAGAAAGGATGGGGGGGCCTTTGCCATGCAGAATCTTGTGGGCCGTGCATAGCGCTTTAAACTTCACCCGCTCCTTCACGGGGAGCCAATGAAGCGTCTTAAGGGCCGGGGCAGCAGACTGTCTTCTAGGAACATCCATAAGAAGTCTAGCCGCTGCGTTTTGCACCTGTTGGAGGATTTTAAAGGTAGCTTCAGGAGCGCCGAGGAACAGCGCATTCCCATAGTCGAGCCTCGATAGGATTAAACCACGTACCAGAAGCTTCTTTGCTGGATCAGGAAGCAGTGGTAACACCTTTCGGGCTGACCTCAGTAAACCAAAGCAAACCCCCGCGGTCCTCTTGGCGTGGGTCCTGAAGGACAGATCTTTCTCTAACCATGCTCCCAAGGACTTGATCTCCTTCTTGGGAGATGGTGGATCACCAAGAGACCGGGGCCAGCAGCTCGCAATAATGGAGGGACTGGAATTACCCAGGAGCATCAGCTCAGTTTTTCCTCCATTAAGCTTTAAGGCAGAGTTAGACATCCAGCGATAGACATTGGCATGGCAGTCGTGTAACACCTCAGGTTGTTCCGCCAGCTGAGTGAGGCCCACCACCAGCTGAGTATCATCAGCATAGCTGATGATCTTCACCCCCGAAGGGGCGACCACTCTTTCAAGTGGAGTCATATATATATTAAATAAGGTAGGGCTCAGCGATGAGCCCTGCGGGACTCCACATTGAAGGGGAAATAGGGCAGACTGCTCTGCTCCTTCCCAGACTTGGTAGAAACGGTTGGAGAGAAAAGATCTCAACCAACGTTAGTTAGGTAGAGCATGTTGTGAGACTATACAGTAAACATATTCATCTATCTTTTTATATAAATAGACATTAATTTACAGCGTTATAATATAGAACAAAATGGGTTCAGGATAACAAAAAACGCTTCTGGATGTGGGAAAAATATCATGAAATAAAATTGCCAATAAAATAAAGACTCAATTGCGCGTACACAATGTCTAAGAAATGGTCATGAGCCAAAGAACACTCCCCAAAAAAATACTAGAAAAATCACATGAGCATATTCACGGGCTGAATAAAATATTATCGGAAATGGTCCACCGAGCCCTTGGAGATGCTTGCCAGCAGAAACGCAATGGGCTGTTGAACATCAGCCACCACTGACAGCTGCAATCAGGGATTAGGTAGTGAGCAGACAGTGGAGGTGCATATAATAGGTGGGGGGCCTCTCAGAACAAGAGAAAGTTGCACAGCCTCCCGAAGTTGCCACCATGCTTAAAGATGAAGCGCGACTTGCCACTCTGATCAAGCGAAACGTACAAACGCTTGTGAAGACGCTTTTAGAAATAAAAATGAGTTCCTGAGCCAGTCAATAATTTGGGACAAGTTGAAGGCTACAAGTAATGGTAATGGGGTCCTCCTCGATGGGAAGGAACAAACAATGAAAAGGAGGGACAAATAGGAACATATAACCAATTGGAAGTAAGAATTTTAAAAGGACACTGTAGCAAACAAATGAAAATCAGTGGGCGGGCTATAAGCCCACAAAATATATATAGCATGTCTTGAACAGACTACTCAAGCGCTGTCTCGTCTCAACCTAAAAATGGAACCTGCTGGCATGGGGGTGGTTGGCACGTGGAGACAACCCAGGGGGCCCGAGTCTATAAAGGTAAACAAACAACGAATGGTCCAAGGGCCCAATGCCTACTGCCGAACTAATGCTGTCTATCACAGATGTTGTCCCACATTTAGGCAGCACCAGTTCCTTTAGGGAGCATAGCCTGCTTTAAAAAAGTGTTTCCTGTGAAAGCATGTTGGGCGACTGTTACATGCGGCCACCACCCCTGCATTGGCAACAATAACAGTGGGTCACAAATATCCACACGTCTATCTAATACTGGCTGGGGGTCATTCTGCTAAGTCTGGTGAGAGGGTACTTTGCAGCACAACCTATTCAATAGGTCACATCTCAAAATTACAGACAAGTTGCAAAATGTCTTTGTGCAATTTGTCCCACTATTTGCATACTGTGTGTTAGTACGTTAGGGCGATCGCCCATTCTTACTAAGTGCGTGAAAAGTGATGCCTCAACTCCACCTGAGGTAGGCACAACACACTCTTTTGAGTCGTTCACGAAGGAACAGAAATGCCCACTGCTCCAATGGTATCTCCAAGGATGACCCAGTGCATAAGAATGCCAGATGCTTCTGTCTGCAGGGAGCGTGTGAAAAGCAACCCAACATGACCATCTGTACACCTGCGGCTCTTCTCCTTTATTGTGAATTTGCGTCTGATGACCTGTGAATGATAATTGTATCTCCAAATGCAAATGTTCCGCTGTTTTATTATCAAAGACTTTTCATAGTATCAGCAAAACCCTCAGCAATCGGTCAAACTCTTTCCACAAAATCAGCCAACATTAGAACAGTTGGAGGTCAACCACAGGGCATTCAGACATGTTCCATCCATCATCCCATACCTCAGAGATCCAACACTTCCTGTCAACCAACCGATACCCAAGCCGACACACGTTCCACCAAACAACATCTGAACAATCGAAGGCCAACCAAAGGACATTCAGAGATGTTCGGCCCAGCCTCCCAAACCTCAGAGATCAAACTTTCCTGTCAAACAATCAATGCCCAAACAGTCACACATATTCCACCAAACATCAACAGATTCTGAACAATCAAACAACTTGTCGTTACAGTTAAGCTCTTTCCATCAAATCAACACAGCAAGCATGTTCACAATATTAGCCCTAACTTGAGCCATGAAACACTTTCCACCCATCAGCAAAGAAGTGAACAGTAGAACACTTTCGACGAGTCAGTGAAGACCTTAACAGTAGAACATTTCCCAACCATCAGCAAAGAACTGAATGGTGGAGCATTTCCCACCCATCAGCAGAGACCTGAACAATGCTTCATGCTGGCCTCTAGACACCCAGCTGCATACTGAGCCCCTGGGCACGCTGATATCTGCTGAGCCCCTGGGCACACTGATATCTGCTGAGCTCCCAGACACCCTGACATGCTGAGCTCCCAGGCACCCTGATATCTGCTGAGCTCCCAGACACCCTGATATCTGCTGACCTCCCAGACACCCTGATATCTGCTGAGCTCCCAGACACCCTGATATCTGCTGAGCTCCCAGACACCCTGATATCTGCTGAGATCCCAGACACACTGATATCTGCTGAGCTCCCAGACACACTGATATCTGCTCAGCTCCCAGGCACCCTAATATATGCTGAGCTCCCAGACACCCTGATATCTGCTGAGCACTCAGACACACTGATATCTGCTGAGCTCCCAGACATCCTGATATCTGCTGAGCTCCGAGACACCCTGATATCTGCCGAGCCCCCGACACCCTGATATCTGCTGAGCTCCCAGACATACTGATATGTGCTGAGCTCCCAGACACCCTGATATCTGCTGAGCTCCGAGACACCCTGATATCGGCTGACCTCCCAGACACCCTGATATCTGCTGAGGTCGCAGACACCCTGATATCTGCTGAGCTCCCCGACATGCTATTATGTGCTGAGCTCCCAGACACCCTGATATCTTCTGAGCTCCCAGACATACTGATATCTGCTGAGCTCCCAGACACCCTGATATCTGCTGAGCTTCAAGACACACTGATATCTGCTGAGCTCCCAGACATACTGATATCTGCTGAGCTCCCAGACACCCTGATATCTTCTGAGCTCCCAGACATACTGATATCTGCTGAGCTCCCAGACACACTGATATCTGCTGAGCTCCCAGACATCCTGATATCTGCTGAGCTCCAGACATCCTGATATCTGCCGAGCCCCTAGACACCCTGATATCTGCCGAGCCCCTAGACACCCTGATATCTGCTGAGCTCCCAGACACCCTGATATCTGCCGAGCCCCTAGACGCCCTGATATCTGCTGAGCTCCCAGACGCCCTGATATCTTCTGAGCTCCCAGACACACTGATATCTGCTGAGCTCCCAGACACCCTGATATCTGCTGGGATCCCAGACACACTGATATCTGCTGAGCTCCCAGACACACTGATATCTGCTCAGCTCCCAGGCACCCTGATATCTGCTGAGCTCCCAGACACCCTGATATTGGCTGACCTCCTAGACACCCTGATATCTGCTGACCTCCCAGACACCCTGATATCTGCTGAGCACTCAGACACACTGATATCTGCTGAGCTCCCAGACATCCTGATATCTGCTGAGCTCCGAGACACCCTGATATCTGCCGAGCCCCCGACACCCTGATATCTGCTGAGCTCCCAGACATACTGATATGTCTTGAGCTCCCAGACACCCTGATATCTTCTGAGCTCCGAGACACCCTGATATCGGCTGACCTCCCAGACACCCTGATATCTGCTGAGGTCGCAGACACCCTGATATCTGCTGAGCTCCCCAACATGCTGTTATGTGCTGAGCTCCCAGACACCCTGATATCTTCTGAGCTTCCAGACATGATATCTGCTGAGCTCCCAGACACCCTGATATCTGCTGAGCTTCAAGACAAACCGATATCTGCTGAGCTCCCAGACATACTGATATCTGCTGAGCTCCCAGACACCCTGATATCTGCTGAGCTCCCAGACATACTGATATCTGCTGAGCTCCCAGACACACTGATATCTGCTGAACTCCCAGACATCCTGATATCTGCTGAGCTCCAGACACCCTGATATCTGCCGAGCCCCTAGACACCCTGATATCTGCCGAGCCCCTAGACACCCTGATATCTGCTGAGCTCCCAGACACCCTGATATCTGCCGAGCCCCTAGACGCCCTGATATCTGCTGAGCTCCCAGACGCCCTGATATCTTCTGAGCTCCCAGACACACTGATATCTGCTGAGCTCCCAGACACACTGATATCTGCTGAGCTCCCAGACACCCTGATATCTGCTGAGCTCCCAGACACACTGATATCTGCTGAGCTCCCAGACACACTGATATCTGCTCAGCTCCCAGGCACCCTGATATCTGCTGAGCTCCCAGGCACCCTGATATCTGCTGAGCTCCCAGACACACTGATATCTGCTGAGCTCCCAGACACCCTGATATCTGCCGCGCCCCCAGACACCCTGATATCTGCTGAGCTCCCAGACACCCTGATATCTGCCGCGCCCCCAGACACCCTGATATCTGCTGAGCTCCCAGACGCCCTGATATCTTCTGAGCTCCCAGACACACTGATATCTGCTGAGCTCCCAGACACACTGATATCTGCTGAGCTCCCAGACACCCTGATATCTGCAGAGCTCCCAGACACACTGATATCTGCTGAGCTCCCAGACACACTGATATCTGCTCAGCTCCCAGGCACCCTGATATCTGCTGAGCTCCCAGGCACCCTGATATCTGCTGAGCTCCCAGACACACTGATATCTGCTGAGCTCCTAGACACCCTGATATCTGCTGAGCTCCAGACACCCCGACATCCTTAGCTGCCAGACACCCTGCTGTTTGCTAACAGAAAAGAGGTAATTACGAATGTGTGTAGAACTTCAATAAAACTCTTTCCACCCATTGGCCCTTCGCTGCTTCACGTGTAATAAACGGAATTATTACAAGTTCGTTCCTGGAAACTTTTCTGAGCAGGGCTAATGTCAGTTCTCTAGAGCACAGGAATTCGTGTTATACACATCTGTAATACTTGTTTTATGGATCCCGGAATGTTGAGCGCGCCCTGTTGGGCACACTTATCTGCAGCACGCGCGTGAGCCCCACGAGCTATCACTCGGCTGACCCCTGCTGCCATTTACAATTAGTGAGGACCTCTTCCTTCGTGACTCCGCCTGCCGGGGTCCTTCAGAGTGCCCCGGGGAGGGGGCGACACGCAGGATGAAAGGAGTGACCCTGGCAGGCAGGTGGCCGAGCCCTGACCGACCCTCCCCTCCACGTCTGCACCCATGGCCGACCCTTCGGGCCTCTGAGGAAGTGCCACGAATAGAACTCCCCCTAGAGCAAACTATAAATCTATGGGGGTGCTAGGATCACTAAAGCGCCCACGGGGCACGTGGGGCGTCGCGGCGCTATACAAGGATTCTTGTGACACACTAACAGACACACACCGGATCTATTGAAAGTTACAGAGTGCGCGTGAGAAGATTCACAGCTCGAACATATAACTTAAGAAAACATTGCAATAAAAATACTGTTCAATTAAATTAATTACGCGTGTGACCACCAGCATGGCACGTGCAAAAAAACATAAACATTACAGTCTGAACTGGGCGGACACACTGCACTACCCCCTTATCTGCAGCCCTGTATTGGATCAAAAAAGCAAGCATTTTTTGTTTAATTTAAGGCCCGAGGGGTCTCCTCAATTCTAAAACAGCCACAAGGCACCGGGGGGCAGTCAGTCACGTGACACAGAGTCGGACACACTATTTAAAGAGCTTAGAAGCGGCACAAGTGAGGCGCGAAGCGCAGCTAGTGTCATTACAATAAAACATATTTTTACCTGTGTAGCGCCTGGAGTCGGCTGTATGTGGTTCCCTGGAGGCTTCTATGCGCTGCGCCGAAGGGGGAACCCTCACCTCCGGCCGGCCGGCCGCAGGGTCTCGGCACGGATGAATGCCCGGGGCTCTGGGGGGACGCACCCTGCTGCCGCCTGCTCCGTGGGCGCAATAACAAGGACCTCACCTGCATCCCAGGTACACTGGGCGCTAGGAACACGCCCCTCCCCCCGGGGGCTGGACCCCCCTCCCCTGGGTGCAGCCTGGGCAGGGGTGGAGCCGGAGGGCAGGTGCCTTCGGCGGGGCCCGAGGAGGCACGTACAGCAGTGAACTTACATAGAGGTGGGCTGCCGCCCAGGGCGCCCCTTTGCCCTGCTAGATTTATGAAGTCCCTGCACGGCTTGTTGGTTTTAAATGTGGTGGGGCGGAACCTTTACACCTGCTGGGTATAATGTGTGAGCGCAGCCAGCAAGAACTTAAAAAAGAGGGCGGAGTGTTCTCCCACTGCAAGGACATGTTTTGAAAAAACGATGAAAGTGGAGGATTTCATGTCCTAGTTAGGGTCAGTCATTGAAACCGATGCACTTCCGTGCAAGCCCGAGAGCCGGGTGTGCAGCGTTTTCACCAATATTTAACCAGACTCACAAGTGTCCCTGATAATGGCCCAGTGAGACCTCGGTTCAAAGTTCAAACGTTCATTTGTGCGCAGTACATTTTCATAGCAATCACTTTACACAGCTCTTCTGCCTCTTTCAGCTGCTCGAGAGAGACTGAGCTCAGAAGCAAAGAAGCAAACGACCTTCATTCTAAGTGGACACTGACTCTCAGGCTGGCAGTGCCCACGCGCGGCTGACACTGACGCTCATGCTGGCAGTGCCCACGCGCGGCTGACACTGACTCTCAGGCTGGCAGTGCCCACGCGCGGCTGACACTGACTCTCAGGCTGGCAGTGCCCACGCGCGGCTGACACTGACGCTCATGCTGGCAGTGCCCACGCGCGGCTGACACTGACGCTCATGCTGGCAGTGCCCACGCGCGGCTGACACTGACTCTCAGGCTGGCAGTGCCCACGCGCGGCTGACACTGACTCTCAGGCTGGCAGTGCCCACGCGCGGCTGACACTGACGCTCATGCTGGCAGTGCCCACGCGCGGCTGACACTGACGCTCATGCTGGCAGTGCCCACGCGCGGCTGACACTGACTCTCAAGCTGGCAGTGCCCACGCGCGGCTGACACTGACTCTCAGGCTGGCAGTGCCCACGCGCGGCTGACACTGACTCTCAAGCTGGCAGTGCCCACGCGCGGCTGACACTGACTCTCAGGCTGGCAGTGCCCACGCGCGGCTGTCCTGATATACTGTACCACCCCCCTGGTTTCAACCCAGATACTCAGCGCCTGCTGCGACAGGCAGTGTACGTGCCAGGCCTATCTCCAGAAGCCCCCTGGGCATTGCCTGGGGTTAAGTTATGTTAATTTCTATTTGTATAGCGCCAAATCACCAGCAGGTCTCCAAGCGCTAAAACAGGACCCTACACCTGGAGCCTAGCATGCCTCCTAGAGGTCGGCCTGTCCAGGGGGCTCATCCAAGCGCCTGATGGTCTTAAGACTTCCTAAACGGGAGTCAGGGGATCTCCCTGCCCAGCGTATCCGGAAGCTTCTTCCAAAGCTGGGGAATCACAACTGAAAAGCATGCCAGCAGGCATGCCTCAGACAGGGGTGGCCTTAGGCATGTGCAAGCTGTGCACCTGCACAGGGCCACCAAACCCCAGGGGCCACCACGCCAATATATATCCTCAGGGCTTTAAGTGGGCCAGGTCTCAAGGGGTCTGAGCACCGGGAGTTTTTTAAAAGAGGCCTCGAAACGGGTCTCTATCGGGCTCTATTTTGAGCCCTGGCACAGGTGGTCCGTTTTTTTCCAGACTGCAGAGAAGCAGTTTGCTGTCACTGCAGTCCGGAAAAAAGTGCCAGGGCACAAAACAGCCAGATAGAGACCCATTTCGAGACAAGCACATTGTAAAGAAATCCATTAGACACAATAAATATAATTAATTAATATATCTTTAATGGAGCTTGTAAATTGGAGCTTGTAAATCAGCTTCCATATCTGTCCTGGTATGTCCCATGAATGTTTCCTCAACATTCTTTATTCTTGACATTCTTTTACATCTCACATTATGATGTAATTTATACATCATTACACACATGGATGTGCGCTGCCCACACTGCTCACTTCTCACTAATGGAGAAGTTACGGCATGACGTCATGCCAGGTGAGCTTTGTGGGGGAAGGGAAATCCTTTAGAGAGAGTCATTTTCTCTCTGGATTTCCCTTCTCTTTCTGAAACGCAAGAGAAGTAACATTGTGGTAGGGTCACCAGGGCTTTAAGTGGAAGCTTTTTCAATATTATATGTAACCAGCCATAGTTGCAGCTTATTTATCTGATGCAACTAATAACCGTTGACAAAGCCAATAGTCCTGACTTGTAGGTATGATGTGACTTATTGTATCACATATCTGGATGCAACGACAGAAACAGCAAAATACAAGTTGGGCGGCACACTATACTAAACAAAGAATTTTAGCGTAAGTGTTTAAAAGCCACACCCCTAATTAGTGGCCACGCCCCTTTGAGAGACCCCCCAGTTTTTTCATCCCACTTAAAGCCCTGTATATCCTTAATATAATAATCCTCTGAGGATGAATACATATTAGCGTGGTGGCCTCCGGCTCTATTCCACTTCCAAACACCCTGACCCCCCCCCTCTTCACTGGCCCCCGCGCTCTGCCCCGCCCGTACCCCTTCTTCCGGGGCCCCCTACCAATGCTCCCTGCCCAGGGCCGCCATGAGCCTAGAGCCGCCCCTGCCTCGGACGACCGGAGGCATCATCCTGGCACATATTTCTTCAAACAGTCTTTGATGTATCCAAGTGCTGCTCCATGGAGGGCTTTGTGTGCAATGCACAGACCCTTAAACCTAACCCTTTGCTTGATTGGGGGCCTTTGCAGTTGTTGTAGCCGAGGTGTGGCTCGTGCTCTTCGTGGGAGTTTTGAAATCAGTCTTGCAGCGTCATTCATAACCACATGAAGTTTCCCTAATAGACAGCTTTCCAAACTTTTCATGCTGGGGACACACTTTTTAGAGATGCATCATTTTGTGGCACAGTAAGGCAGTGTAGCGAGCGAGCGTAGCGAGCCCAAACCACCTAAGGTGGGTTCGAGGGGTTCTCACTCACTCTGTCTGTCTCCCTCTCTAACTGTCCCTCTCTCTCCCTCTGTCTCCCTCCTTACTCTGTCTGTCTCCCTCTCTTTCCTCTGTCTGTCTCCCTCCCTTTAATCTGTCTGTCTCCCTCCCTGTCTGTCGCCCTCCCTCTGTCTGTCACCCTCCCTCTGTCTGCCACCCTCCCTCTGTCTGTCACCCTCCCTCTGTCTCCCTCTCCTTCCCTCTGTCTCCCCACTGTCTCCCTCTGCCTCCCTCCCTCTGCCTCCCTCTCTCTCTGTCTTCTTCTCTGTCTGTCTTCTTATCTCTCTGTCTCCCTCCCTCTCCCTCTATCTCCCTCCGTCTCCCTCTCTCTGTCACTCTCTCCCTCTCTGCCTGTCTCATTCTCTGCCTCTGTCTGTCCCTGTCTCAGCCTCTATCTGTCTGTCCCTGTCTCTGTCTTCCTCCCTCTGTCTTCCTGTACGCCTCTGTCTGTCTTCCCCTGTCCCTGCCTCTATTTGTCTCTGTCTGTCCCTGTCTCTGACTCTATCTCTGTCTCTCTCTGTCTGTGTCTGTCTCCCTCCCTCGCTGTCTTCCTCCCTCTCTCTCTCTCCCTCTGTCTCCCTGTCTGTCTCCCTCCCTCTATCTCTCTCCCTCTGTGTGTCGCCCCCTGCCTGTCACCCTCTGTCTGTCACCCTCTGTCACCTCACCCCAGCTTCCCGGGCACACACACAGCCGCACCAGAGTACTTCGCAGGTCTTTAAAAGTCCATTTACGTCCGAACCATTTTACTATAAACAGATCGTCCTTAACATATGCAAGACAATGAGGTTGATGGGAACGTTCTTCAGTCTTTAAACACAATGGGCACAGAACGTTTGCCTAAACCCCAATTTCCTAGCCTGGACAATCTGATGCCAAGCGGATTTCCTTTGGGAAGAAACAGCAAACTTTGTGAATCGACTGGACATCCTTTCAGTTGCTCCAGCAGTGGCAGGACATCCATCCCTTCATACATTTTAATGCACCAGAAACGAGTTACAAGACGGGACATGGTCGACGGATCAAGAGATGGGTCATCTCAGCTACGAGCCATCGGATTTTCGGGGTAGGCCCATTCGAGCCTCAGGAACAATGAAAAAAACACTTCTCTTTCAGGCTCAGCTTGCAGCAGACGACCCGGAAAGGCCCGAGAAGAGGTCACTCGATCTATGGGATCTCCACCCGAGAAAGACAGTTTCTTGGCACATGTTCATGAACTTCAATCACAGCAAAGCTTTGGGAGCCCACCTGATGAATTCACAGACATGCTGTATATGGGCCAAGCAACTCGCAGCAAAGGAAAGATGCTCCAACGCATGTATTCACCAATAAAGCAGAAGCCAGCGATGCTACAAAACACTGCTGCAATTCAGAGCACTAGCCAACAAACAGGTGAAGCCCAGATGGAAAGGAAAAGGTCCAATCCACTGTCAGAGCATAGAGAGAGCAGAGGATTAGAAGGCATTCGTTATTCACAGCGTCCTCCGAAACTCAAGAGAAGGCGACTCATTTGAGAAGGTCCCTGGGAGGTGTGATGGGCAAACACGCCTGAAGTTCTTTTAAAAGACAAAGAAAGATGGTGAATCCTAACAGTAATTTGCATAACTCGCTACTTTAAAGAGGCAGATATAGGTATTGTGCAGTATTATAATCATTATTTTAATAATGCATCATGAATAGTTCTACTGCTCGTTTAATGGTGCTTGGCGTTTTACTACTACGGCATGGGCTTTGCTTTTAAGATTCTGTTTAGTTTGAGTGCATGAATACTGCTTTTGCTCTGAACATCTGCCTACACTGATGGAAAACAAAAGCTCATTCTTGTCACATTATTTTGCTTACCTGTGGGGCTGTATTTTTGTGCATCGGGTTAGTCCTGTTTATCGAGCTTTATTGCGCATACGGCTTTTTAAACATTCACAATACATTTTACATTAAAAGTATGTTTACAAAAAAAAAAAAGACCATTTACTTGTTAATGGGGCTTTGTTGTGAACCTCCCGGCCCCCATAGAGCAGAGTGTCTCGGACTCCGCGCTGCTGCGGCTGACTCCGAGACACTCTTTCAAAGGAATGCCTCGTAATTAGCAGCAGTTATGCGCTAAGTGCCCTTAAAACTGGTGTCATCCCGCGACACACCCACCCTTTGCAGGCGACACAGTCCTGTGTCGGGACACACAGTTTGGAAAGCTCTGCCCTAATAGCCCTATGTACACTGCGTTACCGTAATCCAGGCGCAACACAATTAGGGCGACACAACAGTAGGCATGGTGGAAAATGACAGCAAGGGAACAAGTTTCTGGAGTTGTCTCATAAGCAAGAGCGCTCCCCACTACAGCGGTCACCTGATTATTAGGTTGGTGTCCAGCCTGATGCCCAGGCTCTTCACACCTGGCACCGGTGTCGGGGTAGTGCCTAGCTCTTGCGGCAAGAAGGACGTAGACCAGGGGTTAGCCCCTGCACTGATAGCAAGCACCTGCATCTTGGCAGGGTTTACAAGGGGTTGTGCTCATGTTTCTTTAAGTCACCTTTTGTTTTGTGTCTACTCGCCTCTATAGTCCGCTAAGGACACGCATTGCCCAGGTTACGCATATGTTCATAAAGTTGCAGGGAAGAATGGGTCATCTTGAGGTAGGGGAAAGGAAGATGGCGGGCTGATGCCGCCGCGGTGAACACTCTCCAGGCATCATGCATCTCACCCCACCCCTCCTCCCTGTGCTGTCTCGCGTACCTGATTCGGGCTGATTCAGGCCCAGGCGGCAGCTGTGGATGGGGATGTGGAGTCAGCATCTCTCTAGTCTAGAGGTAGGAGAGCCTTGGGCGGAGGGGGCGGGGGGGCGGAGATGCTGCCGATGCTGTGGTTGTGCTGTGTCGTCCTGCAACAGTGTCTGCAGCAAGCGTGGACTCCTCGCTGGCAAACTGGCTCCCTCCAATGGCAAAAGGTCTCCAATTTTTTAGAGTTAAAGCTGTTGACATTGTAAATGGTAATGTTTTATATGTTTGTGTTTTGTTTTTTAGTGTAGTGCATGTACGGGTGGTGTAGTGGGAGTATTTATATTTTTTTATTTGTTAGATGTTGTAAGAAAGTGGCTCTGTATTTACTGGACCAAAGTAAGGTACAGTGTGCACAGAGTCCACAGTCCCCAGAGGTTTGGCAGAGGCTAAAGTTAGATATAACCTTACTCTCTAAAGTGGTAGCTTGGTCGAGCATTAAGGCAGTATCAGAGGACAGTGTAAAGCATTTGTTGTACACACTCAGTCAGCAAATGGTCTCACACACTCAAAAACTGAACTCTGGGCCAATTATTTTGTATATAAAAATATATAGTTGTTTATTTTAGAACCACAGTAGGTATCATAAATACTTCCTCAGAATGAGGTGTTGTAATTGAATATTTTCAAATAGCAATAGACTTTGGAATGCAATATTTACAGTTGTTACAATATGCAACACAAGTTAAACACAAAATAACATTGAGCTCAATGGCAGTTTATAAGTAAATGCAATAAAATCACTTTACAAATATTTTTCTTACTCAGGGCTGGATCCTGGATTCAGCCCTGGTGCATTTTCTGTAAACAGTTGAAAGAAATAATTTTAGTTACACAGGCGATTTTTAAGGAATATTTGTAAGTTTTGAAAATCGACAGAAGAAATTTTGGCAAAAACCATGCAATGGATTCCTATGGAGTAAAATTGGGTTAACATTAAATCATGATTATAATTACCTTTGAAGGTCAGTGCTGGGCACAAAGATCCAGCACTAGTGTCTCTCCTGATAGCAGGTGAGTAATTTAGTTTTTGCTGTTCGGATGATTTTTAAGGAATATTTGAAATTTGCAAAACTCGACAGAAGAAATTCTGAGTGAAACCCAGCCAATGTTACCCCATGGAGAAAATCAAGTTATCGTTCTTTCAGTAAGTACTCGGCAGGTAGAGTTAAGGTTCTGGGGAAATACTCAGGGGTCTCCCAGGGTCAGGTAGGTACAGGTGTCTCACCCTCAGCGGCACAGGGGCAGCTGGAAGCAGAGTGAGTAGACCCAATGTTATCCTATGGAAGATAGGGGGCCTTAGGTTGATGGCTGCTAGCAGGCAGGCCATGCAGCTGTGGAAGCTGAGCTCCTGGTCACTTACACAGGGCAAGTGGGGAAGTAAGATAGGATAGTTGCTGCACTGCCAGCGGCGCTCGGGTGGCTTGGTGCAGGGTGCTTTTGGGCCGTCAGGTGCCCAATGTATTTCAATAGAAAAGCTGGAAGTTGAACAAACGCTGCAGGCTCGGGGACGGAGATTCTTCAGGTGCGACCACCACTTTGAGAGGTAAGTTGGGAAGCTGTAGGTTAGGTAGGTACCCCAGAGGAGGGCACAGGGGGCCGCAAGGCGCCGGGTGCAGGGGTGTCTTTTGGTGTCGGGAAATCTTTCCCTCTGATGGTCGCGGTTTGAGGGGTCCCTGATTGTGAGGCTGCAGGCATCGCCAGGAGCGTCGAGGAGGGTCCTTGGGTGCCGGATTCATGGTCAGAGTCGCCGGGGGTATGTCCTCAGGGTCTTTGTTCACTCAGGCACGGGCCGGGCTCGGCAGGTGCAGAGTGTGCTGGATGCACGGTTCCTGGCTGGCACCAGGGTTTGTTGCTGTTTGAGCAGAACCACTGCTCGTGGGAGTCCCAGTCTTTAGTCGAGCAAGGCAGTCAGGTCCTCCGGGGTTTTCGAGGTTGCTATTCGCAGGAGATGCCGGGGTTTTAGCAGGAGCATGTTCAAGGATCGATAGGCCTGTAGGGCTGGGGCAAAGCCTGTTGGTGTCGTCCTCTTGTTAGCAGCTGCACGGCAGGTCTTCTTTCTTATTGTTCTTCTTGTTTCAAAATCGGGATCTGAGGAAGGAAGGTTCAGGATGCCCCTAAATACTAACTAGAGGCGTTACAGGTAGGGCAAGGGCAGGGACCAATGGGTCCCTGTCCTGGGCTGGGTACACCCCCTAGCCTGCCACTCTCCAGTAGGAGGGGGGCCGGAGCATAGCTGTGATTGGGCAGGGCTCCCCATTCTCAAAATGGTGAGAGCCCAGAGTTGTGCTTTACCTTGCCTCCCCACCTAAGGGGTGGGGTTGGCACATGCTGGCACCCCCCTTTCATTCTATTGTTTTTCCTGCCTGTCTTCCCGCCAGATAGGGGGTCTGAATGGTGGGGGCCAGTTGCTGAGTACAGCAAGTGGCCTGGAGAATCTCACAAAGGCAGCATGCCTTTGAAGCTTCCCCCTGCCCATCCTGGGGGAGGAGACCTAGCACCTCGCCCAGGATGTGCATTGTTGCAGACCCATGAGACCGGATGGCTCTCTACCCAGGGGTCCAGCAACATGTCTGGTGGTGGCAGCCTCTCAGTCAGGACGCTGGTTGTGGGTTAGTTTTAGGGGGGAACTCTAAGTTGCCCTCTGTCATGTGTTTTACATTAAATCCCTCACTGGCATCAGTGTGGGTTTAATGTGCTGAGAAGTTTGATACCAAAGTTCTCAGTCTTCAGTGTAGCCCTTATGGTGCTGTGGAGTTCGTAGTGACAATCTCCCAACACCATATACTCTTATTGGCAGCACTGCACTTACAGTGCCTAGGAATGGCCCTGGGTACTGTAGGGGCACAGTACTCATGCACCTGTGCCCACACCACTGGCATAGTGCACCCAGCTAGAGGGGTGACTGATGTATGCCAGGGCAGTGTGTTTGTGGGCATGGCACACAGGGATGTGTGCCATGTCGACTCTTTGTTTTGTTCTGCACCAACAACAACCACAAAACCCTGTCTTATGGGCGTAGGTTATGTCAGTATGCCTCACAACAGACCAGTCTCATGTCGATGATTACTGTTGCGCTCCCCTATCCACTATCATTTTTTCAGGGGTATCTTACTGCAATACGTCGGATATCTTAAAGAATTTTTTTTAAAGAATATATTGGCCAAATTCTCTTGACAGTCAAGTAGAACAACACAGGATGTCTGAAACCTAATCTACACAGTGCATCCCCCGAAGGAAATTGGAACTTTGCCAAACACATTTCTGCAAAAAATGTATGGCGAAAAGAATGACACCTCACGGGAACACCACCCTCGGGGTAACTGGCAAGTACTCACCAGATTGGGCCCCTTTTCTCATCACTGGTCGTCATTCAGTTCAAAAAAAGAAGAAAAGAAACAAGAATGTGTCCAAACAAAAAAACAACCAAGAAGTGAAACATGCGCAATAGCAGAAACTATAACTCTGCTCGTGACAGAAAAATGTGATTAAAATCAACAGGCAAACCTCTTCGGAACTTTATTCCTAATTATCAGGCGTGATCTGTTGAATTAAAAAGACTGGTACCTACCATCGCATACCATTACCTATTGCCAACATGTTTCTCTGCCTCAAAAGTTTTGGCAAATTCGTCAGGGCTACACACCTTGTCACCGCACCACTGTTGAACACTTCGTTCTATGTCGACCTCCAGCAGCCCTCTTCACTCATACCGGCTGCAGAGGGAAATGAGCATAACATAATACTCCTAAAGTGAGTTTTTCTTAATGCAATCTTGGCCCATACGATTGCGATCATCAATCGTAAGTTTCCTCGCGGAGCGTGTCGTCTCCTTCTGTCACAGATACCCCGAGGGTGGTGTTCCCGTGAGGTGTCATTCTTTTCGCCACACGTTTTTTGCAGAAATGTGTTTGGCAAAGTTCCAATTTCCTTTGGTGGATGCACTGAGTAGATTAGGTTTCAGACATCCTGTGTTGTTTTACTTGACTGTCAAGAGACGTTGGCCAATATATTCTTAAAAAAATTCTTTAAGATATCCGACGTATTGCAGTAAGATACCCCTGAAAAAATGATAGTGGATAGGGGAGCGCAACAGTGATCATCGACATGAGACTGATCTGTTGTAAGGCATACTGACATAACTTACGCCCATAAGACAGGGTTTTGTGGTTATGATGATTTTTGAGTGGAGGGCAACCCTCTTCTTTCTTTTCCGTCTGAGCTCCTCTTTGCGATAGATTGTTCTGCACCAAGACAGTCAGCCTGCAAAGGCAGTGTGTGAGTGTCAGGGCACAGGGCCTCTAAGGGTGGCACAGTAAGTGCTGCAGCCCTTAGGGACCTTCTCTGGTTGCAGGGCCCGGGGTACCGAGGGTACCATTTACCAGGGGCTGACACGTGGCCAGAGATATCAATTTGGTTGTAGTTTTGGGGAAAGAACACAGGCCCTGGGAGCCTGATTGGAAGGAACTCAGGGCACATCAAGTCAAAGTGCATAAGAAATCTAGTTTAAAGGGGGAGGGGGGAAGGTACTGCAACAGAAACTTACTTTCTCACAGTTGGGCATTTGTGTTTGGTGTGGATTGTATTTGTGTACTGTAATTATGATGTAGGCTATTTATTGGTCAAGCAGTATGGCATTGATAGCTAGTGGTAGTTAAAGAAAGCATGAGTTGCTAAAGTAAAGTAAGAGTGGACATAAGGAATGTGTAGCTAGAACTATCAAGTTTGTGTAGTTGAGAGGGTGTGACAAAACCTCCTGGAAGTAAGTATCCCTGGACAAGAAAGTGGTTATTAAATGTGGGTGTGTTTTAAATAGAAAATAGGTGGAGGTTGTTTGAACTTTAGAAAGGAAGAGAGTATGTGGTTTGTGTAAAAAGAATATAAGGTGGTTGAAAGCATTGTTCTGAGCCTTGGAAATAAATAATCGGCTTTTGATAGCGGCAGAGAACTTGCGTTTTAGAGCGAGAGAGAGAAATATGTGTGTGTATGTGAAAAGAAAAGAGATAAATAACCTGGGAGAGCAGTTTGTACCGAATAAAGATTACAATGAGTGGAAGTGTGTGTGAGAGACAGAGAGAG
Organism: Lissotriton vulgaris; assembly: GCF_964263255.1. NCBI lineage: Eukaryota > Metazoa > Chordata > Amphibia > Caudata > Salamandridae > Lissotriton > Lissotriton vulgaris. Next base: position 1,577,994,664 of record NC_141696.1, read on the forward strand.
AAACAAAGAGATAAGTGTGTGTGAGAGACAGAGAGAGAGAAACAGAGATAAGTGTGTGTGAGAGACAGAGGGAGAAACAAAGAGATAAGTGTGTGAGAGACAGAGGGAGAAACAAAGAGATAAGTGTGTGTGAGAGACAGAGAGAGAAACAAAGAGATAAGTGTGTGTGAGAGACAGAGAGAGAAACAGAGATAAGTGTGTGTGAGAGACAGAGAGAGAAACAAAGAGATAAGTGGGTGAGAGAGACAGGGAGAGAAACAAAGATATAAGTGTGTGTGAGATTGCTTCAGAGTATAGTGGAGCAGTGCAGGGTAGAGTGCAGTGGCATAGAGTAGAATGGAGTCGAGTAGAGAGGCATTGGTTTTGAGTAAAGTAGTGTAGAGTGCATTGCAGTAGAGTGCAGTGGTATTGAGAGTGCGGTCACTGGGTAACAGTTGTTTAGAGTTTTCGCATATCGAATGTTCAATTTAAGTGTTATATTTATGTGAGTTCACAGAATTAAAAAAGGCGTGTTTCACTGAAATCATCATTAAGAGTTAAAGGTTTTAACTAGAGGATTAGTAGTCACACCCCTGTGGCACTTCCGAAGTCAGCAGTGTGGAATTGGTAATGCGGGCACTCGGGCAAAGCCCGAGCGGCCTGTATTCAAACTCCAGCTGTGGGCTGCTTTTTTGAGCAGGCTGGGGGGCCTATTTGGGCAATGTCTGTGTTACGATGCCGCCTGCAATGCAGTGGGTACTTGAGTGGCCTTTCTGGGGGCAGATGGGCGTCCATTACCTTTCTTTTATCAAAGGGCAGAGGTGTGACTCCCTTTCTCTCTCTGGGGCCGGCCTATTAATATATGCATATTGAGTGGGGGCAGGGGGCCGGTGCAAATGCGGCCTCACTTGTTTTAAGGTGTTTCACCAGTGTAAACTAATCTGTTGCATTGTTTTAACCCCGCCCCTTTTTAAAATAAAATTTCGCCAATGCAGTGTTTTGCAGAGGGGCTAAATAAAATCTGAGCCACTTTTTTTTTGCGTGCCCGGGTCGAATTTTAATTCCAGTCCAACCCCGAAAGTCAGTATCTCCGAAAGGGCCTTCGGCTGCATCTCCGTAAACTCCTACATGTAATGTAATGTATAGGCATTTATATAGCGCACTACTTACCCGTAGGGTCCCAAGGCGCTTCGACCGCTGCGAAACCCTTCCTGGCTTCCCTGAGAGATGGTCCCTTAATGGGTATCTCCAGGGTGAGACCAGGCATCCCCGGCGGTCTGGTGGGGCCGTTAGTGAAGATGAGGCAAGCTAATGCCCAGAGTTGCCGAGTGTGATCGCTGATCAGAGTGGGCACCGAGGCGAGAGAATTATCGAGTCCGCTGACCCTGGTCCAGAAACCTGCTGCGCCGGGAATCGAACCCTGGTCCCGGGCCGTCCTCTGCTCTCGGGTCTGCCGCCTCTAACCAGTGAGCATGGGGTTACTTCACCACTCTGGACAGTTACAGAGGTTTACATGGGCTCCAACTCTATGGCTTTGCACCGGCTCATTGTTTCATCTGAGATAGCTGGCATCAGTATTTTTTGTGACAGAGGTTTGTGAATAGTACAGCGATTGTTAACATGAGGTTTTGGTGCTGCAAATTCTGTGAAGATTTTCATTTTTCATGCTTTTGTGTTTTTTACTTTAATGATTTTAATATGTTAATAAAGCCTTCGTCCTTTTTCAAATTAATAAGCTTGGCTAGACATTACATATTTATTATGGCTGTAGTTATGTCACAGAATAATTTATCACAAACATCACCCACCCTCCCACGACCCAGGCCTCTACTGCGCAACAAAGTAAACTCTGAAGTAAAGGATACTTTCGAGGTTTAGCCTTCGTACACCACTGTGTGAATAGGACACGTTACAATGCAAACTTTTACAACGCAGTTTTTACATTGCAACATCTATTACAATGCATGATTTTACATGGCATGCCATCACAATGCATTTTTATAAACTACACTTACAACGCATTCCATTGCAACGCATTCCATTACAACGCATACTACTTTTAGGGCAACAGTAGTGTAAGTGTTGGATAGTGTAGGGGTAAAAATTACTATTTACTATTTCCCATTACGTACCTTATAATGTGTTGTAATGGCATGGTTGTAGTGAAATGCGTTGTAATGGCTGGGTTGTAATGGCATGTGATGTAAAGGATGTTGCGTTGTTATGACTGCATTGTAAAGGTTGTTTCCCCTGCTGGGTACCAGAAAAGACCTTTGACCAAAATGTGTCAAAATACCACCCTCTTTTGCCTCCTAATAGCCCTAAACTATAAATGCAACTCAAGGGAGACTTTGATGGATAAATAATCAGAAAAAAACAAATACCTTACAGAAATAAAGCAATTAACAATGAAAACAAGCTTTCAGACCCACAAGCATTATTTATTTGAAATGTCAGCTGCTTATGTAAACCCCATCCGCAACCCCAAAAGATCACTGTAGATTTCCAACAAACTGTAATTCGCCCAGTGATACATTCAGAGAGTTGTGCAACACTCTGCTTACGTCTAGGAACATTTTGTGCTACATTTAAGCAACAGTGTAGTATCTGCTTCTAACACTGCCCAATGGTCTTTGATGAAGAAGTGAAATGCCATGCAAAGATTGTGGGACAAAGTGTTTCTCAGACCTTGCAAAGTCCGCCGTGGCCGCGTGCAGTAGCTCTCACTTTAGCTATATAACTTTATGCTAGGGAAAAACGTACGGAAACATTTATAAATAGTTTTATGTTTTAATTTACAATATAATGTTTTTATTAGATTAGTGATTGATGTATATATATATATATATATATTACCTACTGGCGGTCGCCAGTAGGTAGTTATAGTTAGGATCTACTTTCCATAGGAAATCCGCAACATTCTATTGGGAATAACTTTGGCGCCGGTGGACGAATCTTCGCAAATTTCTCAAAGAAGATGGCCCGCTCCGCTCCTTCCTTGAAAGTTTGGGGGGGATTCGTCAAGCGGGGGCCGAGATAAAAGGGGGTCCCAAAACGTGCTTTCCCCATGTTAATTTCCATAGGGCGGTCGAACTCACTTTTAGCCCGAACGGCTGAATGGATTTCCACCAAACTTGGCAAAATTGTAGGGACTGGTAGCCCGGTGTGCCTTTGCTATGTCTCAAGATATGTGCTCCAGTGGTTTTTGAGTAATTTAGGTTCAAAAAAATATATATATCTATGGCAGCGCCCCGGTACGCGCACCGGGGAGCGCTCCGGGCGCACCACGCGACTTGCGCACAGAAAGCTGATTGGCTCTCGGGTGTCTGTAAACATTCGAAACAGTTCGGAGCGGCCGCCATCTTGTGTCTTGGTAAAATCGAGACATAAGAGGTGGAAAAATCAAAGGGGGAAATGACTATAAGGGGGCAGGGATAGACCCCCCCCTGACCCCCTAGGTTTGATGTGGGGGCCATAAAAGGGCCCAGCGGGGCAAAAAAAAAAATGTTTTGATTTGCGCGGGGGGAGCGCCCGGTACGCGCACCGGGGAGAGGACCGGGGAGCGTACCATGGGGAAAAAAGAATGACAGACTTTTCCAAAAATGAAGCCTTTTTTTATAAATTGGAGGTAGTTCTAAAAAGAACTGTTTTTTTTCTTCTTTTTGTTGTTTTATATTTTTTAAATGTTTTTTTGAACATTTTAAACTTTTTGGGGGTTTTCTGAACAGTTTTATATTTTTTTTGTATTTTTCATGGGGAGAAACGAAAAAACAGGGAATTGAAAATGGCTCAACTGGAGCAAAAAAAAAAGAAAAGAAATAATTAGGGTTTATTGGGGCATTTGTGGTTGTCCCCAGCAAGGACGATGAGCTTTACGCTCTGTTCTCCGTAGGAGATGGTCTTCCCACAATATTTACAGATAATTCGGAAATCTGCAAATCGTGGCTGAATGCAAGGCATCGTCTCACTTGCCTCTGATCCCGACGGAGTGGGTTGCTTTCTTTTTGAGGTGGTGCTTGTGGATTGGGGAGGGTTACTGGCCAGTTCCCTCATCTCTGCAGCAGAATAGTTTATTGGATGCTTGCGCTGCATGTGGCGAATCATCGTGTTGTTTCCAAATGAATATTTTTTATTTGGGTTGCCCCTAGAAAGTTCCATGCCACAGATTAGGCAAGTCACCTTGGCTTCATTTACTTTTTTCTTCCCCTCTGGGATCGAAAAAAACTCCCATATAATGTGTGGTCTTGGCTGGTATGGGGTATTTTGTTCTTCAAGCCATCTTCTCCTCCCCTCTTCCTCCTCCTCCTCCTCTTCCTCCTCTTGTTGACCACCAATGAAATCTTGTGGTGGTCCTCTTGGTGGTTGTGGTGGTGGTGCAGATGCACCAGCTGCTGCTGCTACTGAAGCCATTATAAAGATCAAAAAGGTACAGAGAGGTACAACCAGGTCTTCCTAAGTCAAAGGACAAAGTCAGAATAAGGAAAAAAGGTGGGGTCTTTCATCCTTTTGAAAAAAAAAATGTATTGAACCAATGAAAAGTGTTATTTTCAGGTCACAAGACCAGGGGCTTCATCATTATGAAACCAAAACTGTTATGAACCAATGAAAAGTGTTATTTTCAGGTCACATGACCCGACGCGCTTACGCCAGGGGCGCGTCGCGTAAGCGCGTCGGATGCCTACGTTGCGCGATCGTATTCGCTTGAGTGCTTCCGGGTGCGCTTACGCCGTGCGTATCACGCGGACGCGGCTACGCGATATGTCACGATCATGTTTTCGTTCACGATATTGGCGCGAACGGGGCGCTCCCCGGTACGCGCCCCGGGGCGCTTCATAATACTACGCATTCCGGGGCGCGCACCGGGAGCGCTCCAAGGCAAAAGTTTTTTTTAAAAAAAACAATATACAAAAAAAGAAATTGGCAAAATTGTAGGGACTGGTAGCTTGATGTGCCTTTGCTATGTCTCAAGATATATGCTCAAGTGGTTTTTACGAAAATTAACTTTGAAAAAATATATATTGGGCTACATTGGGCTATATATATGTTAGAGCCCAAATGTAGCTCAATGTAGCCCAATGTAGCCCAAAGATGGCCACCAGAGACAAAAAAATAAATAAATGTAGCCCAAATATCAGCCAGATGTAGCCCAAATATAGCCCAATGACAGAATGTCCCAGAGTGTTCTAAAGAACAACTAGAGCGCTAACAGTCTTACTTATAAACTGAGACTTATAGTTAGGAATTAGCATTTAAAAAACCTTTGAAATTCACTGAAAAAAACATAGGTTTCACACCAGTTATAGTTAGGAATTAGCATTTAAAAAAACTATTAAATTCACTGAAAAAACCATAGGTTTCACACCAGTTATAGTTAGCTGGAAATTTTACTGACATAAAACCATTGAAATTCCCACATTATAGTTAGTTGGACTCACTATAACTTGCGCGTGCAATGCACTGCTGATGACGTCACATATTACATCACTCATGACATGGTCAGTGACATCACTCATGACATCACTGATGACACCATCCTTGTGACAGAGTGACAGACCTCCTTTCACTGTAATGTAACCCTTGAAACACATATTCAAAAATAGAAACTAAAATGGTTTTAAAAATGGAGATAACCATATCAGTTACAACAACCAATTCAGTAATTCCACCATCTATATACACATCTACTCATTCACAAACAGTTCAATATACTCACTCATACATATACTCACTCATCATATGTAGTGATACACCTATACATCCTGTTACACACCGACAGTCATCCAAAAGTTACTCACACACATACTCACACATGCAAATAAACAATTGAACATCCATTTATTTGCATATAGAGCTATACACACACTACCACCTTACTTCTATTGAAATTTAAACATATTTATTCTCTTAAACAATCCCTTATAGAAACACATACTTATTTAAAAAGGAACTCTTACAATCTCTTACTCTCACATATACTCACTTATATACATCAATATTCACATATACTAGATTAAAACATATGTAGTTACTGATAGAGACACTAGTGAGACAGTCATTCACTCACTAACATACACATATACACACTTATTCACCCATACAGTCCTGCACATATGCTGTCTTCAAAACACATAGAGAGTCAGTCAATCATGCATCTATGTGCTAAGTAATACCCCCACCAAACCATATAGACACTCATACTGATACTAAGAAAAACATCTAATAACCCATGTACATACACATGTAGCTACTCACCAACCCATGCAGCCACTTATACACAAAGTGAAACACTAATACATATATTTAAAAATGTAAACATTACTCACTAATATTTATTTTTCAGAAAGACACACATTCACTGGATGGTGTCATCAGTGATGTCATGAGTGATGTCACTGACCATGTCATGAGTGATGTAATATGTGACGTCATCAGCAGTGCATTGCACGCGCAAGTTATAGTGAGTCCAACTAACTATAACGTGGGAATTTCAATGGTTTTATGTCAGTAAAATTTCCAGCTAACTATAACTGGTGTGAAACCTATGTTTTTTTCAGTGAATATATATATATATATATATATGTGTGTGTGTGTATATATATATATATATATATATATATACATATATATGACAACCAAGTCCTTGAAAAGCACAACAGTAGGGCAAAACTCCACCCAGCGCCTTGAAACCAGGAACGGACCGCAACAAAAGGTAATTTCTTTAAAGTGCAATTTTATTTTCCTCCAACATGACGCGTTTCAACCAGGTTGCCCCGGCCTTGATCACATGACATGCTTAGAGAGCCCACGCCCTTAAATACCACATGGCTACATTGGAAACACTCCCAAAAATTCATAGGAATAGAGAGCAGACTATACAAATAAAGTGCTAAATAAATAACACACAATATATTATATTATCTGCATTCATTATTTACAGTGTCAAATCCGGAGCTGGTGCCCATATTAACCATGAATAGCAGCAAGTACCTTTCTCACATTTTATAGAATTTCTTCGAGGGAGAAAAAGAGCCAATATTAAGGTACACCCAAAGTGTGATGACTAAGTACAGAAAATAATTCTAATACTTGTCCAAAATATATATATATATATATATATATATATATATATATATCTCCAAAAGTCGTTGTATTTGCTTCTGCTTCCCCCACAGAACAACGAAAGGAGCGAGACCACAAAGTAGGTGCAGTTTCTTCAGTGCATTTATTTTGTGCGTAGAGTTACAGCCTGCAATCCACCATGACGCATTTCACCTCAAGAGAGGCTTGATCACATAGCGTGCCATGGACACAAACAAGGGAATTTATTATAAGCATGGGCGGAAAATCCGTTTCGCTCGCGGATTTTGCGGATTTTCGGTAAATTCGCAATCCGCGAGATTCGCGAATCTCCCGCAAAATCCGCAAATCCGCGAGCAGCGGATTTCATGGCTTGCTCGCACTGTTCGCGTGAGTTCGCGGCTTCCCAGTACAACTTCGCGCCCCGCGAATAAGCGCAAAATTGCAGAAATACGATCTTAGCAAAACTGAAACTACTTACCAGGTTCAAAAGTTCAGGCTCATCATTAGTAGCCATTTCCTGTAGTGCTTCCTGAGGGGCCCCTCCAGAGTTCAGTTGCCAGTTGCAACTATTATGTGACCCTGCTCTGAACCTCAGAATAGTTACACATATGCCACAAAGGTCCTGAATTACGGCTAAGGGAGACAAGCAGGAGCCAGGCTGGAGGTTCAAATCCATTAATCAGCCCCTAATTCATTATTGTCAGTTGGGGCAGGGCAGGTGTTGTAACTAATTTTGCAACAATGAAAGCACTTAGCAAGTGCAAAAGATCACTAATCAGGAAGCACTAAGGAAGCAGGTGCCAGCTAAAAAAATATTCTGTGACACATTAATCAGCCCCAAATTAATTCAGGTCACTTGAGGCAGGGAAGGTGTGCTTGCGTTGCCACAATAATGTACACTGACTGGACAACCAGAGGGTGCTGTGATGAAACAGAGGGTGGCATGGGTGGGCCAGAGGGTGGCATGAGTAGTCAGAGAGTGGCAGTGGTGACAGAGAGTGGCAGTGATGAAGAAGAGTGTCCCAAACAGGCTGGACACGTAGAAACAACAAGTTCGCGAAACTTGCGACCCGACAGGTAAGTTCGCGTTTTGCGAAATTGTACAAAACCCTCGCGAACTGGCAGAAACCTGCGCGAACACAAAAAAAAATCTGCAAATTCGCGAGAATTCGCGGATTTTGCGGATTGCGAGTTCGCAAATCCGCAAAATTCGCGAACGCGAGATTCGCAAAATTCGCCCATGCTTAGAATTTAAAGTGCTAGTGCTTAACTGGATACAGCTGTGCTAGTTACATCTAGTAAACAGTGAAAACATACTACATTGAGTTAGCGAAGGGTAGAGGGCATGGTGCCCTACGGGTTCTAGAGCACATAAATACTAGAATAAAGGATGTATTAACTTTAAAAACATACATATAAACAAATTCATATATATACAAAGTCTAAAATTTCCGTTCCTAGTGCAAAGATTGTTACTTTCATATATATACACATTGATTTAACGAAAATTTCTTTCACCATGTGCATATATGTTAATACATTTCATGTACAACATATTACTTTCAAAAGTGCTGAAAGAACCCAGAGTTAACCCTTCCATTCAATGCTAGAGTGATATGTAGGTTACACTGTTAAAAGATCACGCCCAAATGGGCATACCCCAACACTGCACAAAACCATAAATCCAATGTAATAACGCACTAATAAATTACCCTTTTCAGGTTACTGCAGATCAAAACATTGTAATAAAGTGAAAAAGTGCTAATACTGATATTGAAAACATACTACAGTTCATAGCAGGCTGCAGAGTCAAATGTAAACAAGTCGAGATCCATTTTGGGGGAATTATTCAGTAACCCACAATTAATCAGATATACAATTGATATGTATTAAATGTAATGTATCTATCAACAGGTAAACATTGATTAAAGGCAGGTGTATAAATCCTCGCTAGCGTTCAAACCTCCTGGATTCTTCGTGTTGAACTCAAGAATAAATCTGGTTTCCAACAGGCGCAATTTAGCGTCCCGATTTCCCCCTCTTTTCAGAGGGAGAACTGAGTCAACCAGAAAATACTGTAGGCCACTGGGGTCACTATTATGTGTTGTTTCGAAGTGCCTGGCCACTGGGTAGGCTTGGTCCTTTCCAGAAATTGCCCTGAGGTGTTGTAAGATACGCTTGTGTGCGGGTGGGCGGGTGCTGCCCACATACTGTAATCCACAAGGGCATTGCAAGACATAGACAACGTATTCTGTCTTGCACGTAAGTCTCTTGTTGATCACAAAGGGCTTTTCTGAAAAAGGACGTGAAACCTGTGTCTTGTTAATCCCGTGGCGGCAAGCTTTGCACGTTAGGCACTTCTTGAAACCTGTAATGTGATCCATCCAGGATTTTGTGGGCTCTAATGTATTACTGACTAATGCACTGGCCAAACTAGGGGATCTACGGAAAGTGATACTGGGTCTGTCCGGTACCAGGCTCCCTATGACTGGGTCACCTTTAACCAGATTCCAGTTTTTGCTCAGGATTTTCCTAACCTGGGAATGTTGGTTACTGTAGGTAACAATGGCTCTAGATTGAATTAGCTCATTGTCGGCACTCTCTGCACTCGGTCTGACTTTGGGCACCAGTGCTTCCTCCCTTGTCGTTTTTTTAGTACGTCTAATTGCACCATCTATTAGAGTACTACTGTATCCCCTCTTTAGAAACCTGGCTTTGCTGGCTTGTTGAGCCAGATCACATTCCAAGTCAGAGCTACAGATTCTCCGTAACCTTAACATCTCCCCGTAGGGGATGCTACGGATTAAGTGCTGGGGGTGCTGGCTGCTGGCATGAAGTACTGTATTTCCAGCAGTCAGTTTCCTGTGCAATTTTGTTTGCAGAGTGTTGTCCCTGATATAAACCTCTACATCTAAGAAGGTGACTCTCTCTTTATAGATGTGTGATGTAAATTGGAGGTTTAGATTGTTTGTGTTGAGTTCTTTCACAAATTCCGTTGCCTCTTCAGGCGACCCCCTCCAGATCATGAACAAGTCATCAATATACCTTAAGTAAAGCATTACCTTATTGTGCATAATCTCTGTGTGTTGGTCCATGAGGACCCGCTCCTCCCACAGCCCCATATGTAGACAAGCGAAGCTGGGGGAGAAGCAGGCCCCCATAGCCACCCCTCTCATTTGTTGGTATATTTGATTATTGAAAATGAAAAAGTTCTGTTCCAAACATAATTTCAACATACCAATAATCATCTTATTATGTTGTACACACTCTATGGGGCGTTTTTTAAGGTAATGCTCAACTGCTTATATATATATATATATATATATATATATATATATATATATATATATATATATATTACCTACTGGCGGTCGCCAGTAGGTATATATAGTTAGGATTTTTTCTCTATGGGACTTTTGAAAATTCTATGTCTAATAACTTTGGCGTTTGTGGACGGAATTGGCTGAAATTTTCAGGAAAATGGCACAGTTTGTTTCTGAGCAGCCCCTGAAAATTTGGGGGGGTTTCGTCAAGGGGGGCTGAGAAAAAAGGGGGGTCCTAAAACGCTTTTTTCCCATTCATTTTTCCATAGGGCGTTTGGCCTCACTTTTAGCTCGAACGGCTGAATGGATTTGCACGAAACTTGGCAAAATTGTAGGGACTGTTAGCCCGATGTGCCTTTGCTGGGTCTCAATATATGTGCTTCAGTGGATTTTGAGAAATTAATGTTTTAAAAAACAGATATATCTGTGACAGCGTCCCGGGTAGCGATCCGGTTCGCGTACTTTTCGCGTTACGGAACTTTGCGAAGGGAACCTGATTGGCTCTCCGGTGTCTGTCAACATTCTAAACAGTCCGGACCGGCCGCCATCTTGTCTCTTGGTAGGATCGAGAGACAAGAGGAGGAGAAAAACGAAGGGGAATTTAATGAAAGGGGGCAAGGTAGACCCCTCTTGACCCCCTAGGAATGATGTTGGAGTTATTAAAGGGTCCCGTGGGGCAAATAAAAAAAATTAGATTTTTCGCGATAGAAGCGCTTTCCGGTTCGCGAACCGGTAGCGAAACAGGAATTCGCCATTTTGTGTTTCGGTTTAATTAAATTACAAGATGGAGGAAAAACAATGTGAGAAATGGGTATAAGGGGGTACGGGAGAGGTATCCTGACCCCCTATGTTTTCTGAGGGTGGCTGAGGATGGTCATATATGTTGATACATGTCTTCCAGCGGCTGCGCGTGAGCGTTTTTTTTTTTTTTTTGCTGCGTGACGTCTGTTAACGTTCGATTCGAAGGAAATCAGGAAGTGTTGACCGCCATTTTGACACTGCGAGTAAATATATTGTTAAAAATAATTGTTATAAATTAATCCGTATTGATAAACATTGTCTGCGCCATCTTGCTTTTTTTCCAATGACACACTTTTGTCGTGCACGGCAGCCATTTTAGATGCCTTGACCAGACCCACTCTCTGCACGCCGCCGATCGTGGCGTCTGTTAACGTTCGATTCGAAGGAAATCAGGAAGTGTTGACCGCCATTTTGACACTGCGAGTAAATATATTGTTAAAAATAATTGTTATAAATTAATTCGTATTGATAAACATTGTCTGCGCCATCTTGCTTTTTTTCCAATGCCACACTTTTGTTGTGCACGGCAGCCATTTTAGATGCCTTGACCAGACCCACTCTCTGCACGCCGCCGATCCTCAGCATGGCTCCCCATCCTCGCAAGCATCTCCCCCACGCACTGGTCACCCCCACTCTCTGTCTTATGCATGGGCCATAAACCTCCCCCCATCTGCGCTGCTCTTCCCTGAGAATCACACCCTGTGCCCGCCCGACACCTCCCTTTCACCCTATTCACTACCGCACCCTCTGACATTCCTCTTCCTTTGTGTCTGATTGTCCAGGCCAGTCCCAGGCTATCACCTAGCCCTGCGGATGTAGTTTATGGCCTCAACTGTAAAGAATCACCCCTCTTCAAAGGAGTTACAGTAGATCAAGGCCCCCACCCCGATGAGATCCGTCACACCACACGCGTTCCTACTATCTGATAACGATCCTGTATTGTGATTGGGGAGGGGATTCTCACTGTGAGGGTGTGTGGGACCGAGCCTGAAGCGGAAGATTCCAGGGATGCCTTTTTGTACATCAAAGTCTTCACAATTATGTGTCACATTAAAAATATATAGCACTCCAACAAAGTAGTAGGATTATAACACTTTAATAACTTATAAATATATACAACGCACCAAAAACAGTAAACACGTTAAAAAAATTTTTTTCAACAGAAGCAACAATGGTCAGTAGCGGTCTGTTGTGCGAATAGTCCGAAGGCAGCACAACGCGCTGAGATCTGGACGGCACCCAGGTGACGTCTTTTACTTGCCGCACTGGTTTTGGCATCCTACAATGCTGCTCCGAAAAACGGCGTGGGGCGCTCCGGGGGGGGGGGGGGGGGGGGGGGGAGGCGGCATGAACGGGCCTCCCCAGGTGGAGGCTCGCCTGCTGTAGTGGGGTGCCCCTTTAGCGTTTCACTTGCCATTCAGCGGTTTTCCGCCCGCTTTTGCTGCACTGTGCCTCATCAGTAGCGGTCTGTTGTGCGAATAGTCCGAAGGCAGCACAACGTGCTGAGATCTGGACGGCACCCAGGTGATGTCCTTTACTTGCCGCACTGGTCTTGGCATCCTACAATGCTGCGCCGAAAAACGGCGTGGGACGCCCCGGGGGGGGGGGGGGGGCCGTCGGAGGCGGCGTGAACGGGCCTCCCCAGGTGGAGGCTTGTCTGCTGTAATGGGGCGCCCCTTTACCGTTTCAGTTGCCATTCAGCGGTTTTCCGCCCGCTTTTGCTGCACTGTGCCTCATCCGCCATTCAGCTGTTTACCGCCCGCTCTTGCGGCTACAGCGTCTCGCTCACCATCTAGTTGAATTGCGCCCACTCTTGCGGTGCAGCGATAGGCGGCTGCCACAGAACTCTTAAAATGGTGGCCGGCTCTTCGGATTTGGGCCTGGTCCACTAAAATGGCCCTGGGACACCTTGGAACTCGGACGCTTGTCTGCTAGGGCTTGGGCCCCATTCTCGAAAGCCTCAGCCTTGAAGATTCTTCAAAAGTCTTGGGGGCCCCCGACTCCCGCAGGCTTCCGGTGGGGAGCGGCTGCCATGATTGCTTGCGGAATGGCCACGACGGAGCTACAAGATGGTGGTGCTCTCATGCTGACGCCAGCTTCAGTCTGAAACATCCAGAAACACTGTAGACTATCAATTCGATGAGTTCCGGTGGAGCCCCAACGTGACCCGGTAAGGAAGAACTTGCCCTCCCCTTTTTTGAGTGATGGTTCTTGTTGCCTGTCCCCTCTGTTGTCATCTATCGGAACCTTTTTGGATTGCCGAGTGAGAAAAAAAAAGGTGGGGCTTTCATCGTTTGGGATCCAATGAAAAGTGTTATTTTTAGGTCATATGATCAAGCCTTCCATCATTAGGAAACCAAAAGTAAAATGAACCAATGAAAAGTTTTATAAACAAGTCACATGACCTGTTATGCGGCTTTGGGCTATAAAAAGCGTACAAAATCCGTTGGCCCATGAGGCGGCGTCAGTAGCGGACCGATGTGCGAATAGGCCGAAGGCAGCACAACGCGCCGAGATCCGGATGGCACCGAGGTGGTGTCCAGCAAGTTGCACTGGTGGGGCCATCCTACAATGCTGCGCCGAAAGATGTCGTGGGGTGCCCGGGGGGAGGCGGCGCGAACGGCCCTCTTCCGCCTCCCTAGGTGGAGGCACCTCATCTGCAGTGCGGCGCCCCTTAGCGTTTCGCACGCTGTCCAGCAGAGTTGCGCCCGCACTTGCTGCTACAGTAGGCCGAAGGCAGCACAACGCGCCGAGATCCGGATGGCACCGAGGTGGTGTCCAGCAAGTTTCACTGGTGTGGCCATCCTACAATGCTGCGCCGAAAGACGGCGTGGGGTGCCCGGGGGGGGGAGGGGGGGGGGAGGCAGCGCAAACGGGCCTCTCCCTCCTCCCCAGGTGAAGGCACCTCGTCTGCAGTGGGGCGCCTCTTAGCGTTTGACTCGCCTTCCAGCTGAGTTCCGCCCGCTTTTGCGGTACAGTGACTCACCCGCCATCTAGCTGAATTGCGGCTACTCTTGTGGTGCAGCGATAGCCGGCTGCAACAGGACTCTCAAAATGGTGGCCAGCTCTTTGGATTTGGGCCTGGTCCACTAAAATGGCTCTGGGACACCTTGGAACTCGGACGCTTGCCTGCTAGGGCATGGGCCCCATTCAGGAAAGCGTCCCCTCTTTTGACTGATTGTTCTTGTTGCCTATTTCTTCTGTTGTCATTTAACGGAACCTTTTTGGACTGCCGAAAAGTGTTCTGGTCTGACCGCTGGTTGGTGGAGACATTTTGACTATATCCTGGACCTGCCCTGCCTCGCCCAAAATGGCGCCGGTATAAATGGGACTCGTAACTCCTTGTTGTGTACTGGTTGCCCAACCTTGATATCACGAGATACGTATGCAGTTTTGAAGCACATGGCGGGCGGGGACGAGAATTGATTGAACATTTGGACATCCCTATTGATATTAAGTTCTGATGTGTTATTGATTACTGTACTATTGAAAGTTCGAATTAACGTCACCCATGGTACTTGCCCGCAAATGTATATCTAGATAATTTTATTGTAACTGGCCCTGTCGTACTTTAATTATAAAATGTACGTCCACCGATTCCGCAAATGTTAGACACCTTAGTTCTTGCAACCTAATGGGTCGCCCGTTACGTTGTTCTACAGTGTAAATGTCCCCTCATCATATACGATTCCAGTTTGGTCCGTGGCCGACCCACGTGGTTATAGGCCCGTATTTGTATACTGACATTTTCACAATAAAGGTTTTTAAAACAAAACATGGTAGTAGTACTTACATTGGTAAAGTTTTGAATAATAGCCACTGTTTTCGAATCAGTAAAAGGCAAGTGAAATAAAGCAGTCCAATTACATGACGGTTAAAAGGTATAATACGCAGGAACGCAGTAAAGATAAATGGTCAAGGGCTGTTGTGTTTTCTACTCCTGCAACATAAAGTGATCGATAAGAATCTGATATTCATGCCTATCAGCGACTAAGACAGCAGGCCGAGCCTCTTTTGCTCAACGGTTCCCTCATGGGACGAAGAAACGCCCTTTTTCTCGAAAAAGGAATATTTTACTTGCAGGACAGTTGTAAATTTCCCGGGAAAATACATTAGCCTGGAACATTGTTAGTGATAAACTGTAAATGCATCTGGGTCTTTTGCTTTACAAGTCAGAGTGAGAAAAAAAAGGTGGGGCTTTCATCATTTGGGGAAAAAAAATGTTCGAAAGCAATGAAAAGCGTTATTTTTAGGTCATATGACCAAGCCTTTCATCATTAGAATAACAAAAGTAAAATGAACCAATGAAAAGTTTTATTAACAAGTCACATGACCTGTTATGCTTACGTTACGCGCTGCGCGCCGCGCTCTGGATCGCTTCCGGGAAGCTGCGCCTCGCGCACCGGAGCAATTCCGGGTGCGCTAACGCGGCGCGTCATATGACGCATTACGCGACAACGCAGGTCCAGAATATAGTCAAAATGTCTCCACCAACCAGCGGTCGGAACACAACCCCTTTCAGTAGTCCAAAAAGTTCTGTTAAATGACAACAGAAGGGACAGGCAACAAGAACCTTCAGTCAAAGAGGGGAGGGCAAGTTCTTCTCTACCGGTTCACGTTGGGGCTCCTCCGGAACTGATCGAATTGGTAGTCTACAGTGTTTCTGGATGTTTCAGATTGAAGCTGGCGTCAGCATGAGAGCACCCCGTGGCTACGTCGTGGCCATTCCGCGAGCAATCATGGCAGTCGCTCACCACCGGAAGTCTGCGGGAGTCGGGGGCCCCGGTGACTTTTGTAGAATCTTCAAGGCTGAGGGGACGCTTTTGGGAATGGGGTCCATGCCCTAGCAGTCAAGCGTCCGAGTTCCAAGGTGTCCTAGGGCCATTTTAGTGGGCCAGGCCTAAATCCGAAGAGCCGGCCGCCATTTTGAGAGTCCTGTTGCAGCCGCCTATCGCTGCACCGCAAGAGTGGGCGCAATTCAAGTGGATGGTGGGCGAGACGCTGTAGCCGCAAGAGCGGGCGCAACTCAGCTGGTTTACATGAAGCGCTGGGGTGTACCTGAAAAACCTCCACCTGGGGAGGTGGGGGAGGCTCGTTCGCGCCACCTCTCCCTTCTAGTGCATCCCACGCCGTCTCCTGGCGCAAGAATATGTGATGGTCGGACTAGGGCACCGCAGGACGTGTCTTCAGGTCAAACGGATTGTGGGACAATGTTCAGAATGGAAGAGTCATCAAAAGGCAAAAAGTTCCGCTTGACCCCGGGAGCCGGCCGCCTATGTCGGGGGCGATCTCAGGCCACACCAGGGCAACAAGACTTGGGGAGGGGGTCGGAGCCAAGCGCCCCCTCCGAGTCCACGCCATCACACCGCCCCTCGGGGGCCTCCGTCAAGAGGTTCAGGGAGGCACCGCATCACATTGTTTTCCAATGCAGTAAGGTCCACAAACAGCCCCCACTTACTTTGAGAATAGTGAAGCTGCAGCAGGTGCAAATAAGCTTCAGACAGTGTTACAAGCGCTTCTCAGAACTCTCAACTATGGCACCCAACATCCAGGACTTATGCCATTTGTGCAAGGCAGTGACATCGAAGCATCTCAGGGACCAAGGAACATACCATATCCAGAGTCCTTCCCACAGCGTCTGCCTTCCTTCTTACCTAGTTATTGTTCTTTCACTCCCACTCCAGCTTTTAGTCTGTGGATGGAAAACCATGAACCTACACTCACGTATGAAAATCTTACTATTGATGCTTGACTGAGGCCAAGGAGATCAGAGTGCATGAGTCTCATGCTCGATCGATTGAGCTAGCCGGATCAGGCAACAAAAAGGTGGTGGTGGGGGTGGCGGCATCAGCAAGGCATACTCACACACAACTTGTCGGACATCAGCTCTGGATGTACTGGGGACGAGTCTTGGCGCATGGTGTCGTCCCCGGGCAATTTGCACAACGGTCCTCCACCCCTAGGCCGCCAGCTATGCTACCTCGACAGGAACAGTGATGGATGTTGCAGCAGGCTGCCATGTAAAAAGTTATTTAATAAAATGTTTTACCCTGTTACTTTGCTGGTGTGTTGTATATATTTATAATATTTGCATAGGGTTTGTCGTTATTTTGGGCGGGGTGGGTGGCGGAGCCGAGCTGTCTTGCAGCCATCATGGTGTCGAGCTCAGTTCATCTCACTAGTTTCGTATTTCTCATGAGGGGTTGTGCCTAATGTTTCTATTTTAGCGAGGTCAAAAAGAGATCCCATTAGTGGCCTACTTATTTTGCTCGATTCCTTTTGTTTTTTTAAACGATTTTTCACTATCTGCAAAGACTAAACAGAGTATTGCGACTCTGTGCTTGTTTGTAAATAGAGAATGAACCAAGGAGAACCGAATCTAAAACAGTAAATGCCTTGATAACAATCAATCAAATGGAGAGAGAAACAGGCACGACGGATTACAACGGGGGCAAAGGCCTGCGTTACCTACCCTTCACTATCTGCAAAGAGAGAATACTCCTAAAAGAAAAGAGGGGGGGGGGGCAGGGTTCAAAGCACATCTGCGTGCATAGATACGAAAATGTTTTTACCTACCACGTACTTGACATTTTAAAGCTTTTCATATTTGCTATTAAAAAACCATTGAAATTCACTGAAAAAACCATAGGTTATAGACCATATATAGTTAGGAATTAGCATTTACAAAACCTTATTTTACTCGCACAAAACCATTGAAATTTCATATATAGTTAGTTCCACTAACTATATATCGCGCACCCGCAATCCACTGCTGATCATGTCACATATTACATCATTCATGACATGGTCAGTGACATTACTGATGACATCACTGATGACATCTCAAATGACATCACTGATGACATCTCAAATGACATCACTGATCACATCACTGATGACATCATTCATGTGATAATACGATGAACCTCTTCAGACTCTAATATAACCTTAGATACACTCAGTGTAAACAGACACTCACAGATTGTCACTCATCCATGGAGTTACTCACACACCTAGTCAGTCATGCAAAGAACCAATCACACCTCCATTTCCTCAACTATACAGTTATACACACCTTACTTATTCAAACATATTCTAACACATATTTACTCTCTTATACAATCCCTGATACAAGTTCACAATGATCCATGCAGCCACTCACACATTCACTGGCTCTTATACACAGTAATTTATATATGTCAACTCTGTACTGTGTTTTACATATGTACTTACTTTGACATGTAGCACTGAGATATCCATTCACTCACCAATACACTCATACACAAAGTCAACCACCCATACAGCTGTTTCCACATGCAGTTTTGAACCCATACATCTAGTGAATCAACTGTTCACACATCTATGCACAGAGTCACACACCTCCCAGCCACCCCCACACACACACTCACTCTCCCATACAAATACTTGGCCAACCAATCAATAACCCATATAGTTACTCATATAGCAAATGATCAACACATGCAGCAGTTCATAGAACAACAGATATAATGATGCACAAATTAAGACAGTTTAGTCACTAACCCATGCACTCAGTGAGACACATTTAATCACTCTCTCATACAGTCAGTCATGCACCTACTAAATCCTTCATCCAGACACTTATACATCCACTCATTCTTCAATATGTAAGACATATTTTAACTTTAAAGGAAAATACAGTCACTGGATGATGTCATCAGTGATGTCACTGACCATGTCATGAATGATGTAATATGTGACATCATCAGCAGTGGATTGCGGGTGCGCGATATATAGTTAGTGCAACTAACTATATATGCAAATTTCAATGGTTTTGTGTGAGTAAAATAAGGTTTTGTAAATGCTAATCCCTAACTATATATGGTCTATAACCTATGGTTTTTTCAGTGAATTTTTAAGGTTTTGTAAATGCTAATTCCTAACTATATATGGTCTATAACCTATGGTTTTTTCAGTGAATATATATATATATATATATATATATATATATGTGTGTGTGTGTGAATTTTCATATATACAATTATAAAATAAATTACTTGTTTTAAAGTAAATATATACATATTACATTGAATACATGTATGTTTAATTTTTTAAATTACATATATTTGTTATATTTGTTAAACTGTATACTACATCTTTAAATCTATTATTTTATATATTTAATATTATTTGTATACATATATTAAAATCAATATTTTGTACAAATATATTTTTTACACCAATATTTTTTCTCTCGGTATTATTTTACTTACCATTATAGATATAGGATGTCGATATTTTTGACATCGATATTTATAACTCGATATTGGTGTATGGGGATATTTTTGGGGTCGATAGTCTATCAGTAAACCCTTTTAAACACTCGTTCTGTATAGACACTGCATACACCCAGTGTTCTACAGAACATTCTGTGTATAGAGCAGGGGTCTCCAGCCTTTCTTATAATGAGAGCTACTTCTGATCGTTGAAGTTACTGCCTAATACAGGGATTCGATAAATGTACATAGAGGCCATATAACATAAACACTGCTCCCGGAGTACCCCAGTCTTGCTACAGGGAGTATACAGCCTTAATCGCACACGAGCTGAATTGCATAGGTTTTACATTTGCGGACCCAGAGGATCGGTTTTCTCCATTTGCTCTTGAGACACCGAAGTGAGAAGTAAAAAATAAGAGAAATTGAAAAAGAGAAAGAGTTGGATCAGTCCGCTTCGCTTTTGGGTTTTAAAATTTTAGAATCATTTTAGTGAAACAGATTTTTAATGAATTTCCTGTTAAAGGAATTGTTTGTTGCATATGTGAAACTCATTTTATTTTCCAATTGCGAGGCTGTGCAGGTGAAATATGCTTTAAAAGGCAACACTGGGCCAACCGACTGTATACTAGGTCACACAGACATTTTGTCTCAGCTCCCTAGGCTGCACTTAGAGATTCCAGTTTAGTGAGCGGGCACTCTAGTTGATGCAGAGCAAGGAGAACTGTTGATGCCACACCCGTTGTAAAATGCAGTCAGCAGAGCAGAGGATCAGCCTCAAGTGGCCGGCTCACCACTGGGGCACCAAAGGCAAACCTGTCCTTCCGCGGCCAGAACTAGCCATGCTGCCCATTCCCAGTCTCAGGGCCAGGTAAGAATTGTTTGGGAAAGGGTGCTATATGGTCCTACAAATCTAGTAGGGCTGGGTATTATACCAACAAGAACCTCACAATATAGAGACTTAGGGACTTATTAGATCTGGGCGGATGGGATTCTTGAGTCCTGTCCGTGTCACGAAGGAGATGCACACCAGTATGCACATGTGTCGAAAATATTCCCACATACTCCATATTTTTACCAAGTTTGTCCAAATTTATTCCAATATTTAGTCAATTTTTCACCATCACGTCAGAGACACAATCTGTGTTGTAGGCATCTTGAATACCCTGAGAATGCCCATCCAGGCTTCTCCACAGGCAATTACTTGAAACTTCATGGTTCCCAAACATTTAAATCTACCCAATGCATTTCGGTCCAAGCGACCTTCTTCAGGGGTATTTATGGTATTAAAAAGCATGTTTCAATGAACGTGTACACTGCACAATTCTTATGCACATTAACTTTACAAAAGCCATTTAACCCAAACACCCCTTTGTGACCTCAAGAATGTGACTGAATCAAGTAATTGCCTGTGGATACGCCTGGATGTGCATCCTCAGAGTAGTCAAGATGCATAAAACACAGAAACTTTGTGCCTCTGACGAGATGGTGGAAAACTAACTAAACATTGGAATAAATTTGGACAAACTTGGTAAATATATTGAGTATGTGTGAATATTTTCGACAAATGTGCATACTGCTGTGCATCTCCTTCATGACACGGACATGCCGTGCCACACACAGGACTCATGAATCATGCCAGGTGCTTTTTTGGGATGGAGCACTTCAGAGTTTTGCACGCTAAACTATAAAAAGAGAATTAAGTTTGAGTAATCAAAAGAAAAGGGTGTGCTTCAGGTTTAATCCAATCCGGATGGGATATTCTGCCACAAACGTGACCGATATCCCATCCGCCATATTACAAGTGCATCATATCCTATGGTACTTGTGATACCGTGAAGGGAATATCCGTCACATTTGTGAAGGAATTTGTCAGCCACCAGGATCTACATATATCATCAATAAATGTTGGTTTGTTTCGGCTGGCTGAAAGTACCACATCTCATCCCCTAATCTGACCAGGATGACAAACGCTTCTGGTATCCTCAAACACGGCCAATCTGATTCCCAAGGAATTAGTGCAAACAGCTCTAAGCCCTTTCGTTCATTACTTGTGCAAACCCAAGGTGGGATGATTACGCAGATGAGGCAAATAATTGTAATAAGCATTATTAGACTGGTGAAAAATATGATCAATTCAACCATGTTAATTGTAAATTATGTTGCATCACTCCTATCAATCAGTAATACTATACTAAAGAGAGCATAGCGGGAGTACCCTCTGCCAGCTCTATTGAGACTGTATAACCCCCCTTACCTGGGTCTTATGTGCCTGTTAGCTGGTCTAAGGGTGCAGGTTATCTTCATTTGCAGGATAGAGGTCCGAGTCAGCTGGGCTGCATCTCAGAGACAGTTTACTGTGGTTCTGTGATAATCCTAGCATGAAAGTTCTCCTCTCACTGAGCTTTAGCACGGAAGCTGTTTATATAATAAATTACTATCATTATCTCACTGTGGCAGAGGCGCAGAATAGCTTCTTTCGCTTCGTCTGCTGAAGCGAGGTTTCTCCAAATGAGTACAGAAAGAAAGAAGCACAACGACATGGTGTTCCTTGGGTATGACCCTGGAACGAACTGTGCAGACTACAGGACACCAATGCCTTCCAGAAATGCAGATGTAGCTCATTCACAAGTTAGGAGAAAGTGGTTAAAAAGTCACCACTAGAAAGACGTCAACCTAAATGCAAAATATACAATGGAGACTAAGGGGTCCATTAGGATGGCGGGCGGATTACCCCCGCCAGGCTGGCGGTAGCCACTGCCAGGCTGGCGGGGGCAATCCGCCCGCCATCCTTCCCTGTATTCCCCCCGCCATATTAGAATGGCGGGGGAGACCACGGCGGAGCAAAACACCACCCGCCACTTTTCTGCCCCAGTCGCATTGCGGCCGGGGCGGAAAATGAGTAATATGGTGGCGTGTCAAGCAGACACCACCAGCCATATTATGATGGGCTGAGGGTGATGCCTTTCCGTGGCAGCGATCCCGCCACGGAAGGCATGCGGTCTTCACTCTGGGGGCCCCCTGCGTGAAGGAGGGGAGTATTGCACATGGGGGGGTACCTGTGGTACCCCCCTTCATTTGCATTAACAAAGCGGCAGGCACCGCGCGGTGCCTGCCGCTTTGTTAATGCAAATGCAGAAATGCTGAGAGCACCGCCCGCCACAATGCTAGAAATGCAGGATGTGCCCGCCACTGTGGCGGGCACATCCTAATGCTGGCGTCGGGACCCCCGCCTTTAAGGCGGGCAGTCCCGTTTACTGCTAGGGTGGCGGGCGGGTAATGGACCCCTAAGCGCGGGCCAAACAACAAGGAAGGAACTAATAAAACAAAAGAGAAACTGGGTCTTCAGTCAATATGGCAGGCATCGCTGTGATATTATTACCAATGCTGATGTGCTTAGATGCAATAAATGTTATTTTAATATTAAGTAACTAGAGGATAGGTGGAAACAATCCCCCAAGATGCATAGTTCAGTTCGATCAAAAACATCTATTCTTTTGGGCCTAGGTTAAGATCCTTACCCAACCACAAGCTGGGCATTTGGAGTCTCCTGATCGATAATGTTTGGGACGTGATTTTTCTTCCTGAAACATGGACCTCCTCGGGCCAGCCTCTACCCTTGCTGTATATTCTATCTCACACCGAGACCTCCAGGGCCGACCTGGAGGGGGAAGAGCTGTGGTTCTTCAGTTGCGTTATGAAGGCTTCATCAGTATGGTAGAAGGTCTACGCAATGCGGAGGAGCTAGTTTTCTCTCCTAAAATGTCAGCTTGAGCTGAGCTTCCATCAACCCGCCAGACACTCGCATTCCGCCGCCCTCACACACACCTGGCGCATTCACCAAAGCCGCGGTGGAGGACGTTCCTTCTTCTACCCCGCTGCCAATGCCTGGAATGACCTTCCCTTGCACCTACGAAGATCACCCTCCCTGGAAGATTTCAGAAGGAGACTCGACCTGGCTTCTCGACTGAAATCAGCAAAATCTCAGCACTTGGATACCCTGCGAGGTGAAGAGCAGAGTTTTATAAAGGATTTATTGATTGATTGAGGTAATATCTCTCTTTGTGGTGCTGATCTATCATCACCTGGAATATTTTGGTAATTTGATGAGGTGCTGCTGAGTGCACTTGAACCATGGTATTTCAATATCCCACTTTTACCGTATTTGGTGATTTTAATGTGAAAACAGACGATCCCGATAATAAAGCGTTGTGTGCCCTAAGGAAAGCTTTGCATACCCTTACTCTTGTCCTTAAGGTCTCGGTTCCTACAAACAAGTCGGGACACGCCCTGGGCCTGGTTCACCAGAGCTGCGATTCTCTAAGTTCTGATGAACACTACTTTGTGACATGGTCGTCCCACTATTTTGTTCTGTTTTTTTTTGCCCCCTTCCTAAAATATCTCTGAAAGCCCAAATCCCTAAAGCTCCTATGCGTTCCTGCCATGGAATGAGTGGTCAAGATCTTGCCACAATGATAGGCAGGCTAGAGAGCCACATGACTGGTGATTGGACCTGGATGTGACCTTTTTTAACCACTGCCTCATCCAGGTCTTTGAAGACTTTGCCCCAGTGACCACCAGGTCGGTGAGGAGGAGACAACCTTCATCTGTCTGGTTCTCCCCACACCTTCAGAGTGAAACACAGGCCTGTAAAAGATTGGAGAGGAAATGGAGGAAGCATCGTCTCCCCAACGATAAAAGGTGGAGGGCGCTCCTTTGCCTACAATGCGGCTTAACTACGGAATAGCCTTCCGCCTTCTCTGAGATCAGCTAAATTGGAACTTACTTTTCCAAAACTATTGGAGACTTGGCTTTTCCAGAACAGAGCCCTTTAATCCGCATTATTCTGGTCTGTTCTGCACACTCAGCGCTGGGATGCCTAAGGGTAGCCATGTGCTACACAAGTGCAGTGTTGAATAGAATAGAATAGACTAAGGTGATATATGTAAGACTGCCTTGAAAGATTTCCAAAAGCTAATTAAAAAACACAAAAGTGGACATTTTCACCTGTTTAATACTAGCCAAATCACAAAATTCATCCAGGGAAACTTGATTGTTAAATCTTCCTTGTCCCAGATGCTAGAAACTCCCTCCCTCGGAAGCTGTAGTTGACATGCTGGCGGTACATTCCTAAAATAAGGGGGAGGATATTCATGCCATCTTTTGTAAAGAGGAAGCTACCCCCACTGTCCCTCTAAGCTCACCGTCCCTCACCCAAGAGGGAGTAGGCTTAAGTGCCTTTAACCCCTTCACTGCAGGGGGTAATTCCCCCGCTGTGCTGGGGGGCGCGCACAGCGCCCGCATGCTCATGACGAGCTTAGCTCATCCTGAGGCACAGCGCTCCGGTGCTCATGACGAGCTGAGCTCATCACAGCTGCACCCGTTCCCGTGGAACGCTCAGCACAGCAGGGGAATTATCCCCGCATGCGAGTGTTCCACGGGTCATGACGAGCTCAGCTCGTCATGAGCATGGAAAGTGTTAATAGTGTTTACCCTGCTGAATCAGAAGCCGGCATCTTGAAGGCCAGCTCTGGGTCTCCTTCAGACCAATGCCCCCTGCAGATGTAAATGTAAATGTAAATGTATTTGAGCTTATATAGCGCACAGCTACCCACAAAGGGTTTCCAGGCGCTTGCTTAGGGAACCCGTCCTGGTATTCCCCTGTGAGATAACCCCGGCAGGGTATCCACAAGGTGAAAGCCAGGCATCCCGCCGCGAGGGGCCGTTGTGGAGATTAAGCAAGCTATTGCCCAGAGTCGCAGAGTGTGAACCCGTGAGTCGAGAAGGCACCGGAGCGAGAATTATCGAGTCTGTGGAATTTTTGAGCCCAAGACCCGCCGAGGCGGGGAATTGAACCCTGGTCCACGACCGATCTCAGCTTCCGGGTCTGCCGCCTCTAACCCCTGAGCCACACTTCTCCAGATGTAAAAGAAAGCATCACCCCTTTTAAAAGATCCTATGAATAAATTATTTAACCAATCATTACAATCTTCTTATGTTCTCCTTGGCTGGAAAAAAGCATTGGTGGTCCCACTATTAAAAAAAAACAAATGCATATACCTCTAACCTTAATAATTACATGCCCATTTCTCTGCTCTCTGTACTGGACAAAATCCTTGAAAACATAATCAATAAACAACTAACGCAATTCTTCGAAGCCAACAATATTCTTCAGGTGAGCTTTGCCCTGGCCACGGCAGGTACTTTTGGACAGGGCCGGTATGGGAACGTCAACCAGCCCTGGCAATTGAGTCGGACGGCCCCTGCTGCTTTTGTTACAGGCGGCCGATATTGCAACACTGCTGGGAAACTGGTCCCCAGTAACAAAAACACCCCACACTGGTCCAAACCTGGCCCCCACCCTTCTGGCCCACCAGGAATAATGCATGGTGGCCGCTACGGAAAGTCCGGCCCTGCTTTTAGAGTCATCTGAGTTTCTTAAGCTCAGTCTGATGATGGCAATAAAGCTCTCATCATCCTCTTAGACCTGTCAGCGGCATTCGACACTGTATCCCATAGTGCTCTCTTGGAACATCTTGAGGCTACTGGGGTTAGGGACAGAGCCTAGTTATGGCTAAAATATTTTCTATAGGAGAGAGGTCACATGGTTCTCCTCTCCCCTTTCACCTCTAGCTTCAATGACATAAGATGCCCGGTCCCTCAGGGCTCGGCCTTAAGCCCCCACTTTATTTAATATCTATTTATCTATAGGGCCCCCTCACTGAGGTGATTGAGCCCTGGGGCTTTAAGGTTATATCCTATGCGGATGCCACCCAACTACTACTATCCTTCCAGGGACCCTTCACATATTTGGCTCCTACATTTCGGCGCAGCCTGCCCCTGGAGCCCAGTATGTTAGACTCAGAACCACGATTTAAAAAGGCTTGAAGACTTTTCTTTGTAGGCAAAACTAGGCAGTTGCTCAATGTAACCTACAGATTAGTGCCACAATGCTTCATCAAAGCAGCCGTGCGCTCTAAAAGGATACATTTCAATCATTCATTCATACATTCTTTCATTCAGCGATAGAGAATGTGGAAACAGGAGAGGAAGAGAGAAAGAGACAGGAAAAGGAATGAAAGGAAAAGAAGGCAGAAAGAGAGGCAAATGAATGAGTGAATGGAGAGAAAGTAAAAAATAACAAAGGAAGAAGGAGAAAAAGAAAGAAGAGCTTGAAGGGGGAGAAGAAAGAAGGCAAGAGGAAGAAAAAGAGAATGAGAAACGGATGGAAAGTAAGAAAAGGAAAAATGAGAGACAGAAAAGATAAGAAACAGTAGAAGAAAAAAGAAAATAAGAAAGGAACAGAAAGGAGAGATGTGGAGAAAATGACAGCAAGCAATGGAGGAAGAAGGGAGAAAAAGAAAAAGTACAATAAATAAATACAACAAGAAACAGAGAAAGACAGAAAAAGAACAACATAGGAGAAAATATAAAAACAGAGGTCAATCAAACTAAAAGAAAGGAGGGGAAATACAAGAAAAAGTCACAGAAGGAAAAAACAGGAACAAACAAATAGGACAAAAGACAATAAAGAAACCAAGACAGAGAGGAGGAAGAAAAAATAAAGAGAAGAGACGGGTAAAAAAACAATGAAAGCACTAAGTATAGAGGGCCCGATTCACAGAACTAACTTAAGACAAAATCCTAAACTTACTACCATTTTGGTATTCACAGAATGCACTTACTCATTTCGGTATTCACAGAAGTTAGGACTCCTAAATGCCTTCTGTGAATACCGAAAGTCTTAAACTTAGGATTTTTCTCAGTTTAGTAGTAGTAAAGTTAGGACTCCAAACTTAGGACTCCTAAATGCCTTCTGTGAATACCGAAAGTCTTAAAATTAGGATTTTTCTCAGTTTAGTAGTAGTAAAGTTGGGGGCGGAGCTAGCTGGCAAGCGAAATGGCTGCCTGATCCCGCAGCTCCGCCGTGCACAGTTGATTATATCCTGCAATATCCTGACCCAGCAACGATAGAGGGCCGATTCCGGGTCGCACTGACAGCCCAGAGTGTGGGGACCGGGCGGGCGCCCTGACGGAGTTGAGAGAGAGGAGCCGAGGCTGAGCGGAGCTGTGACCGCGTCATTGTGGAGCAGGGCCGGGGAAGCCGCGGCCTGGAGTGCATACGGCGCCCGGGCAGCGTAACGTGACGTGCGGCCACGGGCGACGCACGGAGCCGGTCCGGCAGTCTCCCCCCCGCCCGGAAGCAGGAGGCATACCGGGGGTGTTTTTGGGAGTCGGCGCCCCCCCCCCCGCGCGCCACCGATCATCGGCGCAGATACAATGGAGACTGCCCACACCTCACCAATAACAAACAAACAAACGCAAAAAGGACAATAGCACAATTCAGTGAAGGCACGCCACGGCCCCCCCCCTGAAGCGGCAGGCTGACGAGTGCCCGACCTCAAATTACTCCGAGGTTTCACAACGGGACGACCATCGTTGGGGGCTGACCTGGAGGCTCCTACCCTGGCTGACTTGAGCAGTGCAGAGGACTACCCCTTGGAGGGACTTCGCGCCATTCTTCTGTTCTGCGCCTGGCAAGTTGGTGGGACAAGGCACTCGTGAGGAGGCCCACGCCATTGCGCCTGGTGTTAATTGCGCCTCCTGGTCGGCACAGGGCCAGCTCCTTCGGCTGCAGAACTCCTGCCTCCTCACTCCATCGACTGGCCTTTCCTTCTGAGCCGTGGCCTGCTCTGTTTGGCCGCTGCAGCGCACACCCTTGAGGCCCGGGGTCGGGGTAGTGCGTGGCCCCCGAGGTGAGGCGGCGATTGCATTGGGCTGGACGTCTTCCCTTTCTGCCGGAGGGTGGTTCGTGGTGTGGAGCAGGCCTCGGAAGGCACAGACTGGTTGATACACGTTCCGTGGCCGGCCTCGGGGGCCCCACGCCTTCTCGTAGTCTGCAAGTGATTATCAAGGCGAGATGGGCAAAGGCGACAGGACCCAAAGTAAACTGCCCTTCTCGCAGAAGCGGTTACTACAGCAAAGCCCGAATACAGAAGATGGCCCTACGACACGGTCGGAGGAGGCTCGGGGCACTGAATCAGACATTAAGGTCATGCTGCTCTCCATGGAGCAAGGCATACAGACCAGTATCTCTGCCCTGAGGTCCAAGATAGACGCTATGTCGTACAGAATGGATCGGATGGCGGAACGGCTAGACAAGCACGCTGAGAGACACGATATGGCTGAAAGGAGGATGACGGAAGTGGAAGAGGCGCAGACGGACCTGGACACGGCGCAAAAGAAGATGCAGAGGATGATGCAGGCCCTGCAGGACAAGACTGAAGATTTGGAAGCGCGCTCGCGGCGCTGTAATCTACGCATCACGGGCCTTCCGGAGAGCACATCTACGGGCCCTATGGAGCGCTTCATGGAGCAGCTCCTCACGAAACTCCTGGGAGACGGAGTGTTTTCAGCCATGTTTACAGTGGAGAGGGCACATAGGTCGCTGGCACCTCGGCCGCAGCCTGGAGCGCCTCCGCGCCCTATCATAACGAAACTGCTTAACTATAGGGACAGGGACACTGCACTCCGTCTGGCACGGTCAAAACAACAACTGCAATATGAGGGGTCCGCCATCTCGCTGTACCCAGATTTTACAGCGAAGGTGCAGGAGGAGAGGAAACCATTTATTCCGCACAAAAAGCGTCTCAGGGAGATGGGCCTGGACTATGCGTTGCTGTACCCGGCCAAGCTGCGCGTCAACAAGGGAGGCCATTCCCATATCTTCACGGATCCTAAAGCGCTGCAACAAGCGATGAAGCGCTGGTCGAAGGAACTGAAAACGAACTTGGAAAAGAACCACGAGGACAAAAAGAACGATAGCAGACTGGACGATCAGGATTGATATCTTTCATTGCCCCAGTGTTCGGCTTGCGCCTGAGCGTCGGTGTCCCGCATTGGAATATGGCAGTTACCGCCTGGAGCGGAGATGGTACACATGATGCGCTTTATGGAGCCTGCAAGATATACAGATAAGTGGTCTTGGGAGGGGGGTGGTGCATGAAGGGGGAGGCTACGCTAGTTGCATGTTACTACACCCTTGGTTACTGCGCCCGCTGGGAACTAGCACAAGAGCCTTCTTTGTTGACATTCGATAGTGAATGGACAGGAACTGGGAACACTTAACGGACATGGTCTTGCGTGCACCTCACATAGGTGTGGTGCGAACCAGATAATTTTTCACAGTTGTGAAACGTTGCACTAATTGTGGGTACTGAGCATTGCGGGAGCGGGTGGAGGGGCTCACGAGCGATCTGAGGTATAGGTAGAGACTATGACACTTGGCTACCTAGGCCCCCGCGCGTTAAGCACACTGTTGTGTTGGTTGAACACAGTTGGGGTGGGACTGCTGGGGAGTGGGGTGGGTAGATTACTGTCGGACCAGGTTGGGGTGGGTCTGCTGTGGGCGGGGGGATGGAGTGTGGTACTATGGGAGTTAATGTTTTTGCGGGGGGTAGACGGAGAGGGGGATGGGGGGGTAGGGGACTGTTCGCAGAATGTTCGCTGACTGATTCAGATGACCCGGGAACTGTTAGTGGTATTGTGGCCGCGTACTATTATGTTGCCTTGAGCTGGCTCCGATGCCTAGTGCCCCTGTGACGAACTTGGAAAATCCTGTTGATACCTTGCGAGTATTAACCTGGAATGTCAGGGGTCTGAATGATCACAGAAAGCTGAGGAAGGTCCTCCATTATTTAAAACGACACCATGTAGACCTGGCCCTCATTCAAGAAACCCACTTACCACTCACGAGTAAGATGCTACATCACAGGGGCCTATTGGGGAACTCCACAGTGGCGGGGTTCACTACACACTCTAGGGGAGTTTTGACGTGGGTAAACCCTCGCTCCAAGCTAGTCCTGCAGCCGATTAAAGCCGACCCTGAGGGCCGTTATCTAATCTCGAGATGCGAGGGGAAGGGACACGAGTTAATTGTGGTTAATGTGTATGGCCCGAATTATGACTCCCTGACTTTTCGCCCAGTTAGCCCTATGTTGCAGAACGTATGCCTCGGCACACATGCTCTGGGGGGGAGATTTTAATCTAGTGCTGGACCCAGAATTAGACAGGTCCTCCGGCCCCGCGTGGAAACCGGCTGCAGCGGCGGTGACTCTCCAGGCTGAGCTGCTGACACTGGATCTGGTTGATGTGTGGAGGAGCAGGAATGCGGGCAGGGGTGGGTACACTCACTACTCTTCCTTTCATGACATACACACCAGGATTGATTATTGGTTGGCCTCTCACTCCATCACTGGCCGAGTTCTGGCATGCACTGTACTTGCGCGAACGCTATCTGACCACTCGCCGATATTACTGGTTCTGGAGACGCCGAATCGCAGGATCCCCCCATTCACTTGGCGATTCCCTCCGTACGCCCTGTTAGATGACACCTTTAGAGGGGAATTGGCTGAGGAAATTGACCTTTTCTTCGAGAAGAATTTAGGCTCCGTGGATAACTTTCACACGGTTTGGGAGGCGTTCAAGGTCTTCATTCGCGGGATAGCTATGTGTAAAGATGAGGCGGAGGCAGGAAATTGTAGCTGAAGATTTATTGCAAAGAAGAGAGCCGTCCAGCTTGAAGGGGAGACAGAGCAGCTGCAACTGCCACACAGGGAATACTGGGGTGGAATCCTCAGCACACGGAAACCCCATAGATGACATCACAGGGTTCAGTAATGAAATAACAACAAGCAGTAGACATTACAGATCACCACACTATGACTAAGCACTCCAGTGTATTGAAGGCCATACGACAGCGGCTGCACTCCCTGGAATCCCAACTAGCTGACCTGGAGACTCAACTTTTGACTGACCCAGACCCCTCTATAGCTGACAGACTGCGATCCCTTATCTCGGAATTTAACGAGGAGGCGGATAGGGAGGTCTGCTACATGGGGAAGTATGCTTCGGCGAGAACTTACGGTGAGAGAGAGCGACCTAGCTCTCTTTTAGCCAGGATATTGCGTAACACCGGGAGAGCTCCCAGATTGACTGAACTTGTAACCTCAGGAGGGAGTACGGTCACGACGGACGAGGAGATTCTCACGACCTTCCGTGACTATTACTCTGACTTGTACACTACTAAAACAGAGGACCTAGAGTCTGACATGGACGATTACCTGGAACATATACAGCTACCCTTTTTGGCTCAGTCAGACAGGGAGTTGCATATGTCACCCATACAGGCCGACGAGATCACTGAGGCGTTAGCTAGCATGCGCGTACACAGCGCTCCCGGAATAGACGGCTTGACGGTAGGGTTATATAAGGCTTTCAAGGACAAACTTATTCCCCACCTGTTGTCCTTGTTTGACAAGATATGCGAGGATGGTAGCATGCCCTGTACGATGAGAGAGGCCCTGTTGGTTACCATCTTGAAGCCGGGCAAGCCCTCCAATGTCTGCAGCTCGTACAGACCACTTTCCCTATTGAACGTTGACGCCAAACTTTATGCCAAGGTCCTAGCCACCCGATTGTCCCTCATCGCACCAGAGATAGTTGCCCCAGAACAGTCTGGCTTTGTGCCAGGGAGGAACTTGACCTATAACATACGCACAGTGTTGGGCACAATGCAACATGTGCGACAGGATGCGAAAGCAGTCGCAATTTTCTTGGATATGGAGAAGGCGTTCAATTATGTCGAATGGCCGTTCCTGCTGAGGGTCCTACGTCGCATGGGTCTGGGTGAGCAGTTTTTACAAATGGTTGGTGCGCTGTATTGGAGGCCAGTGGCAAGGGTGCGACTGGGAGATCGCGTTTTGGACCCTTTCACCATCAGCAGGGGCACGAGACAGGGTTGCCCCCTGTCCCCGTTACTGTATGCCCTAGTTGCTGAACCACTGGCGTGTGCTTTGCGGGAATACCACTGGCACCGGGGGGTTAGTTTTCCGACCTATAAAATAATCGTCTCGACGTACGCGGACGATACATTAATGAACTTCTGGGAGGGTTTCAGGTATTCCAGATTAGGACGGGCGCACAACCGTGTGATCGCAGGATTTTGAGGGGAGCTCAAAGTAACAGTTTCCAGGCAAAGGGGCGGGCGGTAATCCCTCGTAACCGCTCAAGGTGGATGAATCCACACAGGTAGGCACAAAAGCAACAAATACCCCTGCTCTAGGAAAAGTGCAGTAAGGTCACAGTAGTTTCTAGTTGTGGAAACAGTAGTAAAATAAGCACATCAACATATATCAAAGTCAATAGATGGCGGTATGCCAGGAAAAAGTTTGAAAAGGACTGAAGTTCTTGTTGTGGAAAGCAGTTTATTGTTTCTCTTGTTATGGCCAACACGTGTTTCATCGCAGGGAAACCAGACTGCGAATCTTCAGGGCCTTTTGAATAGCAAAAACCGGGTTTGGTAATAAAGCCAACGCCCAGAGCGGCGAGTGTGTGAGGAAAAGCGCTGTACACGCGTAGTTAGTTATCTCCTATAGCCTTATCAGGCTCATCAGTGTGGCTGTAACCGGGAGGAGAATGGGTAAGAGCTGTAACGCTCGAAAAAAGGGGGCAAACAGGCGGGTGCACCTGTTGCCAAAAGTTCCCCCTCCTGTAGTTCCCGGCGTTAAACGGCGCTGGGAACTACAGGAGGGGGAACTTTTGGCAACAGGTGCACCCGCCTGTTTGCCCCCTTTTTTCGAGCGTTACAGCTCTTACCCATTCTCCTCCCGGTTACAGCCACACTGATGAGCCTGATAAGGCTATAGGAGATAACTAACTACGCGTGTACAGCGCTTTTCCTCACACACTCGCCGCTCTGGGCGTTGGCTTTATTACCAAACCCGGTTTTTGCTATTCAAAAGGCCCTGAAGATTCGCAGTCTGGTTTCCCTGCGATGAAACACGTGTTGGCCATAACAAGAGAAACAATAAACTGCTTTCCACAACAAGAACTTCAGTCCTTTTCAAACTTTTTCCTGGCATACCGCCATCTATTGACTTTGATATATGTTGATGTGCTTATTTTACTACTGTTTCCACAACTAGAAACTACTGTGACCTTACTGCACTTTTCCTAGAGCAGGGGTATTTGTTGCTTTTGCGGACGATACATTACTTTATGTGCGAAATCCGGAATCAAATCTTTCCCCCGTTCTAAGAGAGGTAGTACGCTTTGGCGCCCTCTCGGGCCTAAAGGTTAATTGGGAGAAATCGGTGGTGTTCCCACTGACCCCGGTGACAGATCGCTTCGAGATGGAATATCCTTTATATTGGTCTACGGACCCGGTACGATACCTTGGCAATCTATTCTATTCTATAGTTTTGGTAGAGCGCAAAAACAGCTGCCCCAGCAATGAGGCGTCCCGGCGCTAAAGAACCACAGACCCTGGCCTGAGCGGGAAAGAATGGAAGGGACTTAGGGAAGAGGGAATATGTACATTTTAATTGCTTTCCGGAACGCCGGCAGGCTTTCTATGGAGCGGATGTATTGCAGTAGATTGTTCCATAGTTTGGCTCCAAGGAACCTAAAGGAGCGGCCGCCTATGCGGCAGAGTTTTATGCGTGGAACGCATAGGAGGTTTTGGTTGGAAGATCGCAGGTTACGTGACGGCGCGTAGGGGGTGAGGAGTGGTCGAAGCAGTGGGGGGGTATCCAGTTTGATGATTTTGAAGGTCATGATGAGGGTCTTGAATTTAATCCTGGAGTCGACGGGTAGCCAGTGTAGTTTTTGGATGGTCGCTCTGGCTGAACATCTGCGGGGGAGGCCGGCTAGAGTTCTAGCCGCAGAGTTTTGCACGCGTTGGAGTCGTGCTACCTCACTTTTGTTGGCGCCAAGAAGGAGTACATTGGCGTAGTCAAGACGCGAAAGGATGGTGGCTTGAATAATCAGTTGGCGAGTCTTGGCGTCGAAGAAGCCTAGTATGTGGCTAAGACTCCTCAGCAGGCCGATACAGGTGCCAGCAACTTTTTTGGTGTGGGCCTGAAAGTTGAGTGAGGCATCCATCCAAACTCCTAGGTTTTTCACTAGGGATTTGGGAGATGGGATGGTGCCAAGGGAGGACGGCCACCAATGCTCATTCCAGAGGCTGGTGTTTTTGCCAAGGAGTAGCACCTCTGTTTTACCAGCATTGAGCTGTAGACAGTTCTTTGTCATCCATTGGGCAACCGCGGAGAGACCGTTTTTAAAACTGGAGGATGAGATGGAAGGACCTTCTGTAAGAGCGATGGCCAGCTGTGTGTCGTCGGCGTACGACACTAATGTCAGGCCCCACTCTTTGGCCACTGCCGCCAGAGGCTGGACGTAAAGATTAAAAAGGGATGGGCTCAACGCAGAGCCCTGCGGAACTCCCTGTGCAATGGGGTGGGGTTTGGATAGAAAGGGGGGAGCAGAGACCCGAAAGGATCTGTCTTTGAGAAAAGATCTGAACCATTCCAAAGCATGGCCAGATACTCCGAATATCTCCAAACGATTAAGGAGGATGTCATGGGATACCGTGTCAAAGGCCGCGCTGAGGTCGAGAAGAATCAGCGCAGCGCTTTGACCGGCATCTAAAATCGTTCGGAGGTGCTCTGTGGTGGCCAGGAGAGCAGACTCAGTACTATGGCCTGGTCTGAACCCATTTTGAGATGGGTCCAGGATGATGTTTTGGACCATGTGCTGGGATAGAGTACTGTTCACGTGTGCTTCAGCGAGTTTGGACAGCCATGGGAGCAGGGAGATTGGTCGAAAATTCTCCGGTTTAGATGGGTCTAGGGTGAGTTTCTTGATGATGGGTGAAACCCACGCTTGCTTCCAGGCAGATGGTACACTCGCTGAGGTAAAGGAGAGGTTCAAAATAGAGGTAAGTGAAGGTAGAAAGAAGTTGAGTGACTCTAAAAATTGAGCCGGGTGCATGGGGTCAGCCGGTGAACCAGATTTAACTTTTTGGCATAGTTTGATGAGGTTATCACCGGAAATTTCCGGGATGTGAGTCAAGGTAGAATAGTTGGAGGGAGGAGAAGGGCTATTGGCAGGGCTGGGGGAGTGCTGAGGAAAAGAAGTATAGATTTTCTGTACCTTGCCGACAAAGAACCTAACAAGATCTTCGCATTGTTGTGCGGAGGAGATACTAGGGAGGGGGGATTTGCCGCTCTGAAGTTCTTGAACGAGTTTAAAGACTTCTTTGGCAGGGGTGGGACTAGAATCGATTTTGTCAGCATAGAAGGCAGTTCGCGCAGCTCGGATGGCTTTATGGTACGTTTTTTGTTTTAGTAGATAGTTGGATTTTTCTTCGTTGTTATAATCCCTTCTCCATAGGCGCTCCGCTCTTTTACAGTCTTTGCGCATGGTTTTGAGGGTATCGTTATACCAAGGGTTGGATGGAGAGTTACGTCCTTTCGACCATTTTGCTGGAATGAGGACATCTAGCCCTCCCGTGATCCAATGATGAAACGCGCTATAGTTAGCGTTGATGTCAGAATTGGTGTCATGGTGGAATTCCCCAAGGGTGGTATGAAGGTCACTGCGGGACAGTTTGTGCCATGGTCTTTTTAGACGACGGGTCGATGCGGTTTTGTGCCTGCTTTTGTTGACTAATATGGACAGTTTAATAAGGTAATGATCTGTCCATCCCATCGGTAAGGGTGTCTCTGATGTAAGTTTCTCCATGTTTGTGAATACTGGGTCTAGAATGTGGCCAGCTAGGTGGGTTGGAGTTAGAATAAGAGAGTTGAGTTGCAGTGCAGAGAGATCCGCAAGAAGATTTTTGATCGTAGCGTCGTTTAGCAGGTCAAAGTGAAGGTTGAGATCGCCTAGAATGGTAAAGTTTGAGTGTTTTGTTATTAGAGAGGTTGCTGTCTCAAGGAGAGCCTCAATAAATTTTGAAGCGGGGCCAGGTGGGCGATAGATGTAGAGGCCCGACACAGTGAAGTTGGGATTTATGGTGATTTTAAAGTGGGCGCTTTCACAGTCGGGCAGTTCTTCCTTGGCGAATGAACAAGAAAACAATTTCTTATAAATTATGGCGATACCACCTCCTCTTCCATCCCTATTAATGGTCGACATAAGGTAATCGTCTGGTAGCGTAAGGTTGGGTATGGCAGAGGTGCCATCCCGTAACCAGGTTTCACAGAGGAAGAGGATGTCAGGGTTTTCGTCCAGAATGAGGGTATTGACCTCAAGGTGGTGTTTGGATAGTGACCTAACGTTGAGATGGAGAATCGTAATGGGGGTGGTATTGACAGGTTCTAGTAGCTGTTGAATGGTGTGGGGTTAGCGGTAGTAAATTCACAAGTTTGACATTGAAGGCAAGTGAGACCAGGCGTACCTGTAATGTTTGCGCAGGACCGTCCAGGGTTCCAGGCAAGTAGTTGTTCCCTGTCATAATGAAGGGGTGCTGATGGAGTAAGGCCAGGGGGACTGGCGAGAGGCGATGACTTGGCGAGGACGGGCGAAGACGGGCTTGCATTAGGCGCGCCCGCTGCGCCCGTCCGCTGCGCGTACGGTAATGACACATCTTTTATGGGGAGGGAGGAAGGAGGGCGTGGCCTCCAAGGGGGCGTGGCCTGTCAGCACGCCGGCAATGCCGCCGTGGTTGTTTTGTGAGTCCGCTGACAGCGCAGGGGCAGCTGTGCGGTGTGCTTTTAGGACCGCGTCCTGTGAAGCCTGGGTGAGTAAGTGCTATAAAATCAGCAAGTTATTCAAGTGACACAAAAACATTTTTAATCAAATTAGCGTCTATCTCCCGGCTTTTCGCCTCAGGAGGTTCGAAGGTTCTGGCAGGCAAGTGCTATGGATCAGCGTTATATACCTGCTCGGAAGGGGGCGTGGCCTCCAAGGGGGCGTGGCCTGTCAGCACGCCGGCAATGGCGCCGTGGTTGTTTTGTGAGTCCGCTGACAGCGCAGGGGCAGCTGTGCGGTGTGCTTTTAGGACCGAGTCCTGTGAAGCATAATGATTCACACGGACTCGGAGGTGCTATTCAGTGAAAACTATGGGGTGGCTTTCAGTAAATGTGAGGATGATGTGGAAAGGTGGTGTAAGCTACCACTCTCCCTGATGGGCCGCATAGCCATCATGAAGATGGTGGTCCTACCAAGATTTTTATTTCTGTTTAACACTCTGCCCATTATACTCTCGAAAGCCTTTTTTCTGAACCTCACGAAACTCATGACTCGCTTGGCCTGGGGAGGAGGGCAGCCGCGGGTTAAGTGGAACACGCTCACGCTTCCGTATGAGCTGGGTTGGCTTGGAGAGCCTGATCTTGAGAGATACTATAGGGTGGCTCAGGCCACAAATCTGCACACGTGGATCCATGGTGATAGTAACATCCTACACGTGCGGATGGAGCGACTTTTTGCAGACCCTCTTCCGCTCCCGGCCACAGTCTGCACCCCTGTGGAACGTAGGGTCGGTGTACTAGACTCGATAACGGCTACAAAGCACGCCTGGAACGCGTTATTGAAGGCCAGGGAGGGAGAGCTGCTATACTTCCCCTCGATGGCGGTGGAATGGCTGCAGTGGCTGGCCCCCATCGGGGACGGGAACGTGATCCGGGCCCTGCATGCGCTGGGGTTGAGGACTGCGGGAGAGTTGTTTACCGATGGGAAAGTTAAAACGTGGGATCAGGCTGCCCAGGGAGTGGATAGTCCGACGCTGTTACAGCGGTTTCAATTCCACAGAGTCCGGAGCGCCCTGAAGGATGTCCTGGGCCCAGACCTGGTGGAGCCACCGGACCTTCCGGAACTCTCATACGTTATAGCTATTGTATCTCCACGACACATGACGGCGCACTTATACAAGAGCATTGTCTCCTATAGAGTGCAAGAACCTTCCAAGGCCCGTCTTGCCTGGCAGAACGACCTGGAGATCGAGATAGACGACTCCATGTGGAAGTATTGTTGTGTCAATACTAGGAAGCTGTCACTGAATGGGCACTTTAAATTCTTACAGAGGGTGTACTACACTCCTGAGCGCTTACATCGCTATGGTCTCCGACAATCCCCCGAATGCGAGCGCTGCCACGCGCCGGTGGCAGATTTCCTGCATGTGGCGTGGGGCTGCCGGAGGATTCATGAATTCTGGGTGGTGGTTATTTCGGAACTAAGCGAGATACTGGATCATGAACTTCTGGTGGACCCGGCTTTGGCTTTGTTGGGCTATTCGAAGCCCTTACCGGTGGCATACAGGCGATTGGCAGATATGGGACTATTACTGGCGAGACGTACAGGGGCGCAGTGTTGGATGAGAGGGCCGATACCGACTAAGAAACGGTGGGCTAGAGATATGGTATACTGCTGCACACAAGCGGAACACTACAGTGAGCTCCTCCCTCCCACTAGCAGGCCGAAAAATTTCTGGGGCCTATATAACAGCTTTAGATGCACTAGAGAGGGCATTGCGGACACACAGCGGGAGGAGGGGGAGGATGTGCACTAACAAACACATAGACGGGGAACCCCTGTGAACTCGAGGACTGGAGGGTGCGTCAGCGACCTGGGAGACACAGTGACGGCTAGGTGGAGTGTCGATGCCCGGCTGCCATGTGAGGGGACGCTGATAGGGGTGCACGCGGGATATTGCACAGGGCGAGAGTGGGACACACACGGAACATTTTGAAGAAGTTACACTCAGGGCAAGGGATGTGGACACTGGCACAAGATTTTTGTGTGGCATTTCCCGTAGCACATAGGTCAGCGAACGGGTTGGACAACAGGGGGGTGTGCGGGGGTTCCTGGGAGTTTTTGGGTAAGGGGGGAGTGGGGAGCTTCCTGTTGGGAGTGGGGGGTATCTTATAAAATAAAATACACCTACATCTCTGACTTTGCAGCATGAGGCCTGCACGAGCCAATCTCTGTGTGAACGGGGGCTTTCGCGTATGCACTGTCATGACATCTACAGTCGCTAGCGGTTTGAACGCCTTACCCAAAGTTCCCTTGCGCCGCCGTACCCCAGGGTTGACGGCATAAGGCTGTGTACTACTAGCTGCCTGCTTATTGATCACATCTATTATTATCGCACTGCCGGCCCGAGGGGGTTGTAGGCGAAATGATGTGTATGAATATGACTGTATTAATAAAGGTGTTAAAAAAAATAAAAATAAAAAAAAAGTAGTAGTAAAGTTGAGAAAAATCCTAATTTTAAGACTTTTGGTATTCACAGAAGGCATTTAGGAGTCCTAAAGTTAGGACGCCTAACTTCTGTGAATACCGAAATGAGTAAGTGCCTTCTGTGAATACCCAAATGAGTAAGTGCCTTCTGTGAATACCGAAATGAGTAAGTGCCTTCTGTGAATACCAAAATGAGTAACAGGCACATGCATCAAGCATTTAAGAAATCGCAAAATTTGCGAATCGCAAAAAAATGGCATTTGCGATTGCAAAATACAGTGTAGCAATGCATCAACGTTATTTTTGCGAAAAACAGTAATTTTTTGCAAAAATAAAGAATCGCAAAATAATTCGGAGAAAACATTTGCGATTCTTTATTTGCACCTCCCAATTACAGAATCGCAAATAAAGAATCGCAAATGAAATGCATAAAAAATCGCAAATAGCGATTCACTTGAAAATCGCAAAATTGCAATCGCAAAATAAGAAGGAACACAACCAGGTGGTAATCATGAGTGCGAATTTCATACAGCTGCCAATCAACTCAAACTGATTTAAACACACCCAGAATGAGCTACCACAGTCACAATGGCAGGGCTTTACCTGATGGCGAGGAGGATGAGGCTGCAGGCTGCGCGACAGAGACGGAGGCGAATCAATGAGCGCATCTTCAGAGTCTTCATAACTTTGCTAGGACAGCAAGAGGACGAGATATACGATAGGTATATGCTGAATGCAGCAATGATCCATGATCTCATCAATGAATTGGACCCCATCCTGCAACGACAGAGACGTAGGACCAATGCCATCCCAACGCATGTACAGATTTTATGTTGCCTACATCTACTGGCGTCTGGCAGTTTTCAGGGAGTCATCGCAGTAGCTGGAGGTGTGTAGCAAAGACATTGCCAAGACTAAGCAGGAGTTTTACCAGATTGCTCGCTTCCCACATGTTTTGGGTTGTATTGATTGCACCCATGTGGCAATATGTCCCGCTGCAGCACAGGAATATTTATATAGGAATAGGAAATGTTATCATTCCCTCAATATTCAGGTTGTCTGTAATGCCAAAAACATGATAACTGACATTGTTGGGCAATTTCCCGGCAGTGCACATGATTCATATATATTCAGGCAACGTGGCAGTCACACACATCTTGCAAGGGGAGAATTTTGAGAGGGACATCTGCTAGGTAAATATATGCAATACATTGTCACATTCAATGTACGTATGTCAATATCAAACAACCACTGACCCCCTTTGCTTCCTCACATGTAGGTGACAGCGCATACGCCTTGTGGAATTACCTCATGACACCTTACCTCAATCCTACAACTGCCAACCAACAGAGGTACAATGCAGGACATATATCAACCAGTAATGTCGTAGAGACGCACATTTGGGCTGCTGAAGAGCCGATTCAGATGCCTCCAGAAGACCGGTGGAGCACTGAAATACAACCCTGAACAATGCTGCAAGATAGTGGCAGCATGTGCCATGCTGCACAACTTTGCGACAAAGGGAGGTTTCGAAATGGAGCTGTCTGACAGCGACTCGGAGGATGGGAACCAGCAAGTGCCACACCACCGTCCCCTACAAGGGTCAAGCGCAGCAGAAGGGCGCAGCAGAAGATTGGACATCACACAAAATTACTTCTAAGCAAAGTAAGCTTTATGTAAGGAAATAATGACCAGGATGTTGAAGCACACTTTCAATGTGACCAGTGGCACATGAGTCTTGGTAATAAAAACGTATGAATGAAAAGTAACGAATACTTGAAAGTCAGTTCTAAGGTCACATTGCAACAATGGTTACATCACCATCTTTGTAAATCATTGTACATGGGAGCCTAGCGCTTTCTCCAACGAACAACCAGAAGCCTGTCAGTGCCAGCATCTTCATCCCTCATTTTGGGAGTGGAGGGGGTACTGCTGCGTGTGTTGCGTCTCACTGCAGTGGCAACTGGCATTATTGTACTGCCCATGCTTGAGGCACACTCACTACCCTTTTCCTGCGCAGACATGTTGCCTGCACTAGTAGACGCATTCATCATCTCCACAGCATTGGTCACCTGGTCCAGTGCTTTGGCTACATCTCCGCTCCAATGGCACATTTGTGTTTGCATGGTCACGGACCTACGTGCCAGCAGTGCGGTTGTAGTGGCCAGCCTATTGTTCGATTTCACATACATTTTGAGGTGCTGCATAAGTTGCCGATGGTGTCTATTCTGAGATGCATGTCCCTCCTGCATGACCCTGGTTAGTTGCTGCACACGACTGGACAGTACTGCTATGTTGGCTGCCATCTTTGCAATTTCCACCTTCACTAATTGTGTGTTCTTGCTCTGCAGGCGATGCGTACGAAGCATCTGTCCCTCCAGGCCACCCCAGACCTCATTTGTCTGCTCCGCCTGCTGTGTTCTGCGTGCTCTACGTCTTCTACGCCGGACTCTGACCTGTGTTGGTGGAGTTGTGATGGTAGTACTTTAGCGATGGCTGCCCTCAGGTGTTGCATTGCCGTCATCATCTGATGCCAGGGGAACTAGTGTTGGGAAAGGTGCCCTGCGTGAGTTTGGTGCACGTGACTGTTTAGTTGGTAGAGCTGGTGTGTCCTCATGTTCAGACGCGCTGGAGTGCTGCATTTCCTGGACCTCACTATCCCCAGCCTCTACACGTTCTGCATCTGTGAGGTTAAACAATACAAAACAGCATTAATTCATGCTTGTGAGGTCATGTCACAGTTATCAATTATTAAATTTGTCATTAAGTTGAACATCTGCGACACTATTTGTAGTTGTTATTTTGCATATGTGTGTGTTTGTCATTGTAACTGCTTGACCTGCCTACATCTCCCATGAGTCCCTTGCTCATTGCACCATCAGGATTCAAGCAAGCCGGGCCGAAGACGGCTGACATGCCAGAAACCGGTCCCCGGAAGCTTGTTTCCTTCCCAGTATAAGAATTGGCTTGGTAGTTTGGTCTGCCCTGTTCCCATGATGCACTGGGCCAGGGTCAGACTAATTTGCATATAGCCAAGTTCTGAGCTGGGATGGTGCAGTGAGCTAAAAAACGGTGATGGATCAAGCCCTGATCTTTGGACTGGGTAAGAGTGGTCTGCTTAATTCAGACACTCTGTTCATCACCACCCCCTTTTCTGAATCATTTTTGTCCACCATAAGCGTGGAAGGGTATACTCAGATGTGAGTCCCTTGCTCATTGCACCATCAGGATTCAAGCAAGCCGGGCCGAAGACGGCTGAAATGCCAGAAACCGGTCCCCGGAAGCTTGTTTCCTTCCCAGTATAAGAATTGGCTTGGTAGTTTGGTCTGCCCTGTTCCCATGATGCACTGGGCCAGGGTCAGACTAATTTGCATATAGCCAAGTTCTGAGCTGGGATGGTGCAGTGAGCTAAAAATTGTGATGGATCAAGCCCTGATCTTTGGACTGGGTAAGAGTGGTCTGCTTAATTCAGACACTCTGTTCATCACCACC
The DNA here is from genome assembly GCF_964263255.1 of Lissotriton vulgaris. Classification (NCBI taxonomy): domain Eukaryota; kingdom Metazoa; phylum Chordata; class Amphibia; order Caudata; family Salamandridae; genus Lissotriton; species Lissotriton vulgaris. The sequence continues at coordinate 1,578,037,619 of NC_141696.1, forward strand.
CCCTTTTCTGAATCATTTTTGTCCACCATAAGCGTGGAAGGGTATACTCAGATGTGAGTCCCTTGCTCATTGAACCATCAGGATTCAAGCAAGCCGGGCCGAAGACGGCTGAAATGCCAGAAACCGGTCCCCGGAAGCTTGTTTCCTTCCCAGTATAAGAATTGGCTTGGTAGTTTGGTCTGCCCTGTTCCCATGATGCACTGGGCCAGGGTCAGACTAATTTGCATATAGCCAAGTTCTGAGCTGGGATGGTGCAGTGAGCTAAAAAACGGTGATGGATCAAGCCCTGATCTTTGGACTGGGTAAGAGTGGTCTGCTTAATTCAGACACTCTGTTCATCACCACCCCCTTTTCTGAAATACATCTCCCATAAGGCACTTACCTTTCTGAAAACATTGTGTAGTAGATGCTTTACAGTGTGCACTTGTGATATGCTGAGCTCAGGTTGTGACTTAAGTAATTTGGACAATGGCAACATGCATTCATCTTACCTTCAGATGTGTGTGCAGTTCCTGAGGTGTCTAGCTGTGTCACACCAACAACAGCTTCAGGCTGGATTGTGGACTCCACCAAGTCCTCCATGGGAGTGTTCCCAGTGTCTGTTGGTGTTCCCCCTCCTGTCTACATTGCCCCGTTCAGCCGGTCTGCAATGCACACCTTAGCCCGACTGCGCAGATCGTACCATCGCTTTTTTCAGCTCTTCAGTGGTGCTGTGTGTCACCCCAATGGCATTTACTCTTTTCTGAATCCGGATCCATATTTTACGTTTCTCCTGCTCTGGTACTTTCAATGAAGCGTTGCCAAACAGCTTCTCATGGCTCTGGACTACTCCCTCAATGAGTGTTTCAATTTCTTTCTCTGAAAATTTCAATTTTCTTTTCCTGCCTGCTTGGCTGTCCTCTGCTGTTTGTGCAGCTTCCATTTTTAATTGGTTGCCAGGTGTTTGCAATCTCTCTGTCCCACTCCTGTTCTGCTCCCAGAGCCAGCTCCCTCCTCTCCCTGAGCCTCTGCACTGAAAATGAGGCTTGGAGTGCTCACTTCCTGGTTCTGATGTCATCAAGAATCATCAATGTGCGACTCCGGAAATTGCGATTTCGCTAATTGCGAATCGCAAAAGCCGGAATCACATTTTTTTCTGCGAATTTTAGTGATTCTTTATTTTATCGCTATTTTTATGTTGCATCGCGTTTTGCGATTCCTTATATGCGATTCCTTAAAAATCGCAAATAAGGAATCGCAAATTTATACGATGATGCATGTGCCTGTTAGTGCCTTCTGTGAATACCAAAATTATAGTAAGTTTAGGATTTTGTCTTAAGTTAGTTCTGTGAATCGGGCCCAGAAGAATTAAGAGGAAGAAAGATGAAAGAGTTAGAGGGAAATAAAGAATAAAGCTTAGAAAAAAAGAGAAAAAAATAAAATGAATGAAGAAAAGAAAGAAAAATGCAAGAAAGAAACAAAGAGGGGGAAAAAGGAGGTAAGGGGGAACATAGAGCTAGACATGAGAAAACAGAAATAAGCAGAGAAACTAGCAAGAGTAAAATAAAGACAAGAAGAAAGAAACTGAAAAAGAATGCACAACAAAGAAGGAGGAAAAGAAGTAGAGGAAGAAAGAAATAGTGCAAACAATAGGAAGAAAGAGAGAAAGAAGTTACAGAAACAGAAACAGGCACAGTGTTTGAAACTGCTGCCTTTTCAGCTGGGCGCCTGTGCCTTGCCAAGTCTGTCGACAGGCAGTTATCATGTGCGAGCTACTCAGTGGCAGCCTGCGAGCTAGTGGTAGCTCGCAATCGACCCGTTGGAGACACCTGACACAGAGAGACCCTACATACACTCACCATTCTATTAAACATTTCTCTATAGAGAGACCTTGCATGCCCCCAACATTCTATTAAACATTCTCTCTACAGAGAGACCCTGCATACACACAACATTGTATTTAACATTATCTGTATAGAGAGACCCTGCATACACACAACATTCTATTGAACATTCTCTGTATAGAGAGACCCTGCTTACACACAACATTCTATTGAACATTCTCTGTATAGAGAGACTCTGCATACGCACAACATTCTATTGAACATTCTCTCTATAGAGAGACTCTGCATACACACAACATTCTATTGAACATTCTCTGTATAGAGAGACCCTGCATACACACAACATTCTATTGAACATTCTCTGTATAGAGAGACTCTGCATACACACAACATTCTATTGAACATTCTCTGTATAGAGAGACTCTGCATACACACAACATTCTATTGAACATTCTCTGTATAGAGAGACCCTGCATACACACAACATTCTATTGAACATTCTCTGTATAGAGAGACTCTGCATACACACAACATTCTATTGAACATTCTCTGTATAGAGAGACCCTGCATACACCCAACATATTTCTAAACATTCTCTGTATATAAGACCCTGTATTATCCAACATTCTATTAAACATTCTATGTTTAGAGAGACCCTGCACACACCCAACATTCGATTAAACATTCTCTGTATAGAGAGACCCTCATACACCAAACATTTCTAAACATTCTCTGTATAGAGAGACCCTGCATACACCGACCATTTTTGTAAAAATTCTCTCTATGGAGAGACCCATCTCACACCCAGCACTCTTTTTAAAGATTCTCTCTATAGAAAAACTGTGCACACAAACAACATTCTATTCAACATTCTCTGTTTATGTCATGGTTCCGGCTTTGAGCAGCTCCAGGAAGGTCCGTTTTGGATGTATGAGGGGGTTTGCATGGTCTGTGTCTTGCAGGCGTTTGAATAGGAAGTGCTGGACTGGTTAGCGGTTCCGCTTTCCTGTACAGGAAGCAGCCTTCAGGTCAAACAAACCTTGCACTGCAGGTTGAGGCCGCATAATACCTGCAGCGCCCAACCCGACAGTGCTTCGGATCCATTTCTTCTCCCGACGCCCTCTGTTGACTTCCGTGTTCAAGAACAGCAACTCCCTCAGCCGCCGGCAAAAAGGTACTCTTGTTCACATACTCGCGCAGTGCGAGCGCATATTTCAAACGTAATCTGGGGTGGGCGCGCTGTGGCTTCACAAGACTTTCAACTTACTTGGAGGTGCGCTTTGTCTTCATTATCACTGGAGGTCTTGTGGAACATGGAATCAACAAGTACATAATCACGCAACGTTACCTATTCACAAAAGAGTGACGAACAGACATGGTACATGCAGCGTGTCAGCCATTTTAAGGGTCCTTAACAACCAGCATAGCAACCATTATGCGCTGGCTCATTCGTAAAAAGAAAATCGGTTTCCATGATTTACAGAGCTGATTTGCACGTTTTTATCAAATAATTGCATCACGTTTGGTATATCAAGTAAGTGGATGTTACTTAATCTACAAGGGAGAGTAAAATTCAACTGATCTTTCAAATATATATACATAAAAAGGAGAATACATATTAAAATACACAATTTGTTTTAAAGAACAACTAATAATCTCTTCTATGACTAAAATGCAGTTTGAACCTCCTGCTAAGTTTTTACGACTTTAGGTGACCCTCCCATTGCATGGTCAAGATGGAAGGAGGAGTTCATCGATTACATGAAGGCTATTGATGGGGAGTGAATGGGCTCAGAAAGAAAGAAATGTTTCTTTCTACATTGCTTAGGTTCAGAGAGGCAGGTGATTTTCAGAGCATTACCCTAAATAGTTATTGCAGAAGGTGGAGAAGCAACTAATGTTTACAATGAGGCATTGCTCAGGATGGACAAAAGATTTAAACCAACAACCAATATAGCTCTGAATAGATTCAAGTTTTATACGAGGATACAAGAGGAAAATGAATCATTTGATGACTTTTTAACATCTTTACGCACTTTAAGCATACAATGTAATTTTGGAAACATGTGTGACGAAATGATAAGGGACCAAATTATCATCCATGAGAAGTGTAAAAAAACTCAAGAACAGTTATGGATGTTGGGTGATCCAAAAGTTTCGGAAGCTATTTCCACTGCTAAATCTTGCGAACAGTCAGAAAAATGGATGCACACTGTATGAAATGTGAATAACAAGTCTGACAAGGGTGAAAAAGTGTGTGCAGTCAAACGTTCAGATGATTTTAAGAATGACACCACAAACTCGAATTTCAGTTCTTCTCGCAATACTAACTATAATAATTTTAAGAGATTTGAAAAAAATTACAAGAATTCTGTTTGTTACAGGTGTGGCAGCAAAACATGCATGGCTTCATTTGGAAGGTGTCCAGCTGTCAACAGGGAATGTAGAAAGTGTGGAAGGATAGGGCATTTTTAAAATATGTGTAGAGATCAAAGAAAATGTATTCCTCAAAATCAAAGAAGGGTTTCTTGTACATTAGAAGGAGATGGAGCTGTGACAAATAACTGTGAAACTGTATGTTGTATTATTAGTTGAGAGTGTTGCCAATGTTAAAGATAGTGAAGATATTCAAGTTAGGAGCACTCCCATGTGTACTGTGGAGATATGAGATTTGGATTTAAGTCTCTTGGCTGATTCATGTTCTCCATGAACCATATTTTTGGGACAACCTAGCTCGGTTTTTTGACATAAATAAGATATTTCAACCTGATATCACACCAGAAAGCTATGATAGTTCAAGAATTGATATGATAGGATATTTCAACACTGAATTACGTTTCAAAAGCAGAATGGCACATATAAAATTACATGTCTCTGTTAAAGGGATAAATGTGCCTGGTTGGAAGGACCAATGGAAACTTGGCATACTTTTAAATCCTAGGTTAAAAGAACCAGTCATTTTGGATGAAACTGTATGTTCTAATAACATTTCAATTACAGGTTGTGAAGACATGGAAAGATTCATAAAAGACAGTTATAAAGAAGTTTTTACTGATTCTTTAGGGAAACTCAAGGAGTACTCGCATCATATTAAACTCAAGAGTAATGTTACTCATGTCAGGCAAACAATTAGATCAGTGTCTATTAATGTTAGGGAAGAGTTAAAGAACATGTTAGCTGAATTTGTTTCAGAGGGGATCATTGAACCTATTGACTCTTCTGAATGGGTTTCATCCATTGTTTTAGTTCGTAAACTGGTCAAAGAATTGAGGTTATGTGTTGACTTGAGAGCACTTAATTCAGGAATTGTTGTTGATTGTCACTCTCGTCATAACATAAATGAGTTAGTTTCCATGTTAGAAGGTGCAAAAGTGTTTTTAACTTTCAATTTGAGATCAGCGTACCATCAAGTTCCTCTTACTGAAGAATCAAAAATGTTAACTTCTTTTATCACTCCACAGGGTTTATACCAGTATACAAGAATGCCTTTTGGGCTAGCCTCGGTGGCCTCAGTGTTTTAAAGAGTCATGTTTAACATCTTCAGGGATGTAGATAATTTCGTCAAGTGTTTCCAAGACGATATTTTAATATTTTCAGCTAATAAGGAGGAACATCTTAAGGAGTTGTCAGAGGTTTGCTATAGAGTTAAACAAAATGGCTTGACACTTAAAGCACATAAATGCAAAATGATTAAAAAACTGTTGAATATTTAGGTCACACTCTTACAGGTGATGGTGTAGTACCAAAGAAATCTAATGTGATTGGCATCATAAATGCTCCTGCTCCAATTAACAATGAGCAATTGTTGTCTATTGCGGGAGTGTGTGAATATTACAGCAAATTTGTGACTAACTTTGCAACCAACATGGAGCCATTAGGGAAACTTTTGAGGCATAAGGCTTTATTTGAGTGGGGTAAAGAGCAGCAAGAAGCTTTTACTATCATTAAAGAAGATATTGTGAATGCCCACACATTAAGACCGTTCTGTATGAACAAACACTGTGTTATACCTGTGGATGCCAGTTGGTATGGCATAGGGGGTGTTTTGTCACAGAAATGTGGCAATGAGGAATGGAATGTGTGTTTGGCTTCAAGAACTTTAAATGAAACAGGGCAAAGGTAGGCCGTAATTGAAAACGAGTTACTTGCATGCGTATGGGCAATTGAACATTACAGGAATTATTTATTGCAAAGTAAATTCACTTTCAGGATGGATCACAAACCGTTAGTTAATATACTTTCACCTAGGGTTGGATGGAGCTCTACTGCGCGCAGTGCCAGATTAACTTCAAGATTCCAAGAGTATTGTTTTAAAACTGAGTTTGTTCCAGGAAAAAAAATGTTACAGCAGATTTCATGTTGCGTCATCCATGTAATGTACGTCTGTCTGAAAAGGAAGATGATTATGAGATTGTTACCACTATTCAAGATGTTGTTGTAGGGGCTTTCAAAGGAATGTCAGAGGAGAAATGGAGGTCCAGTGAAGAGGAAGATAGATATGGCAAACTGTTAATAGATACATTTTGGAGGGTTGGCCTTGGAAAACGGATATTAGTGAAGAACTCATGCCCATGTTTAATATTGCAGAAGAGTTAGAATTAGAAGGAGATATTGTGTACATAAATGGTAAGTGGGTACCATCCTTTCTTGTGCACGATTTAATTCTCAAATTAGCTCATAATTCTCACCCAGGAATGTCTGCCATGAAACGTGTAGTAAGATCTTACTTCTGGTGGACAGGGATGGATCGCATGGTTGATCGCACAGTGAGAGAAGGTGATGTTTGTATTTCCAGTGAAAACATGCTTAAAATCAGTGTACCACCCCTTAAGGACACAGAGTGCCCGGAAGATCCTTTGAAGAAATTGGCCTTTGATATTTCAGGCCCATTTATGAACCTTCCATCTGATGCACGATATGCTTTAGTTCTAGTCGATTGCCATTCAAAATGGCCAGAGGTCAAGTTTCTTTCAGTTTCCACCACTGACAGTGTTTTAGAATTTTTTTAAGACATTTTTGCGAGGGAAGGTTGTCCCTCAACCATAGTGACAGACAATGGTGTACAACTTATTTCTACAGATCTGGAAGAATATCTTAAATGTCACACCATAAAACATGTTACCACATCTCTTTATGTGCCACTTGAAAATGGCCAAGTTGAACGCTTCAACCGGGTGTTGGTGGGTTGAATTTCTGATGCTGTCAAACAGAGAGGTGATTGGAGAAATGTATTGTATAGAATTACTCCACATACACTTACAGAGGTTAATCCTTTCCATCTGTTGAAGGGCAGGGATCGGCTTCAAATATATGCCCATGGTGGTTTAAAGAGAAATGTAAGAATAATATCTGGAATGGGCATAATCTGCACAATACTTGCGAAAGAGTTAACGAAAAGCAGAGTAGGAACTAAGTGTGGTATGAAAAAAGGTGGAACACCAAGGAGCGTGACTTCAAAGTAGGAGACTGGGTGAGAATTGAGAAACCAGGTTTTATTGGGAAGTGTATGAGCAACTTTGGTAAACTCATTCAAATTACTAAGCTATTTAGAAATAGTGTTATCACTCAAGATGGTAAGTTGTGGAATGTCAGACATGTTGCTAAGTGTCCTGAAGGTTTTAGAATCACAACTGAATCCAAAAATATTAACAATTCTAATCACAATACCAATTTGGAAATGCGCACCACATCATATCAGGTACCACAAAATGTCACTGTATCTACATCTTCACATAAGGACTGAGGGGCATATTACCAACAAGTAGCGATATTTATTGCTAAACAGACTTAGCGCAGTGATTTTTTTATCGCTGCCTATCGCTGGATATGTTAGCGGAGAAAACATGCTATTAGCAACGTTTTTCTCCATTGTGTTAAAATATCCAGCGATAGTGGCGAAATGCGTGAATATCGCTGAGAATACAGCGATATTCACGCATTAGCGACAAAATGCTGATAGCCATGTTAACCACCTCCCATTGGATAACATGGCTAAGAACTGGTCTGAGCAGGCGTTAGTTTTTGGCGATAGCGGGAATATTTCCATCGCTACGCCTGCCTTGCTAATAGGCGTTAGCGACGTTAGCGACTGCTTTCAGTTGCTAACAGGTTGGGTACGCCCACTTTGCATGTCATTAGCGATAAATATCGCTGACATGCAAAGCAAGCCCCAAACCGCTCGCTATCGCCTAAAAGCTGTCGCTAACTGATGTTAGCGACAGCTTGCTAATAAAGCGAAAGAATTATCGCCGCTTAGCGGCCGAAAATGGCCGCTAAACCGGCGATAATTGCCTATCGCACCCCTTGGTAATATGCCCCTCTGTTCCTTTTAGAGTCAAGGATTCTAGCCGCTCAAGATTATTACCAGTGAAATTATTAGATTTTGCAAGATAGACTGTTTTTGTTTCTGCTTTTTTCTGCTTTTTTCTGCTTTTTCTTTCTCTGCATCATTTCATGTTTTTTCCATATAAGGGAGATATGTTACATTCCATCTTTTACTTGTTGTTATGCATACTATGTTATTGTATGTTCTACACCACACTGCCCTCGCGCAGGAGTGCTTGTGGTGTTTTCATTATTTTATTATTGTGGCACTCGCAGGTGCGCGTCGCCGCCCAAATCCCGACCTCTACACTTGCGCAGGAGCGATGGTGTGTTCTTGTCCACCGGTGACATGCGCAGGAGCCCGCTGTCATCACACTGCCCCCGCACTCGTGCAGGAGTGCTTGTGGTTTTCTTTGTTGTTGCATATACGGCACGCGCAGGAGCGCGTGCCACCCAAACCCTGACCCCGCACTCGTGCAGTACCGCTTGTGTTCCTTGGCATTTTTGGCATGCGCAGGAGCGCATAGCTGCTTACACTTCCCCCAGACATTCGCACAGGAGCGCTGGTGTGTTTATGCTCTCGTGACAAGTACAGGAGTACATTGTCACGACACCGTTGTTGCACTCGCGCAGGAGTGTTGATGTTGTCCTACACTGGTGGCACGCTCAGGTGTGCATAGCCAAGAGATTACCCTTGTTACTTAGCACAAGAGCACTTAAGCTTGAGTTTCTTATCGTTTTGGCACTTGGTGGATTACAAGGGGACAGGATTTTGGTTACCCAGGACGTGCTGGAGCGCCCACAAGCTGCCTTCCTGTTTGTCCTATTCACCTGTACGTGAAGACTTCTCATCTCTGCTGATCGTTACATTCTCCAGGTGACTATATGCTCCTTAGCAGTGCCTCTAGTGTTGGTGTGTGAGCTATATGTGTAGTACCCAGGGAGGGTGAAGGGCAGATGCCCATATGATTCATCCCTTGTCCAGACGGTGATTCCCAGGAGGTTTCTTCAGCTTCGGTGGGCGTACCCAACCAGGTCTTCACGTTAGAATCTCCATTCCACGCTTCTAGGATTCTTCCCCAGGTCCCATCTTTACCCTGGTCAGTATACATTCCTTTACTAGGGAAAGGTGGGGGACGGTGCAGGTTGTTCATGTCCTCCCTGCGAGATTACTCCACAAGTAAAAGGGTAAGACTTGTGGGGTCCCGACAGTTTACTTTAGAGAGACCCTGCATACACCCAGCATTCTTCTAAACAGTCTCTGTATAGAGAGACGATGCATTACCCAACCTTCTTCTAAACATTCTCTTTATAGAGAGACCCTCCATACACCCAATATTCTTCAAAAAAATTCTCTGTATAGAGAGACCCTGCACACATCAAACACTCCTTTAAACATTCACTGTATGGAGAGGGTCTGCATACACCCAACATTATTTCAAACAGTCTCTCCATAGAGAGACCCTGCATACACTCAAACTACTTTTAAACATTCTCGTATAGAGAAACTCTGCATACACACAACCTTCTTGTAAACATTCTCTGTATAGAGAGACCCTGCATATACTCAATATTCCTTTAAACATTCTCTCTATAGAGAGACTTGCATACACACAATATTCTTTTAAACATTCTTCCTATAGAGAGACCCTGCATAAATCCAAAATATTTCTAAACATTCTCTGTATAGAGAGACCCTGCATTACCCAACATTTGTTTAAGCATTCTCTGTATAGAGAGGCCCTGCATACACACACAACATTATTTTAAACATTCTCTCTATAGAGAGACCCTGCATATACACAACATTCTTGTAAACATTCTCTGTATAGAGAGACCCCACACATACTCAACATTCTTTTAAACATTCTCTCTATAGAGAGGCCCTGCATTACCCAACATTCTTTTAAGCATTCTCTGTATTGAGAGACCCTACATACGCCCAACATTCTATTAAACATTCTCTCTATAGAGAGACTGTGCATACACACAACATTCTTTTAAACATTCTTTCTATAGAGAAACCCTGCATACATCCAACATATTTCTAAACATTCTCTGTATAGAGAGACCCTGCATTACCCAACATTCTTTTAAACATTCTCTCTATAGAGAGACTGTGCATACACACAACATTCTTTTAAACATTCTTTCTATAGAGAAACCCTGCATACATCCAACATATTTCTAAACATTCTCTGTATAGAGAGACCCTGCATTACCCAACATTCTTTTAAACATTCTCCCTATAGAGAGACAATGCATACACATACAATTTTTTTAAACATTCTCTCTATAGAGAGGCCCTGCATACACACAACATTCTTTTAAACATTCTCTGTATAGAGAGACCCTGCATATACTCAACATTCTTTTAAACATTCTCTGTATAGAGAGACCCTGCATATACTCAACATTCTTTTAAACATTTGCTCTAAAGAGAGACCTGCATAACCACAACATATTTATAAACATTCTCTGTATAGAGAGACCCTGCATCACACAAAATTATTTTAAACATTATTTGTATAGAGAGACCCTGCATACACCCAACCTTCCTTAAAAATTATTTTTCACAGCTTGCTTTAACAGCTTAGTTACAAAAAGACTTAGTCTGCGACCATCAAATTCACAAGTACATTTATGAAATACCCTGGAACGGTTCTTGGTGGACAAGTTGTCTTGTTTGATCTCACTGATGTGATCCTTGCATTCTAAGTCCACTCGCCTGTGGCTGTGTTGGTTTCTTCTGACTTGTATTTGCACAAGGTTTAGCCATCGCCAGCATGTGCTCAAGGTTTACAAGGAGGCTAAAGGTCTCCTCTGTGGGATTAATCAGGAGGCCGATCAGCAATGCTTAGCTGGACCACAAGGAGATGATGCTAGTTTAGGGTGTAAAGACGACTGCTGATATTTAGATTGCAATGCCCAAGCATATATTGGGGTGTTCCGAGCCTAAAGAAATGGTTTTAAAAGCTACAGTGCGGGCATACCTTGAGGTGCTTTGGACCCTAAAGGTGGGATGTTGGTAGCTACAGTGCTGGCATACCTTGAGGTGCTTTGGACCCTAAGGGTGGGATGTTGGAAGCTACAGTGCTGGCATACCTTGAGGTGCTTTGGACCCTAAGGGTGGGATGTTGGAAGCTACAGTGCTGGCATACCTTGAGGTGCTTTGGACCCTAAAGGTGGGATGTTGGAAGCTACAGTGCTGGCATACCTTGAGGTGCTTTGGACCCTAAGGGTGGGATGTTGGAAGCTACAGTGCTGGCATACCTTGAGGTGCTTTGGACCCTAAGGGTGGGATGTTGGAAGCTACAGTGCTGGCACACCTTGAGGTGCTTTGGACCCTAAGGGTGTGATGTTGGAAGCTACAGTGCTGGCATACCTTGAGGTGCTTTGGACCCTAAGGGTGGGATGTTGGAAGCTACAGTGCTGGCATACCTTGAGGTGCTTTGGACCCTAAGGGTGGGATGTTGGAAGCTACAGTGCTGGCATACCTTGAGGTGCTTTGGACCCTAAGGGTGTGATGTTGGAAGCTACAGTGCTGGCATACCTTGAGGTGCTTTGGACCCTAAGGGTGTGATGTTGGAAGCTACAGTGCTGGCATACCTTGAGGTGCTTTGGACCCTAAAGGTGGGATGTTGGAAGCTACAGTGCTGGCATACCTTGAGGTGTTTTGGACCCTAAGGGTGGGATGTTGGAAGCTACAGTGCTGGCATACCTTGAGGTGCTTTGTACCCTAAGGGTGGGATGTTGGAAGCTACAGTGCTGGCATACCTTGAGGTGCTTTGGACCCTAAGGGTGGGATGTTGGAAGCTACAGTTCTGGCATACCTTGAGGTGCTTTGGACCATAAGGGTGGGATGTTGGAAGCTACAGTGCTGGCATACCTTGAGGTGCTTTGGACCCTAAGGGTGGGATGTTGGAAGCTACAGTGCTGGCATACCTTGAGGTGCTTTGGACCCTAAGGGTGGGATGTTGGAAGCTACAGTCCTGGCATACGTTGGGGTGCTCCGAACCCTAAAGATATGGTGTTAGAAGGTACACTTCTGGCATACGTTGGGGTGCTCTCAGCCCTAAGGATATGGTGTTAGAAGGTACACTTCTGGCATACGTTGGGGTGCTCTCAGCCCTAAGGATATGGTGTTAGAAGCTACAGTGTTGGCATAGGTTGGGGTGCTCTGAGCCCCAAGGATATAATGTTGGAAGCTACCGTGTGGGCATACGTTGAGCTGTTCTGAGCCCTAAGGATATGGTGTTAGATGCTACAGAGCTGGCATATGTTGGGGTGCTCTGAGCCCTAAAGATATGGTGTTAGAAGCCTCATAGCTGGTATACATTGGGGTGCTATGAGTGCTGGGGTTGCAGTTCTGGTACCTACAGCACCTGCATATATTGAGGTGCTCCGAGCCCAAGGTATGCAGTGGTTGAACCTAGAGCACTGCCATATATTCGGGTGCTGTGAGACCTATGGGAGGTTTGCTAAAGCCCTTTGCTACTAACACAACAAAATCTGAGGGTATGAGCAACTGTGTCAAACAAACAATGGCAAAGCCAACAGGTCTCAGCTATTGAGGCTGGGACTGCGGGGATGGAAAAGCACATGGACAACAGGGGGTAAGAGGGCAGGAAGCGCACCTACAACAGAGGGTAGGTGGGATGGTAAAGCTTATGTACAACGGAGATTGTTAAGGAAGCAAGAACAGCAATGGATGTGGTGGGCTGAGTGGAAAAAGAACAGTAACTAAGGGAGTGAGAACAAGAGGACAAAATCATAGCTGAGAAAGAAAAACACAAAGTACATGAGGGAGACAGCTGGAAAACATGCACTTGTGATGAGTTCTTAAACAAAAAGGTAAAAGTTGCACCTGAAGAAGAGAAGTGAAAGGACACAAGTAATGGGTCCCTGCTCCAGAAGAGAAGGGGAAGTTCATGGAAACTGACAAATAAGAAGCAAGCAAATGAGAGTGACAACAGACCCAACCAATAGTACGCAATGGGTGGGCTTTAAACCCACTGCAAGTTAACAATATGTCTAGAGAGAGAAAGAGCTTGTGCTGTGTCAGGCAAGACACAATAAAGGACATATGCCAATATGTAGCGGAGTTTGCTGCCAGAACGTGCACTGTTTAAAGGGTTCCAGGGCAGCACGCTGCCTCGTGTAAAGCGCTTCAACTCATCATCAGAGGTGGTAAGCGCTATAGAAATGCAATTGCAACACAGTACAAATATAATGGGGTTTTTGGAGCCCTACATAAGTGCACCTTTTTTCAAAGTTGGACGTGATCTGAGACAAAGCAAGAACACACTGGCACCCTTGCCACGATGAGGTTGAAAAACTCTTCTCTGCTAAAAAAGCGTCTAAAATGGCGCACAGTACTCATTGAACAGCACTTAACTGCAAAAATAAATTGAAAACTACAAAATGTGACAACAACTATATGTGCACCAGGAGAGTGACAGAATGCATAGGGGGCAAAGCACCTGTGTCGAAGAAATTATACATGCCAATATGTTAAGCGTGAGCTTTCAGATTTTGTAATGCTGACAAACAAATGTTAGCCTTGCCAACCAAAACACCCGTGCTAGTTGTGGCACAAGAGAACACACCAGAAAATGAGGATGTAGTGTGGAATCCAAGGAAATGACGTCTACAAATGTAGTTATTTTTTTTCAAGTCATACTTTATTTGCAAAAACCCCACAGCCACGCACAACCAACAACTCGTCCGCTCCCTCCTGCATCTTCTATCAGATTGTCATTCCCAAAGTAAGCACATTCTATATCCAGGAATCAATGTCATGATAGAATGTACACTAAACAACACACCTCCCTCCTTAACAACAAAAGAAAATACAACACAGTATATAGCTATCATTTCAACATTAAAAATATAAATATAGAATACTAGCATGGCATGTTCTACTACAAAACATAATGTGGATATAAATCAGAGGATAAAACACTATATTGTATTGTATTGTATTGTAATTGCATTTGTATAGCGCTTACTACCCCTGACGAGGCGTCGAAGCGCTTTTCGGGGTGTAGCATGTTTCTCCAGGACCCATAGAGGATTAGTGTTGCATTAGTATAGTGAAACATGCAAGTACATTTTAAGTGGTGGATATGTTAGTCCGTTATTTGGATTTGGACGGATAGCCGAAGGATAGAAGAGAAAAAAAGGTTTGTATTTATATAGCGCTTCTTACCCCTGATGGGGTGTTGAAGCGCTTTCTTTGGTGGAAAGCCATAAAGGATTAGTGGTGAATTTGTATGGTGAAATATGAAATTAATTTGAGTGGTGGATATTAGTGAGTTATTCGGAGTGAGAAGGATAGCGGAAAGATAGAAGGTAAAGAAACGTTTGCATTCATATAGCGCCTGTTACCCCTGATGGGGTGTTGAAGCGCTTTTCTGACAAGTAGCAGGCTACTCCGGAACCCATAAAGGATTAGTGTTGAAAATGAGTATACTGAAATATGAAGTAATTTGAGTGGTGGATATGTTAGTCAGTTATTTGGATTGAGAAGGGATGGGTAGGAGTAAAAAAGGGAAAAAGGTTTGTATTTAAATAGCGTTTGTAACCCTGATGAGGTGTTGAAACGCTTTGTTGGCAAGTAGCACGCTTCTCTGGAACCCAATAAAGGATTAGTGGTGAATTAGTATAGTGGAATATGGAATTAGAGAAGTGAACATGTTAGTCTGTTATTTTGGTTGAAAAGGATAGTGGAGGGATAGAAGAGTCCATAGCAGTAGGAGGAGGCTATACTGAAGGAAATAGAAATAAACACAGTTAAAATAGTGTGTACAGTGAGATGGTAAAATAATTTACCACACAATATAGTCCTTCCATTTTTTGGGAATGCGTACAGGAGGTCCGACTCTCGTAGAGCACACAGAATTTCCTTCCACGTCCCCTGACCGTGAGCGCGGAGTACTACCCATTTCAATGTTTGTTCCATTCCCGGAGACACAAAACCTGTTCTCTTCTCCACTACTAACACACATCTCCATCCACCACTGACTGAGTGTGTCGGTACCCAGTCCATCAACAGCAGCCAACCTTCACCTGCACACTCCTGACAATCTGCACGGTTGCTAAAATGCCAAATTCTTCCATCACTCAATTTAGCTGAGTTGTTAAATAACGTCAACAATTTAAAAGGACTTATAGATTTACTTGAGTCCTTTTCCCTTCTCTTGGGATCTTTTCCTTTGACATAATCACCAACATTCAGCATCACCTCCTTCACACCAAGTTTTCGATCATAGTACTTTTTAGTAATGCAACTTAGATTTATTAAAATTCTTTTTGAGCTCATCCATAGACACCCTGCACTACTTCTATTGCCTCATCCACACCTTGTTGTCTTTGGGGAAAGGACCTCTCCCTTTTAAAATTTTAAAAGGTGAAGACCCAGTAACTGTGGGTGAAGTGTGATAAGCCCGCACAAGTTTTTTGATCTCCTCTTCCCAGTTCTTACAACTTTTAATAGCCAACTGTATATTCTCCATCAAAACTCTATTAAAGCACTCCACAACACCATTGCCAGAAGGATGACATACAGTGGTATGCTTCCATGAAAAGCTATTCCTCATTAAGAAATCTTGTAGTATCCTCCAAATAAAGTTACGGCCATTATCACTCAATAGTGATTCAGAAATCCCCTCCCGCTGAGACACGTCACTCCCACCTCAGAATCAGCCTTATCCACAACACAAATTTCTGGCCATTCGAGACTAAGTCTTAAAACAGAATGATACACTTTTTAACAGAATACTTATCCAGGATAAGTCTAAAATTTCAAAGGCTAAAACTTCCAGCGGTCCATCCAGACATGCGAAGGGATTCAAAGGAGGTCTCAAAGTAATTAAACCCTTGCCAGCATTCATGCATTCATCACACTCGCGTGCAAACCTTTCCATCGCAATATCTACCCTTGGCCACCAAGATTGAGGTTTCGTGCTTCTCTTGCACTTGATAATTCCTAAATGTCCCTCATGATGTATTCCAACAATCTTCTTCCTGAGTGCTGATGGTGGAAACCCCTTCGAAAGAAGTCCATCATCTCCCAACGACATCTCATCCTTGACTTCCCAAAGTGGTGTAACTGCTACACTAAGCCTTTTCTTTTCTGGGCAGCCCTTCTCCAAGTGTTCTTTAACTTCATATAAAATCACATCATTTTCATATCCACAAAACTATTCTTCTGTGGACCTGGCCTCAGAAGTCACTTCATCCAAGACAGCCACACACAGATTGCACCACTGGTCATCGGTCTTATCCCTTTCCACTAATGGTGCTGCACTCAAAAAGTCTACCACTTTATTCTACGCATCCGACAAAAACTTCACATTGTAATTAAAATCCAATACCCTTAGGGATAACCTAGCAAGACAGGGCATCCAATCCAGAAGTAGTTCATATTTTTGTTAGTGGCTCGTGAAAAGTGCGAATCAAAAATTCTGACCTCTAAACTGAGGACCCGATTTACAGAACTAACAAGACAATAATCTAAACTTACTACCATTTTGGTATTCACAGAAGGCACTTACTCATTTCAGTATTCACAAAAATTGGGACTCCTAACTTTAAGATTCCTAAATGCCTTCTGTGAATACCGAAAGTCTTAAAGTTAGGATTTTTCTCAGTTTAGGAGTCCTAAATTTACTACTCCTGCATGTGCAAACGACTCAACTGATGGATGGAATGCAGAACAAATCAAATCATTCACACCCAATCAAGAGAGCTGGGTTATATCCATCATTCTTTTGCTCACCATGCCACCCCAGTTTAGACTTGGCCGTATGCAAATCAGCCTTAACCCTGTGCCTCTTGTGAACAGTCCAGCTCCAACTGCCAAGCAAGGTCCTCCCTTGACCGGAAACAAGCATCCTAGGGCCAGTTTCGGGGGTTTCCCCTCATCAGCCAGGATAGCTTGAATCCAGTGGCATGGAGAGCCCGGGACTCACGTCTGGGCATACCAAGCGCACTTAGGGTGAGGAAGCAAAAGACACACAGTTGATGGACAGAATGCAAAACAAATCAAATCATTTACCTCCAGTCAAGAGATCTGGGTTAAATCATTTGTTTGCTCACCAAGCCACCCCAGTTTCGACCTAGCATGTGAGCAGAGGCCTTGTCTGTGCCTGACAAGGCGAGTTCAAGGGCCTGTTCTGTGACCTGGAAGGGCACACAAAGCATGCCCTCTTGCTATATAGAGCACTACTGCCCCCCTCTTGGTTTTAGCACATAAAGCAGTAGTGGAGTTATACTGTGTTTTGTGAATACTTAGGGGCATATTTACAAGACAATGGGGCCGCGTGGTGCCGCAAGCAATTTTGCTGCGCCATGCTGCATCATTTTAAAAGCACAGGGATGCACGGTATTTATAACAATATGGCGCATCCCTGTGCTTTTCCTTGTGCCTTTGCTAAAATACCAGCCTAGCACCAACACAGGCACCCTTGCACTATGGCCCCTGGTGCAAGGGTGCCTACGTTGCAGGGATGATTGTGTTTGAGCAGGAAGGGGCACCTTTCTGTACAAAAAGAATAATTAATGTTTTTTTGCTCCTTCTATGTGTGCTGAAGAATGCAGCCCACAGAAGGAGCAAAAATGAGGAAAAATAAAAGTATTTCTCCTCGTTGCGCAACTTTAATGCTGCCCCTGGGAAGGCATGCGTTTTTGGTGTTACCTCAGATTTAGGAATCCTTGTAAATATGGGGCAGTGTCAAAAAGCCATGGATGTTGTGTGGGTGGGAACACCCACAACAACACACATAACATGCCCCTTTGACGCACAGTACTGTGTGAAAGAGGGCCATATTCACAAGACCATGTAAAGCCATACAAAGTGGCTTTACGTGGCCTTGTAATTATGAGCCAGCACACAATGCCACCAGAGCGTCAAACAAAGTGATGCTCCGATGGCACTAGGAGCTTGAAAATATGCCCCTGTGTGTGTATGTGCTAATATTGGAAAATATGATTTCAGTACACATAATGATATATGTACGTATAATAACAAACTCACATCACCTTTGCTGAATTCACCCGTTATGACCTCCCGTTCATCCCAGAGTGAGATGTAGAAGGCCAGGCAGTCTCTGCAATGAAGGCCTCATGCAACTGATTGACAGATCACCGGTGGAGGGATACCTAACCTGTGGACAAACGTGCAAACAGGGAAACCCAGATCGATCCCACGGATAGGCAATAACACCATAATGGTCTTAGGAAATTGGCCCCCAATAAAGCAACGTTTGTCCGGAGGGGTGCATGTTCCCAAAACACCATAAAGTCAGATGCAGTACCTAGTTATGAACACTCACCCAATCAGAACACCACATGCACACTACACGCAGTGATCACAAGCTCTCCATGCTGGACATCTGGGCATGTACCCCCTGGCCCACATTGTTCCACACAAGGTCGAGACCCACCTGCGCTTGTAACAAGGCCCAGATTTCATGTAATGTATAAAATGATGGCGGAGACCAATGTGCTTTGAGACAGGCTTCAGACCATGACTGAGGGTTCAAGCCAAAAAGACCACAGACTCTTTTTACGGACACTTTTTACAACTGTCTGTGTGGTAGTGAGCCTCAGCAAGGCTTACACGTGCAAGGGATTCGTCCTTCTCTGCACAGAGTCCTCAGACCAATAGGAAGAAGTTGGCACAGAAACTGGAATAGAAAATACAGATTTTATTAAACCTCATGAGGTGGAACTACATTCACACAACACCCTTCGGTAATGTATGAAGTAGCACACTGAATGGAAGGAGCTTGGTCCTTTTATACCCCCACTGGGGCTCAAAAGAAGGGGGTACAAGTACAAGGAGAAAGTTTTAGGTACATATAAGGTCATACAGAAAATGCACAGTCAACAAGTGGGAGGAGCTAACAGTTGCTAATTCTGGTGAACACATCCTGACAGTTACAGGCTAACAGCCGCTGCATGGACAGCTGCAAGCTCAACTGAGCATGTGCAAAGGTGGAAGATGCTAAATATAGTTCGTTTCTAGGCAGAGTACAAGAGCAGTCAACACTGAGGTAGGACAGAGCACATGGTGAGCACACGGTAGCACATGACAAACAAAATGGCTGCCAGAAATACAAAATGGATTCCACAAAATGGACAAGGTAGCCTCTATATACAGGATGGCTTCTGCTAATGCTAACCTCATCGCTGCCAAATTACAACAGATGTACCAAGCAAAGTCACCCCCGGACTTAAGAAAGCGGCGGGTGACCCCTCCAAACACCATCCCAAGACCTGCAATGTTCCAAAAGTTATGTATTATTGCACCTTTGTACACTATCTGCTTAGCATGACAGTAGCGAAAAATAGAACTAGCCATATGGAGCCTACCTCAACATTTCTACAGCACTTGCGTAGAGACCTCACTTACACTTATACTGAACCAAACACTAGTATTCCACATGTACTACCCAGCGCACTCTAGCACAACACATGGTACCAGCACATGACAGCCGTAGGCGCCCAGAGGTCAGTTAGGTTGTGCTATGTCTGCTCGCAGATACCTCACACTGTGGGTGCAGATAGACTTTACTTATCTCAAGAAATAGCCCTAAAAAAAGTGCAATGTCTCATCCACCTGTACCGATGTAGGACTAGGGCGAAGATACAACCCAGTAGAGTAGAACCCCGTAGAGCAGTGGTAAAAATTACCCAGTATGAAACCAACTCCACAGCACTACATCTTTTTTCCAAGCCTACTGAAATTCAAACTGAGCTAAACAGGATGCGCAGGTGAGGCACTAAAGGGGAGGACTCTGTTTGGCCTGAGATTTTCCAGAGGAGAAGTTCTTGAAGGAAGCAAGGACACCACATCAGTGCATAAACATGCCCACTACTGCCTCTGTCTGTTGTCCCAGAGGCAGTATTCTTCAATAACAAATTGACCCCAGACAAGGAATTCGAGTGCAGGGCCATTCGACTCGATAATATAAGGAGAAATGGGTCTAGAAGGGAAGGGTTGAATCCCAGCAAAGATACCCATCTCAGGAAATCTGGAACACTTAGATAGATAGGTACACATGGCCAGAAGGTAAGGGGCTACCCCTAACTGTACGGAAACTTACAATATTTTCCTTGTGTTTCAGAGGCAAAGGAATGATACCTCTTGGAACGAATGAGAATTGTGAAGCAAACTGCACATATCAGATATGCAATGGGGCACCTCCATGTTGATGGATACCTATTGGCAATGTGGGGAGTTTGCCTGCACCCAGCTCGTCCCTGGATGGCGGGCCTCTGCGCCCTCGTACCCATACACACGCGGACCATGGTCATCTATGGAGAAGATGTGTCTGAGCTGTTCCAACATCTGCTACGGAAGAATACAACTATATTGCGTCAGGCTTGAGAAAAAAAAACTGCTGATTCATTTTGCTAGGCTCAGCACAAGGACATTCCGGAAGAATTGAGCCTGTTTTAACACTCAAGTAAACGCAGGAGGGTCAATAACCGTCTTTACCTTGCAAACAAAGGTGAACCCCCGCTGGTTGCAGATACCCAGGTGGGAAATCCTGAAGATGATCAACGATACTGAGTTCAGCCAAAACGCTATCAAGGAAGAACTAAGAGCAATCCACCTTACGGTGATGCAATATCGGTATGTGTTGGACTTGAGGACCGCAATGGAGGGTGGGGTGTGTGACAAAACCAGTGCATCCTGCTGTACTTTCATCCCTGAAATTGACCTGCTAACGGGACACTAGCTTTTGCCATCCACCAACTGCATCGTATACAAGCTGACATGAACAAGGAGGGAGGGGCCCCTAAGCAGAACTGGCTTATAGATTTATTTTTCTGGTTCCTCCGATGGGTGGCCAGAATGTGCTTGTTGTTGCTTCCAATTGCTCTTTTTGTGCTATTTTTGTGTGGGTTTCTACAAGTGAGGGTTTATTTTTTTGGGTCAAACTTTTTTATTAAATGTACTTTTCTCATACAATAAACACATTACAGAACTGTAAAGACAAGGGCAACACGGGAATGAACGGCTGACATGGACCCACCCACGCTACCGCTGTGCGTCCTGTTTCCTCGTTCTGTGTAGATACGCCCCCGCGAACAGAAACGCCACCACCGCCGTTCCCTCGCTAGATGCTGGAGCCGAGCCGGGTTCTGGAAACTATTGAGCGAGTTCTACGGGACTCAAAAGGGTCTCTCGGAGTATTTCTGCTGTCCTTCTGCTATCCTCGGAGGTAAAGGCTGAGCGCTGTGTGAATTTGCTCGGCGCTCCGCCCTGCCCTGTCCTACCGACATACGAAGCTAATGGAGTGACTGAAGTGCCGGAAGTGTCTGCAACGCAATGCTGCTGTTTCTGCTCGGCGCCCTGCCATATGGAGTGACTGAAGTGCTTGAAATACTGCTGGCGCCGTAGATGCCACTAGCGCCTGCACTTACGAAGGCGGATTACCAGGAAATCGGGGGCACTGGTCATTAGACGCTGGTCGCTGGACGTTGGGCGCTGGTCCGGACGCTGGTCTGCTTTGCGAGGTGAGGCGCACTGGGTTTTTATCCAGTTTGCGCTCGCTGTGCTTGTATTGTGCCCTCCTCTGCAACTCCTCACTGGTGCGTTGATTGTTAAGCTGGTTGCAAAGCTCTGAAAACTTTGAAGGGGTAAAGCAACACTGCTGTCCCTGCTCGGCGCCCTGCCTTGTCAGCTGATATATGGAGTGATTGAAGCTCCTGTAATACTGCTGGCGCCGCTACACCTTCGACGGCGAATAACTGGAAACTGGGGGCATTGGTCACTGGACGCTGGACGCTGGGCGCTGGTTCGGGCGCTGGTCTGCTTGCGAGGTAAGGTGCGCTGGGTTTTACCCAGTTCGCGCTCGCTTTGCTGTACCGCGCCCTTCTTTGCGACTCCCCACCGGTGCACTGACTGTGAATCTGATTGCGATTGCAAAGCTCTGAAAAACTGTGAAGGGGCAAAGCTGACTTTCCCTCCTCATACCCCATGAACCTTGCTCTACTCTACGCTCCTCGCTTTCTCACTTAGTAGCGATCTGAAAAGCTGTGACATTTTCCAGAGCACAGCCCAGTGTATCTATAAGCCCACGTTTCAGATGGCGGCAAGAGTGAGGGGCAAACAGTCCAAGCTAGAGCTGGGAAAGGAGGTTAAGCTCCCAATTCCGATCAGATCTCCATCAACCACAAAAGGAGAGAGAAAAATAAAAGGAAAAATCAACAAAAGGAAGCCCTAAAACAGAAGGCAATGGAATCTACTGACTCATACAGAAAAAATAAGTATAATGTGTTAAGGAAACAGGCTGAGGAAGACAATGACGACAACGAGGAAAATGATCAAGAGGAGGGTGAAGAAGATGAAGATGGAGAGAGCCTGACCTTGTTTGAACTATCTGCAGAATTGAGCCTGCTTGCTGTTGGCAACAAAGGAGAGGAAGGTGCGAAAGACAAGGAAACAAGAATGGACCAGGGGGGTAAAAATATGGAATAAACGGACAAAACAGTTACGGCTGCTAATATGTCCCCTACTACTTACCCTGAGAGTCGATCTACAGCCAAACAATACCCTCTCTTTTCAAAACCCCTTCTACAGCAGGGACAATCTTCAAGCACTCCTACACGCTGGGGGTTAAAGCAGGGGAGTACAAGTGTCATTTTAGAACATGATGTCTCCAACACTGGAGGGAAAGTAAGTAGCCCCACAAAGCAAAAGACACAGACAAGGCTAGAAGACGCTGCATTACCCACACTAACGGTTTCAACTGCGATCTCTTCCAATACTCCCCTTCCCTCCCACCCTCTGCTGCCATCGGCTATAAGCCCAAGCCCAAGCCCAGGCCCAAGCAACAAGCAAACCACGATAGTTCCAAGTCAAGCCCTAAGCCTAGAAGCCTCCCTGATCTCCCAAGATGACGGCTTGCTTGCTCTTCTGAGTGCTACAAAAGCAAATACGATGGAAGATATCCTAGTTACTATCCTCCAGGAACTAAGAGACTTTAAATCCTCTCAGGCTCAGGAAATTTCACTCTTACACAGCAGGCTTACGAAGATGGAGGAGTGCCGTGGCAATATTCCTTTGAGGGTCTCTGAAGCCGAAGTCTGGATATCTTCTCTAGAGAACTCTTTAACTACAATTCAGAAAAATCTCGTGGAGGCTAATAGAGAGAAATCCCACTTAGAAGAAAAGCTCCAGGACCTTGAGAATTATAATAGGAGATCTAATCTACGACTTGTAGGCATACCAGAGGGCCTTGAAGATAAGGATGTAGTCTGGTGGACAGATTCTTTATTGAAAAAAGCAATCCCTGAGCTGCAAGGTGACCTGACTATTACAAGGGCGCACAGAGTCCCTGCACATAAACCTAATAATTTGAAATACCCCCAACTTTTCAGACTTTAGGGTAAAAGAAAAAATTCTAAATACCGCATTATCTAAAAGAACTTTTAACGTGGAGGGGGTGAATAATTTTCGAATTTTTGGTGATATGTCGGTAGCATCTGCTCACAGACGCAGGGACTTTGTGAAGCTCATCGACTCCTTTAAGAGCAAGGGAGCCCAAGCCAAGATAGTGCAGCAATCGAAACTCAAAGTCTTGGCTAAAGGAAAAAAAATTATATTCTCGGTCCTACACGAAGCTCAGACATTCCTCGACGGCCTCGGGGGGTAATTAAATAAGCTGTTGAATTTTGCTGAATTTACTATTACCTTACGGCGGACACTTGATGGAAACAGGAAGCACACAAGGATGCAATGAGATGGCATCCAAAAAGAAGATACACCAGAGAAGGACGGAAGTGAGACACTGGGGTCTCCGTCCACTCAAGGGGGGAGGGAGGGGGGGTGAAAGGGGGTGTCGCAAGGGGGAAAAAGAGAGTTCAAATGCAAAAGGGGGGGAATATATATATATTTCACACTCTCACATTCTCATGACTACGGTACGAGCAATGTTATTCTTCTATTTCCTTTTTTTCTTTTCCCTTTCTCTTTTTTTATCTTGCACAAAATAATATCTTGCACTTGCCACTTTAGCTCACATGGATTCTTTTTATAAGATAAGTTTTTACAATGCATTGACTATCTGCATGTTTTGCACAATGAATGGTATGACTCTTCAAATAACGCCATTTTATATTCTTGCTGCTTGCTTGCATATTTGAACATTGAAATTCAGCCTCTTTATGAATGTCTCTATGAATATCTGCTGCTATTATATTATTATTATATATATTATGTATCAGTTATATATGCTGCTGCTGATTGTACATTTGCACACTCGCACATTTGGACATTTGCACAAATTAAGGGTTACGTGTATTATCTTGGACATCAAATAATATGGTGAAGTTTATCTCTTTAAATATAATCGGCCTGAATAACGTTCGCAAAAGGAACACTATTGAGTGCTGGTTAAAAAACCTTATACCAGAAGTCATCTATTTGCAAGAAACCCATCATAAAGATCAGGCAGAGTCAACTAAACTCTTCAAAAGCTGGGTGGGCTAGAACATATCTGCCCCTGCCGGGACGGCTCAGAGAGGAGTTTCCATATTAATAGGGAGACACGTAGGTTTTAATCTTGAAGAGACGTTCACAGACCCCAGAGGTAGATGGGCAGTTGTACATGGTAAATTAAACAATGTTAATGTTATTCTTGCCACAATCTATGCACCAATTTTGGACGACCCTCAACCGATTCTACAGGTAAAGCAGGCATTAACTGGTCTCCCTGTGCCAATAATTTGGGGGGGGAGATTTTAATCTATTACAAAACCCTAGATTGGACTCCTCCAAGAAAGACCGTCGACAGAATAAACCCCAAGTTGCCTTAGCTGTCCAAAGTTGTAAAATAGACCTCGATGTTATCGACCACTGACGAAATTTAAATCCTACTAAGCGCGATTATACATGCCACTCAGCAAAATATAATTCTGCGTCAAGGCTAGATTTTTTTCTATCATCCCATGATCTAGAATTATATAACCACGCCCATCTACCTAATGCTTTTTCAGACCACGTAGCTCTTTGCATGGAGGTCAACTTGAGGAATTATGAAGCAAGACCCACAAGCAGATGGTGTTTTAATAAACTTAACCTCCTCGACCAACAATGGTGTATGGATATTGATGAAAAGATAGAGCCATTTTTCACACAGAATAGAGGTACAGCCCCATTAAATATAATCTGGGATGCATTTAAAGCCACTCTGCGTGGAATAATTACATCTAAAGAAATCCCCAAGCTGAAGGCAAGAAGGGAGGAGAAAACCAAACTCCAAACTGAACTCTCTCAGGCTACCCAAGAGCACTATAGGGTCAGATCAATGACCTCTGGACATAAACTCTCCGAGGCGAAATGCAAGATGAAGGATTTTTATTATGGGTTAGGTGAGATAAATAGTAACCTTCATGCACAAAAGATATATGAGGAGAGTGAGTATACAGGAAAGCTTTTGGCCTGGCAATTTAAAGAAAAGCAGGTTCGCAATACAATAGATCAGTTAACAGACCCCATCTCTAATATACAAGTTAAGACCACCACTTCCATCGGTGAGCTGTTCCTTAAACACTATGAGGCGATATATCAGGCAACTGAGGGGGCTACACCTGACTCTATCATGGAATTCCTACAGCGACTTGAAATACCTAAAATAGATGCTGAGGGTAAGAACTATCTTATACAAGATTTCACGCTATTAGAGTTAGACGAGGTGATAGAGTCCTTCCCCAATGGCAAGGCCAATGGTGAGGATGGCCTCCCGATCGAATTTTTTTTTAAATTTGGGGGAACTCTACGTAAAGAACTTTTGATATTAGTTAATTATTTACTTCAAGGAAGTCCCCCGCCAGATTCCTTTCATACAGCGGTGGTGGTTAGAATTTTAAAAAAAGGAAAGGACAAGGAAAATATAAATTCATACCGACCGACTAGCCTCCTGAATACAGATTATAAAATGTTTACAAAACTTTTAGCTAACCGATTAAATAAAATAGTAGGATTACTGGTAGCCCACGATCAGTGTGGTTTTATTGCAGGCAGACATCTCCATTCCAACACTACATTTTTATTAGAGGCACTAGAATATTTTAAAACGAATAAGGTGAAGGCTCAAATTTGGTTTTTAGATGCAGAGAAAGCCTTCTATCTAGTGTCTTGGGATTGCCTTTTTTCAATTCTACGTAGTTTTAATTTCCCGAATGTTTTTATTTCTCTCTTACGACAATTGTATATGAATTCTAGGGCACAAATCATCATCAATAATACTAATATTGGGTCCTGTCAGGTCACTAGAGGCATGCGACAAGGATGCCCCCTGTCGCCAAATTTATTCGCATTATTTATCGAACCTCTGGCGATCGTCATCAGGAATATCAAGGCTGACACTGCCCCAGTATTAGGAATGACAAACATAAAGCTATATGCGGATGATATTGCCCTTTTTTTAGACTCCAAACCCTCAAGTCAACTGAAGATTTTAAAAATCTTCTCTGACTTTCAAAAGCTAGGGGGTTATAAAATTAATGTAAACAAAACGGAAATTATTCTAGCTAACTGCGCGATAGACACTTTAGCTCCAGAATTCAGACGGACATACAATATGGATCCAAGGAGATATCTTGGAATATTTATATAGGATAGTCTAGATGACCTTTTTTCACTTAATTTTTTACCTCTATTAAAAAAGGTGGGCGCACTTTTAGATCGATGGAATTTACTACCCCTGTCTCTTATGGGACGGGCATCGCTAATTCGAATGTCGGTGCTACCCCTTTTTAATTTCCTTTTTAGTGCAATTCCCTGCGCAATCCAGGTCTCTTATTTTAAAAAAGTAGAAGCTTTGATCTCCTCTTTCTTATGGGCAAAAAAATCCCCCAGACTTGCACTGAGCACTTTATATTTATCATCCACACAAGGAGGGCTGTCCCTTCCAAATATCAGAGAATATTATTTTGCGTCGTTTGCACATTATAGTTACAGATTTTTTTTCTTAGATTCCCATGAGGCAGATAATTTTTTTATGAAAAGGATGTTGTTGGAATTAAAAATCTCTGACCCAGTCAGAATAACGAAAGATCCCAAAAAAGTACGATATAAATCCCTGCAGTTGATTTTTAAGGTGAAAACTCAGTTTTTTAAATTTTATGACTTACCCATTTTAAGTAATAAGACGAATTTAATAAATTTTTGCTTGGGAGATGCAGGTTGCATGGACAAAAATATATTTACTCTTTGGAAGGAGAATGGTTTTGAGAAAATTGAAGATTAATTTTGAACTGGTCCTTTATTATGATAAATCCTAAACTTAAAGAACTCAATATAGGAAATTTATCTAATAAAGAAAATATTTCCACTACCCGAAATAACAAAATACAAAAGAAAATGAGTATCTGGATTAAAATATTAAAAGAAAGTAAAGACCAGGACTTTTCCAGCAAGATCATTGAGAGATGGAAAAAGAGGGAAGATATTACAATTAATCAACAGGTATGGGATAAAATAAATAAATTCAACAAAACCATTTTTCAAGGAGCAAATTTTAAACGCATGCAATTTTATAATAAATGGTTAATATATAGAACCCCGTCCTTTTTACATATTATTTTCCCCCAAGTGGCTGACAAATGCTTCCAGTGTGAAGAAAAAGGCACTTGGAAATATATTGTCTGGGAGTGTTCAAAATCCAGGTATTATGGAAGGAAATAGAAAAAAATCTCTCATTCGTGCTTAAAACTAATATTGTCCTCGATGACCTAATTTCCATCTTAGGCTGCTCTCCCATCCACACCCAAAACGATGAGTCCCTTTTCATAGCTTCTTTAATAGCTAAATCCCTTATACTACAGTCCTGGAAAACAGACCTTGTACCATCCTTCCAGGCATGGAAGGCAAAATTAGTCCATATCCAGGGTAGGGAAAGAAAATATGCTTTAAGATCAGGGGCTCTTAAAAAATATGATATGTTTGATTCTTAATTTCCCTGCTATTACTTAATCCAATCCATATTACCATGAAAATACTTATTAGTCTATTAGGACTATCTTGATTCGGCACGTTGCACTTTACAACTTAGCTATGAAATATTAACTGAGAAGATGTTCATTGTATTTAAATTGGTACGTACTGTTTTAATTCTAACAAAATCTCTTGAATATTAGTGTTGGCCGATTGTTTGTCTGCTTTTTTATAAATTTTGCCCTTTATAATTTAAATGTTAAAATGATAAATTGTATAGATGTTTTTCATATTCTTTTGTCTCGTACTGAATCAATTGGATTTCAATTATCCCCTGATTTAAGAAAAAAGGAAAAAAAATAAAAAAGAACTGTAAAGATTGAAATGTTATACAAACAAAAGGAAATATAAAGCATCAGTGTGTATCCAAATATAATACTATATCAATAACTATTGCATAAAAGTGATAAAAAACAAATAAAACAGAAAGGGCTACAGGGAACGTGTACTAACTAGTGAGAACTTAAATACATGCTTTGCATTGAGGAACAAGCAGAAATATATGAATCTAGGCTAGACCACATGTTAGATTTGGAAGTAGATGATTCATTACGAGTATGTAGAAAAATAATCCATTCCCACCAAGCATTAACTGAAAGTAACGTAGCATTGTTCCAATTAGAAGCAATACATTTCAGTGCAGTAGAATTAAGGTCCAAAAGTTTACAATCCATAGGAGATTATGTAGTCTTCAGGAGAACAGAATTAAGGATTAAAGTAGAAAAGGATAGAGATGTTTGGATTTTACGGATCCAAGTTATAATATTCCATACATCAGACAAAAAAACAAATATAACAGGACATTTGTAGAATAAAAATTATGTAAATAACCAATCACAGATTTACAACGCCAACAGTGTGGATTATCTAATAGTTTAGCATTAAATAGATTATCCGGAGACCAGAAGCATTGGTATAGCAGATAAATATTAGTTTGTATGAGGGAAGCCGGAAGATAACTAGCAGTGTTGGACTTTCAAATATCCTTCTATGCCACATTAGAGAGCTGGACATGTATGTATGGTGCCCATTTCTGAGTAAAATGTGTAAAGGAAGAAATAGGAGTAGAAAGTTTTTAATATACCTTAGAGGCTATGGGCCCCATTAGGATGTTGGGCGGATCTCCACCGCCATGCGGGCGGTGGCGATCCGCCCGACATCCTTCCCCGTCTGCCAACCATTTCCCCCGCCATATTACTATGGCGGGGGGGACCGCGGTGGACGGAAAGACCATCCGCCTCTTTTCCACACGGTAGACATGTCGACCAGGCGGAAAAGGGTTCTATAGGGTGGCGGTATCTGTTAGACACCGCCATCCACATTAGGAAGGCAGCGGGAATATGCTTTTCCGTGGCGGGGAGAGGCATACAAGAATCTCCTGCGGGGGCCCATTGCGGGCCCCCAGGGATTCTGGGAGGTGGGGGGGCAAATGGGGGGTACCTATGGTACCCCCTGCACTTCGATGTACAACATGGCAGGCACCGAACGGTGCCTGCCACGTTGTGCATTGAAGTGCGCAACGTGCATTTTTAGCATTGCTGCGGGCGGTGCTTTTAGCACCGCCTGCCACAATGTTAAAACGTGGGTTGCGCCTACCAGTGTGGCGGGCGCATTCCTAATGGCCCCCACTGGGCCGCCGCCCTTATGGCGGTCGGTCCCGTTTTACGTCAGGAAGTCCCCCCGCCATCCTCAAGGGCCCATATGTGTCCTGTATGACTAAACATGTTAATACAAAACTCCATACTAGAAGGCTGGGTCATAGGTAACAGTTGAGGATATGCATTAAGAATGGTGCTTCATAGTAACGTATATTTAGGAAAATCAGATGGAGGTAAATTATATTTAGCTTTTAGGTCTTCAAATGAATAAAACATATCTCCTTGACACATATCAGCAACAAAGAAAACACCAGCAACCATCCATAAATTCCGAAAAGAAATATGTTTATGGTACTGGAGTTTGGGATTGAACCAAAGAGAAACTTTCTTGGTAGATGCAATGGCAACAGACAAATTTTCAGCAAATGATAAAAGGATAATCTTAGAAGCCACACTAATGGGCAATCGTTTGCCAAATTAACTATTGGCCATAGTAAGGAATGAGGTCATGATTATGGTGTCAATATATGTTCCTCCAGAGTAAGACATTTGGATGAATTAGAAGGAGAATTATTATGAAACAATAACAAACATTGTGTCACAAGAAATGAAACATTATATTTTTTTTAATCTGGAGGACACATTTGGCCAATTGCAATGTTTTAAGACAAATGCGTGCATGTTTATAGTTCCAGATAAACTTAGTAATTAGTTTATATCATTTAACAAAAACAAATTAGAAGAAAAAAAAGGGGCAACATGGACAACAAATAATGGATTTGTGCAGTTGTGGACATTTTAAGTGCCTCATTACGTCGCCATTAATTTAAATGAAGATTGGACCATCTATCCAGCTTCTCTTCGATACTAGCTAATATTGTAGAACAATTGGTTTCGACTGTACTTTTAATCGAATCCGTAAATGTTATTCCTAGATATTTGAGTTTTTTTTGAGACCATAATACATCAGTGCTTGCCAGTAATGTAGAATTACAAAAAATATTTAGGGGTAAAACTCTGTCTTATTAATATTCGAGGAGTATCCAATAACTGCAGGTTGTTTATGAA
The DNA here is from genome assembly GCF_964263255.1 of Lissotriton vulgaris. Classification (NCBI taxonomy): domain Eukaryota; kingdom Metazoa; phylum Chordata; class Amphibia; order Caudata; family Salamandridae; genus Lissotriton; species Lissotriton vulgaris. Next base: position 1,578,068,449 of record NC_141696.1, read on the forward strand.
TAAAATTAAAATTAAGAATAATAGGTAAGGAGACAAAAGGATCATTAACATATAAGAACACATCATCAGCATACGCAGAAATTTTCACATTAGTATTTTTCAAAACAACACCTGTGTATTTGTCACTAACGTGGAGATAAATCAAGAGGGGTTCTATGGCAATAAGAAATAACAAGGGGGGTAGTGGACACCCTTGACGTGTTCCTCTAAATATACGGAATGGAGAAGAGCAGGCCTCATTAACAAAAATAGAAGCAGAGGGTGCGGAGTACAATGCTTTAATCGTGTTGAGGAAATTAAGCCAAAACTGAAAAACCTCCAATGTATTAAATAAAAATTGCCTGTTTACTTTATCAAATGCCTTTTCCGCATCCAAGGCCAATACACCAACTGGGCAATTGATGGCTTTAGCAAGACATAAGGCATGACAAAGCAAGCAAGTGTTGTGGGCTGACAACCTACCCTTCATAAAGCCAGTCTGGTCAGGTTGAATAATGGAGGAAAGGAGGGGAGATAATCCATTTGCTAAAATGTTGGCATATATTTGACAATCCTGGTAAATTAGAGATAGGGGACGAATAATTTGACCCTAAAGTAGGATCCTTATTAGGCTTAGGGAGAAGGTTAGGAAATAGTTAGTCTTGAAAACATTTGTAAAATTCATCCGTAATACCATCTGGGCCAGGTGTTTTATTGGGGTTTAGTGCTTTAATAGCTGTGATTATTTCTTGAATATCAATTAGGATCTTCTATAAGTGCCAGAAATGTGAGGTAATTGACAAGTATTAATGCATTCAATTATGACATAATTTTGAAGAGCGAGAGGTTCCTGATATAAACAGGAATAAAGGATAAAAACTCTCTCTGTATTTCCTCAACAACTGTCAGTAGGGCATTCTTACTTGTTTTGTTGTCCAGAATTTGACTTTTTATCACACTTAATGCACATATAGTTAGCTAATAGTTGGACAGATTTATTTTGGTTAAAATGAAAGTTTTCTTTTTCTTTTGAAATAAGTAGTCCTGCTCTTTTACTAAGCATACAATTATATTCATATCTATATTTATGAAGTTGGGAATTATATTGCGGATTTTGAGATGAAATGAAAAGTATTTCCACAGTTGATATGTTTTTTTCTAATTTGGAGATGTGAATGTAGAATGATTTATTGTCATGAGCCATAGTAGAAATTGTCACTCCTCATATATAAACTTTAAAGGCATCCTAGTGGATAATTTTGGAGGTGTCACATGGATTAATATGTTAAAAATACTCACTAATGGCTGAGCCAAGTTTTTTAGAATTAGTTGGATTAAGAACTACGTCAAAGTTCTTTCTCCATCTTTTTGGGGGATTTGAAAGTCAAAAATAAATAAGGAAAAGGAGGTTAGGGCATGATCCAAAACTGTAATAGGGTGTATAACAGAATCCTTAACCATATGGCATAGATTATGTGAAGTCAATAGGTAATCAATCCTAGAGAAAGAAGAATGGACATTAGAATAAAAAGTAAATTCTTTGTTTGTGGGATGTTCTAATCTCCAGAAGTCAACCAACTTAGTAACAGAAAAAAATGAATTCAAACCAAAATAGTATTTGTTAGGTCGAAATATAAATGCAGAGGAACGATCCAACAAAGGATCTCTGATGAGATTAAAATCACCACCCACAATAAGGGACGAGTTACCCAATTTTAGTATTTCAGCAGAGACAAATGACCAAAAAGAAGGATCATCTGATGTACAAGCCTATATTGATAACGTTTAAAATATGTTTGTCAATTTTGACTTGAACATAAACAAATCTGCCACCTGAGTCATGATAGTGAGTCATTAGTAGTATTTGTGCTTTGAAGGACAAAAGCATAGAGACCCCACCTTTACATTTTACAGCTGGAGATTAAACTATATTTCCTACCCTTCCCTTAGACATAGTTTGTAACATTTTATCATCCATATGTGTTTATTGCAAAAAACAAATATCTGCATTAAACTTTATTGAATATTCAAAAATGTTACACCCTTTAACAGGGTGCCTCAAATTCTTGACATTTAATAAAGCAACAACTAACTTGTGTGGTACAGACATATCACGGTATGAATAACGGAAAACAGATACAGAAAAGTAAGAAAAAAGGAAAGTAATCCACATAAAAAAGACAAAACAAGACGAACAACATATAAACAGGTCGCTGTAAAAAACAGAATAACATCCTGCTGTAAAAAAACAGAATAACATCCTTTAATAAGGGGAGTCAACATTAGCCTGCAGATCCGCAGGGTTGAGAATCCATGAGAATAGGGTCTTGCTGGTCTAGAAATCGTATTAAATCTGAAGGTGAGGAGAAAGACTTGGAGAAATACATTTTTTCAAATACGCATAACCGAAGGCTCAAAGAGGCCACAGTTATATCCAGCTTCTTGTAGACGCTGCTTCAGATCTGAAATTGGTGTCATATTTGAACTGTTTCTTTTGCATAGTCCTGGTGTATAAACTAAAGAATTTATTTCCTTCAATCCAAAGAGTTGGTATCTCTTGTGCAGCTTTTCTTATGAGAAGTAGGTGATGTTGTCTCAAAACTTTAAATATGAGTTGACACGGTTGAAAACCTACCTGTTTGCGAGGTCCACCGAATCCTAAATCCTTCCGTTATACTCAGTTCTGTCTTATGCTTCAGCACTTGGACGCCCATTGGGCAGCAACCGCGCTATATAAATGACAATACAATACAATACAATGTGGCTTACGAATAAAGGTGATTCTGTGAGTTTTATAAATTTCAAACCATTCTGGAAATTTGATGTTTAAAACGTTTGGGTAATAAATTCATAGATAGGGAGGTAATATCTCTCTGATTTTTTTAATATCTGAGCAAATGGTGTCATAGTTATATCAATAGCTTGAATTTCCTCCATTATGTTTGATAATGAGTTGTCTTGTGAATCTATAGCTTTAGACTTTGTAGGTGTGGCGAAACAGCTTGTTTACATTTATTTGAGTGATTTCACACCGGTTTGGACTCCATGTTGTAGTACAAAGTGCAATTAAATAGTTATGAACGAGTTAAAGGCTAAAATGACATACAATAATCAAAACCTTGAAGTATGTTATGGCTTTTTAAACAAAATATCAACTTTAGTGTAAGAAAAAAAAAGAGCAAAAAGGTCTCCTAAAATAAAGTTTCAATAAAGTTTCAATGATAAAGTAATGATGAAAAGAAGAAAACCCCTATAAACTTTAGAAACTAAAACAATTCCATGCAAGCCAAGTTGTAGAAGACCCCTGTAAGGGAGGGGGGGGGGTAAGCTTCTGAGGAAGTGAGGTGTTGAGGAAGAAATTCCTGCCTCCTCACCAGTTCACACAAAGCCCTTGCAGGTTAATAGAGCCTCGCCTGATATGAAATGAAAGAAGAAGCCTACTGCGCTTCACTCCTTTGCTAGAGGTGCCCCAAATCTCTCCTGCAGCTTCCCCGAGAAGTAAGAGGGGACTGTTATCGAACACAGCTGGAACAAAACTCCCCTTTCATCAGATATTGCTTGTCTAAAAGCAGGTGAGAACTTGGCTCAAGTTGCAGAGGCCATCTTGCAATGAGCTTGCACGCTCTGCCTTCTGACAAGTGAGGGTATCCTGATGTAAAAACGCAATCCTCAAGTTAGGTAGAATGCAACTAAATAGGGAATTGGTATTAGACACAACAGATCCACAGCAAACCTTGAGCAAAGTGACTGTCATGAGGTATGGGGTAAAGGATGTAGTTGAAAATGCAACTAGAGAAGGGAATGTTAATATTTGAATATATGATATCCATACATGTCATGATATATGTACGTATATTAACGAACTTGCATCACCGTTGTTGAAATTACCCAATATGATATCCCCCTCTTCCCCAAATCAGAAGTACATGGTCAGGCAGGCCCTGCAACTGAGGCCTGAAGTAACTGATTGACAGATCACAGTTGACATGGCACTTAACAAGAGTCAAATGCATAAACAGGAAAACCCAGATCGATCCCACAGATAGGCAGCAACACCACAACGGTCGTATGATGTTGGCCTCAAATTCAAACAAAGGGGGCTTATTGATGTCGGGCAGATCGCCACCGCCCGACCGACGGTGGCAATCCGCCCAACATATATCCCCGCCCGCCCTTCAATTATCCCCCACCATATTAAATGGCGGGGGTACATCGGTGGACAGAATGATCATCTTCCGCTTTACCGCAGGCAGGCAATCATTGCGATTGCCTGCCGTGCGCTCCTGGCCCATAATATGGTGTCGGTGCCTAGCAGGCACCGCCTGCCATATTATGATGTGGGCAGATTAGGGCCTTTCCATGGCGGTGATGCCACCATGGAGAGGCATTCAGTCTTTTGCATTGGGGGGTGCACTTGGGGGGGTACCTACATTGGCATGCATAAGGTGGCAGGCACCGCGCGGTCCCTGTCCCGTTGTGCATGTCAATGTACAACATGCCACTTTTACATTGCGGCTGGTGCTGCTTGCAGCACCGCCCGCTACAATGCAAAAGATGCGGGATGCAAACGCCAGGGTAGTGGTCGCATCCTGATTGCCCATGCAGGGCCGCCGCACCTCTGGCCATGACGGTGGCGGGCGGAGAGATTTTCAGAAATGTTTTAATATTGTTTTACATCTAATATATCACATTTTAAATATTTATTTTTAACATTTGTATTTTGTTTGTAAAATTAGTTTTTTTTAGAAATGTTATTTGTTGGTAATGTTGGATTGACTGTAGGGGGAATAATATGTGTTTTTTTAATTTTAAAATCCAACACTTTCCCTACTGTTGCACTGACTGGCGTGTGAATAGTAAATGTTACCCCTCCGCAATTCAACACTTTCTCTTCTGTTGCACTGATTGTAGTGGGAATAGTAAATTTTACCCCTCTGCAATCCAACACTTTCCCTACTTTTGCACTGACTGGAGTGGGAATAGTACATTTGCCCTCTCTGCAATTCAACTCTTTCCCTATTGTTGCCTATCATTGTTAAATATTAATTTCATTGGTGGATTCATTGTAGTGGGAATAGTAAATTGTGGTATTTTTCACTGTTATATTTTACGTCATTTTATTTTTATTGTAGTTAGAGTCATACATTTTATTGTAGTTAGAGTCATACATTTTTTATTTTTGTGCAATATCATTTTTTTTTACTGTTTTTTTGTGTTAGGTGAGAGTACTTATTTTTACATTTATTTTGTGTAAAAATATTTTTTTTAATGTAGTGGGAAAGTTACATGCATTTATTTTAATTTTTTATATTTGTTGTTATACATAACTTCAATGATTATGTGTTTGATTTATTATAATAATATTTATAATTTACGGTAGTTTATATTTGCAAATTATTTTTAAATTGTAAGAAATGTGTGTTGTTTAATTTTTATGTAAATTTGATTTGGTTTCCTTTTTGTATTATTTTATGTTTTAGGTATATTTAAATATGTAGCAAACACAAGTATATAATGGACGGAGCGCTGAAACTTTTCAGACACTCACCCACAGTCACAGATCTGGATTGAATCCAGTTCAATACGACACCTCAGTTCATACCCAGCCATAGGCAAATCAGTCTTTACCCTGCATCTCACGGGAACAGTCCAGCCTGAACTGCCAAGCCATGTCTTCCCTCAACCGGAAACAAGCATCCTAGGACCGGTTTCGACATACCACCCCTCTTCTGGCAGGCTAGCTTGAATCCAGTGGCAAAGTGAGCAAGGGAACCACGTCTGGGCATGCCCTACCAACTTAGGGCGAACAAAGCAAACACAAGGAGAGGATGGACGGAGCGCTGAAACTTTTCAGACTCTCACCCCCAGTCACAGATCTGGGTTGAATCCATCATCATTCTTTAGCTCACTTCGCTCCTCAGTTCAGACCCAGCTATATGCAAATCAGTCTTGACCCTGTGCCTCATGGGAACAGTCCAGCCCGAGCTGCCAAGTCAGGTCTTACCTGAACCGGAAACAAGAATCCTGGACCGGTTTTGGGGTAACACCCCTCTTCAGCCAAGCTAGCTTGAATCCAGTGGCAAAGTGAGCAAGGGACCCATGTCTGGTCATACCCTGCCAACGATTTTTTAAATTATAATATTAGTATTAGTGTATTTGTTTTCTATATGTATACATATATACATAAATACACTAATATTTTATATATATGTTTACATTTTTAAAAGGAAGCTTTTTTGTTGTATTTGTTAAAATATACATTTAATTATATTTTATTTTTTTATAAATTAACGTTAGTATTTACTATACATTTAATTTTTTATTTTGTAAATTATATACTTTTAAAATCGATATTTAATGCTCCTATATTATTTTAAACAACATTTTTTTGGGTGATATTTCTGTACTTACCTTTTTAAGTATCAGGATTTGATATTTTTGCATGCTATATTTTCCCCTCTATTTTTTGCATACATTTTTGGGTGGTCGATATTCTGTCAGTGAACCAGTATTATTACATCCTGAGGTCTCACAACTCACACCCTGTTTCCTATGCTGGCTTTCCCCCCATTAGCCATTGGGATGAAAAATGTAGACAAGCACCCTCTTTATTAAGATGAGACAAGCTCATCCTCAACTCAAGGTCCATAGCTTAAGCCCAACTCACCATGGTGAACCCAAGGCTAGTTGGAGCACCCACCCTTCAAATATTGCACAATTTCCCCAGGAGTAACACCGCTGTGCCATCATTCACAATAGATTCTGATTGTGCACAATGTGCTTTCAGAAATGGTTGAGCCATTCAACCACTGTAATGGGAATTGAGCTGGTGCTAAGCCCAATGAAGATGCTGTCCCTTGACTCAGTACAAAACAACCAGGATTTGGGCTCAAAGACAGTAGGGCAGAGCCACTATCAACTATTAAACAAGGAAAAGCCACTACTGCTCACCACTTAGAAACTTCCTTTCAAAAAAAGTCACCTCGACCTGAACAAACGCGACTACCTATTTATTTCAAAATTAGTTTTTTATTTAGAAGATTCATTAGTTCATAGTCAAAAGATAAACACAAAATTTCATGATCATTATCACAAGTTCTACAATACACAAATATATAAAAAACAATCCATCCCCCAACTTTACAAGTAATATTTTTGTACAATCCAGAACCACTCTCACACATTCAAACCACATTCAGCATTCACACCAACATCCTACAAAAGAAAGTATATATACATGTTCAAAAACAATTTCTGGTTATGGAAAAAATCATATAAGACCTATGGTGCACACAATACACAATTATTAGAAAAGTAAAAAGCTTTTTAAGTGATTTAGGATCACTCTATAGGTCACACAAAGCAGGTCGAAAAGTTTCGAACACCCCAGGTACACGGTGTTCTCTTCAGGACCAACAAGCTGAAACGAAAAAATCACAAAGCGTTTGTGAAACTTCTATTTCTCTAAACTACTCTTCTCTCACCCCTCCCTGGGGTCTCAAGCTTACCTTTCTCACTTATTTCTATAGATCAGCCGATCTATTTATCAACTCGACTCACTGCCTTAATCTGCAAATAAACAAATGGTGGAAACAATCTTTAACTCCTGTTCTACAAAGCCCTTTTCATGGAGTAACACAGTAACTCCCTAAAGACTTACTGTTATCAAGAAGGACGGTATAGGTATATATGCGCTAGATGTGTATTGAAACTAGTAGGACGATGTCCTTCATCTGTGAATATTTCTCTAGTCCACATTGAATAGTTTTCTCCAGGACTACATTTCCCAGCACCGCCATCGTCGAGGCAATCGCACGCACTGTATACGTCATTAAAAAAAGCTCCAGAGACTCGGAGCTCTGGAATCAGCTGCCTGCAGTCTTTGCAGAAGCCACTACGCTTTTTACGGAGACTCTGTCAATTTTAGGTAAAGAGGAGAAACAGCCTGATTGAGGCTCTGTAAACTAGTTAACCCCCGAGTGATGGCCATGTGACTCACGGATCCGTATTCTGTTACAGCATTAGGTAACTGCAGACGGCACTAACTTTGGTGGTCCCCCGCATCGTACATTTAAACGTAAGTCAATTCGCCTAGCATTCATATTGTTAAGTGTTGACCTGATGGTTTAATAAGGTTTTGTTTGGTTTTATTTTAGTTTTATGTCGAATGATGGCGGCATTTTGAGCCCCTCGGCTGGCTAGCAGTAGGTCTTTAGGGAGTTCCTGTGTTACTCCATGAAAAGGGCTTTGTAGAACAGGAGTTAAAGATTGTTTCCACTATTTGTTGTGAGTCGAGTTGATAAATAGATCGGCTGATCTATAGAAATAAGTGAGAAAGGTAAGCTTGAGACCCCAGGGAGTGGGTGAGAAAGGATTAGTTTAGAGAAATAGAAGTTTCACAAATGCTTTGTGATTTTTTCGTTTCAGCTTGTTGGTCCTGAAGAGAACACCGTGTACTTGGGGTGTTCGAAACGCGTCGACCTGCTTTATGTGACCTATAGAGTGATTCTAAATCACTTTAAAAGCTTTTGAGTTTTCTAATAATTGTGTATTTTTTACACCATAGGTCTTATATGATTTTTTCCATAACAAGAAATTGTTATTGAACATGTATATATACTGTCATTTGTAGGATGTTGGTTTTAATGCTGAATGTGGTTTGAATGTGTGAAAGTGGTTCTGGATTGTACAAAAATATTACTTGTAAAGTTGGGGGATGGATTGTTTTTTATATATTTGTGTATTGTAGAACTTGTGATAATGATCATGAAATTTTGTGTTTATCTTTTGACTCTGAACTAATGAATCTTCAAAATAAAAAACTAAGTTTGAAATAAATAGGTAGTCACGTTTTTTCAGGTCGAGGTGACTTTTTTGAAGGGAAGTTTATAAGTGGTGAGCAGTAGTGGCTTTTACTTGTTTAACAGTTGACAGTGGCTCTGCCCTACTGGCTTTTTAGCCCAAGCCCTGGTTGTTTTGTATTGTGTTAGCAGGTGTTGACCCGTGTGGTTTTGACGCAGAGAAAGGAACTGCATTTCAGAAAGTAGTCAAATAGAGTTAGTTGGTTGTTGCTTAATGAAAGGCAGACTCCAACATTGGCTTTTGTTTGTGAAGTTTTTGTAACCTTCTTCTTATAAGTGGCTGACTATGTCAGAACAGGATACGTTCGCATATAGCGAAGACCTTATTAGAAAACTACTAGAAGCTACTCCTCTTTTTGCCACAGCCTCCCTGAGTGCCTCATCTAAAAATATAAACAAATCAGATAAACAACTGCGTTTAAAGAAAAAACAAATCAGAACTGATCTGCATGGTCATTTTCTAGTCCAACATCTAAGGGCTGGGACAATCCCAGGGGGACTCCAAATTCGTAGCGTTCCGGTTGTCTTTACGGAGGATCCAGTGTACAAAAAGGGTTACAGTATTATCAAGACTAAATGCAGCAGGGTACTGATGGTCCTAACTGTAGAAACAGCGCTTAGACTCTCCAAATTACAGCTTGAGGAAATTGAAACACTTGAATCAGAAATTAGAGGGAATCAAGCAATATTGGATTCAAAAGCATTATTGGATAAGGTTGCAAAAGAAATTCTTGAGTTCAAAGACTATACGATAAATAAAAAGAGCAATAAGCTTGAAAAAGACAAAAAAAGTTTCAGTCTAGACAAAGTATATCCATATCTCCAAACGGATTTTCATTCAAGAGCAGAATCAAGGAGATACTTACAGGATTATCAGAGGAGATCCAAAAAGAATTTTTTAACGTTTTCAGAAACATCATCCTCCTCAAGTGGGAGTGAGACAGAGAACAACGAGGGACGCAGAAACCAAAATAGAAGGGGAAATTACCAACAACAACAGGCTCCTTTTTTAGGAAGAGGCCAACAAAAGATTCGTGGAAATCAAGATTCAACGAACAACCATGGGAGATGTCGACGAGACAGCGAATTACAAGAATTGAAAGCTTCTCCCATTTTCAATCTTTCTGACAAAGTACTAACTACAAGTGAATAAACAATTTTGGAAAAGGGGCTGTCTTTTGTCCCCTCTCAAAGGACAGAGTTTGTCAGAATGAAAACCGAAGCCATTGAGTTTTGTCGTAAAATACGATTAAAATCTTTCTTTTCGGAGAATCCTCATGCTCCAAATAGAGAAGTGACGGGCCTGAGAAAAAAAATCAGCACTCTGCCCACCCTCATCAAAAATCGCAAAAGAAGTTTTAACCTTTGAAAAAACTGTACAATCAGCGATTGCTGAAATGGAGAAAAAATCGAAATACATTTAACATAATATATCAGAACAAAAAAAGGAAGCCCTCCTGAATTTGAAAAATGATCAATCCGTCACAATAAAACAGGCGGATAAAGGGGGGGCTATAGTTGTTTGGGGGACATTGGATTATACCTCAGAATGTCTAAGACAACTGGAAGAGATAGAGTGTTACAGGAAGGTCAGTAAAGATCCGACCCAAGAACTCCAGGGTGCCCTTTACTGTATTCTTCAAAAGGGATTCAAACAAGGGTTCCTGGGCAAAAAAGAAGATGACTATCTGAAGAATAGACATCCCAGGACCCCATTGTTTTATGTACTCCCGAAGGTACATAAAAATGATACAACACTGCCCAGAAGACCGATTGTCTCCGGTTGCGAATCTCTGACTGAACCATTCTTTAAGTTTGTTGATTTTTTCTTAAAACCGTTTATGGTGAAGGTTCCTTCTTTCCTTCAGTACACCACAGACTTCATCAATAAACTAGAGGGAATTCGATTTGCTCAAGGATTACATCTTATAGTGACACTAGATTTAGTGTCACTATGCACGCAGATTCCTCAAGACTTAGGTCTGGCTGTGATTGAAGCCTACCTGAACGAAAGAGAAAGACCAATACAAATACCAACGGAGTTCATAATTGAGTTAGCAAGTTTTGCTCTCAAGAAAAATTATTTCAACTTCAATGGAGACTTCTATTTTCAAGTCAAGGGAGAAGCCATGGGCTGTCCATTTGTCCCAGAACTGGCTGTCCGTTTTATGGCCAAATATGAAGAGCATTTTGTTTACAACAATAATCCCTTCTTCCAATTTATTGGGAGTTGGGTAATATTTATTGATGACATCTTTATGGTGTGGACAGGTCCTGTAGAAAACCTCCTTCAATTCCATGAATAGATGAATCGTAGATGAGTCGACATTCAGTTCAGCATGAATCATTCGAAAACCAGAATGCCGTTCCCTGACGTGGAAATATACGCAGAAGAAGAGAGACTGGTTACCACATTGTTTAAAAAAACACAGATAGAAACAAGGCCCTACATTTCACAAGTAATCATCCTAAAATTCTAAAAGATAACTTGCTATATGGACAATTTTTATTAAGTAATTAAAAGGAATTGTACCTATAAAGATGAATATGTTCTACATGTTACCAACTTGCTAGAGAATTTGATGGACCGTGGATATCCCAGAAAGTTACTAAAAAATGATATGAAAAGAGCTTGGTGGACTCCACACGAGGTACTATTAGAGAAAAAAGAAAGAACACCTATGGAAAGGCTAGTATACGTATCAACCTTTTGCAAAATTAGAACCATCTTAAGAAAATTATCCATCAGAATTGGCACCTGATCAAACATGTGGATGAATCGTTGGCTTCAAAACCACTCTTTGCTTTTCAGAAAGATAAGAGCATAGCCAATCAGATTGTACGGGCGGCAGTGTCTCAACCAAAGCCAAATACATTGCGTGATTACGTTGGCCTACCACCGACAACAGGCCATCATCGATGGGGCACATGTACTTGCTGTGACTCGACTATTGAAGGTACGCTATTCACTCATAATTCCATTTTCTGGAAGCATGACACTTCTACCAACTGTAAGTCAAAGAATGTTGTGTATGGGATCACCTGTCCAAGCCAGAAATTATACATTGAAAAAACAAATCAAGAGATAAGAGTTAGGATCTCGCAACATAAATCACGGATCTGAAAAAATGTACAAACTGCTCCTTTGGTCAATCACTAGAGGATAAAAAATCACACAGAGCGAGACCTGAAATGGACTGTTATCTCACAAATTGAACTGGGAAGTAGAGGTGGTGATGTGGAGTTGAAATTGACACGCAGAGAGGCTCTTCTAATTGTAAAATTCAACTCAGCAGTAAATGGACTCAATGAACTTTCTGAAATCTATAATCTATAACAACAGCACGGCTCGACTCGAGTTTGCTTTTGAGACAACATTATACTCAATGACTACATTAATGTTCAGACAGTTTTAAATAACTTCCTGTGCCAGCCAGGCCCCACAGCCAACTCGGCTACCATCTGTGAGTAACCACCCTACAAACTACAATATCACAAACATTTTAATATAAAATCTATAATCATTCAAAGGAACAATGTAATGCTGGTCACGACCCGTGCCTGACCCTATCATTGATATAGATAAATCAGGGACGTCAATGAAGAACTCTTTGGGAGGGCTATTAGTTAAATGTGCACAAGTGTGCCCCAAAACATCATTCAAAACAATCCGTGGCGGATCCTTAACTGTTTTCAAGAAGGATGGTATATGTATATATGCGCTATACGTGTGTTGAAACAAGTAGGACGATGTCCTTCATCAGTGAATATTTCTCTAGTCCACGTTGAGTAGTTTTCACCAGGACTAGATTTCCCAGCACCGCCATCGTCGCGGCAATCGCGCGCACTGTATAAATGTCTGACATAATATCGACAGACAGAATATCGAAATACAAAAATATCGGCACAAAAATATCGACATCAAAAATATCGGAGTCATATCTTCATAAAGATAAGTACAAAAATATCGAAATTAAAAATCTCGTTTTTTTAAATGTATTAATAATAATGTAAAAATAATTTTAAAATACATATAATTTTACAAATATTAAATAAAAATATTAAAACAAAATTAAAACTAATACATATACATTTTAAATAAATAAAGCACTTAATAATTTAATGTAATTTTTTTTTTTATTTAATTTAATTGATTTAATGTAAAAAAAAATTATTTTTACCCTGTACGCCTGTACCCCAAAAACCCAAAACTGACCCTGAACCCTAAAAATATCCCTGTACCCCAAAAACCCAAAACTGACCCTGAACCCTAAAAATACCCCTGTACCCCAAAAACCCAAAACTGACCCTGAACCCTAAAAATACCCCTTTACCCAAAAACTGAAAACTGACCCTGAACCCTAAAAATACCCCTTTACCCAAGAACTGAAAACTGACCCTGAACCCTAAAAATACCCCTTTACCCAAAAACTGAAAACTGACCCTGAACCCTAAAAATACCCCTTTACCCAAGAACTGAAAACTGACCCTGAACCCTAAAAATACCCCTTTACCCAAGAACTGAAAACTGACCCTGAACCCTAAAAATACTCCTTTACCCCAAATTAATTAATATTATTTAATTACCAATTAATTATTAATTAACAATAACAATAAAGTAAATATATTAGCACATTAGCTGTAATTAATTTAATTTAATAATTAATATTATTTTTCCCAATTAATTAATTAAGAATAACAAAAAATTATATATAAAAAAATTACTCTAATTAATGTAATTAACTAATTAATATTAATTAATTACCAACTAATTAATAATTAAAAATATGTACAAAATTATATTAATTAATTAACTAATTAATTACCAATTAATTATTAATTAAAATATGTACAAACATATATTAATTAATTAATTATTATTAAATCACTTCCCACCCTATTCCCCTATAAACCCATAACCCGCTACAGAACATATTTATCAATTAATCAATTAATTAAAATGAATTAAAAATTAATTCTCAATTAATTAATTAATAATTCCTACTAATTAATAATTAATTTAACATAATTAAATTACTTCCCACCCTATTCCCCTATAAACCCACAACCCGCTACAGTAGTAAAAGACAATATTTAATTAAATTACATTAAAAATAAATAATAAAACATATTAAATACAATATAATATACACTAAATTTATTTAAAAATTGATATTAGTAACATCGAAGTTATTTATTTCGATATTATTGACATCGATATTTAAAACTTCGATATTACTGATATCATACTAATATCGATATTAAGACTGTCGATATTACTTACCTTCGATATTTCGTCCCATCGATATTTAAACTTCGATATAATTGTATATCGAAATTTAAAACTCGATATTTTGTCTGTGTACCGCACTGTATACGTCATTGAAAAAAGATCCGGAGACTCGGAGCTCTGGAATCAGCTGCCAGCAGTTTTTGCGGAAACTACTACGCTTTTTATGGAGACGCCGTCAATTTCAGGTAAAGAGGAGAAACGGTCAGATTGAGGCTCTGTAAACTAGTTAACCCCTGAGTGATGGCCATGTGACTCACGGATCCATATTCTGTTACAGCATTAGGTAACTGGAGACGGCGCCAAACGCCACGACACTTTGGCGGTCCCCCGCAGCGTACATTTAAACGTAAGTCAATTCACCTAGCATTCATATTGGAGGAGATTAAGAGTTGACCTGATGGTTTAATAAGGTTTTGTTTGCGTTTTATTTTAGTTTTATGTCGGAGAATGATGGCGGCATTTTGAGCCCCTCGGCTGGCTACCAGTAAGTCTTTAGGGAGTTACGGTGTTACTCTATGAACAAGCATTTACAATGCAATGGTTTTGCCTTTGTTAAAGTTAGAGCGATTGGCATTGCTCTTGACATTATTTTTATTTATGTGTTTTTTTAACATAAATAAATGGCATTGAATTGACCCCTTGTAACCGAATATGAAACTGGGTTAGTGGCAGAACAGTCACCTGAGAGGGGCTGCAGCAGGGGAGGTGATTGGGAGAGGGGTTGAGGGGAGATGGGTGGGTGGGGTGAACATGCAAAAACTAGAGGTGGGCTAGAAGGTTCGACCCAGATGCCCTGTTCTGGTTCGGCTCGAGGTCCTCTGGCAGTCTCGAGCCAAAAGCAAGCAGAGCCGAGAAGCAGGTGCTACTGCTGGGTGGAGAAACTAAGAAGAGAGGGCGAAAGGCAGAGCAAAGGAGCCTCAGTGAAGCATTCTAGAGCCAAAGAGAGAGAGAGAGTGCGGAAGAGAAAGAGACAAAAAGAGAGACAGAGGAGGAGGGAGAAAACAAGGGGGCGAAAAGAGAGAGTAGCAGACTAAGGAGAGAGAAACTGACAGAGCGAAGGATGGAAAGAGCAAGGAAGAGAAAGACAAAAAGAGAGACAGAGGAGGAGGGAGATCACGAGGGGGGCGAAAAGAGAGAGTAGCAGACTAAGGAGCGAGAAACTGGCTGAGCGAAGGATGGAAAGAGCAAGGAAGAGAGACAAAAAGAGAGACAGAGGAGGAGGGAGATAACGAGGGGGGCGAAAAGAGAGAGTAGCAGACTAAGGAGAGAGAAAGTGACAGAGAGCGAAGGATGGAAAGAGCAAGGAAGAGAAAGACAAAAAGAGAGACAGAGAGGAGGGAGATAACGAGGGGGCGGAGAGAGAAAGTGACAGAGAGCGAAGGATGGAAAGAGCAAGGAAGAGAAAGAGACAAAAGAAGAGACCGAGGAGGTAGAAAACGAAGGAGGGGTGAAAAGAGAGAGAAACGGACCGAGGAGGGAGAAACTGACAGAGAGCGAAGGATGGAAAGAGCAAGGAAGAGAAAGCCGAGGCAGAGAGCGAGATGGAGCGAGGGTGATGGCTTAGCTCGTTTTGGCTGCTAGAGCCAGGCCCCTTACCCAAGTCTTCTCTGGCCTGCCCACTGTTACCAACGACTCGTAAAGGCCTCAAAATCACAACGTAGTTTGTGTACACAAACACTTTGTATGAGTCTTTCCACTATAAAAACGCATTTAAATGTGATCATAAAGTTAATGTTTCCACAGCAGGAGTGTCATTTTTGTAACCAGGGGGTTTCTGGGAGCTATGTGTGGACAAATGACATCAAGTGAGATGAGTGAGTGTCTGTAATCCTAGGCTGGTTTGTGCAAAACACAATCAGTTGTCACTACTCCAACATGATGCACCTCAAACGATCCGATCCGAGTGCGTGCGCAATCACGTGTACATGTGACTTGTTACTGAGTGCACCACGGGTGGATGGATGTGCGGTGCTCCTGCTTGCACCATTGAAAGACGTGAGTTGTTACTATGTGCACGACGGGTGGCTGTGCGGTGCTCTTGCGTGCAGACTGTTACTGAATGCACCACGGGTGGATGGATGTGCGGTGCTCCTGCTTGCACCATTGAAAGACGTGAGTTGTTACTATGTGCACGACGGGTGGCTGTGCGGTGCTCTTGAGTGCAGACTGTTACTGAGTGCACCACGGGTGGATGGATGTGCGGTGCTCCTGCTTGCACCATTGAAAGACGTGAGCTGTTACTATGTGCACGACGGGTGGCTGTGCGGTGCTCTTGCGTGCACCGTGGCAGACTGTTACTGAGTGCACCACGGGCTGGCGTGACTGCTACTGAGAGGACCAATGGCCGGGCAGAGATGAAGTGTCACTGAGTGCACCCAGGTATGTGTGCGGTGCTCTAGAGAGCACGACGGGTAGACGTGAGCTGTAGAGGTGTTCATCCCAGGTGGACGTGAAGTTTTCTTTTACTCACCACGGGCAGATATGATGTATTTTAATGATCCCTAGCTACACCACGAGTAAACATGAGGTGTTGTAGTGTTTGCAAGAGCAGACTTACCTCGCTCCCAGTGTAGACACAAATGTAGTTGAACCGTTATCACCGCACAGACGGGTAAACAAGGCAGGGACAGGAGCTGTCTAACGGATTCCCGCCTGGCCCCAAAACTATAACCCTGCAATTAATGTACCTCCTTTGAAATAAGTCGCGCGGCTGTTGCACGGGGTGTGTTCACCTGGTTCGTGCATCCGCACTCAGAGGCGACGCGGTGCCCCTGTGTGCACTACCTGCTAAGCCCCCGTGCCTTCAAAGACAGCCCCCGTGTGGAGTCAATGGAGAGAAACAATCGCCGCACTAATTAACATTCCTGATACCGCGCTCCGCGCGCCTGTCACGACAGATTCTGCGATATCACGTGATTGGTGATTTTATAGGGACGGTATGGGGTCTTCTTGAAGGCATGAAAAGGCAGCTCTCTCAGACCTCATTAACTGGCCAGCTCCTTCTCTCACGCTCAATTAGACCTCAAAAGGCCCCATTTGTCCAATTTGCACACTTGGTTACAGAGAAGAGGATGGGGGCTTTGCTTATGGGACACTTGCCTGGGCCGGAATGAATGCAGGACACCCCTCTAGCTCGCTTTGGTGTGACTGCTGCCGGGGGTGTGTCCGGACTGTTCCTCTGGATGGGGGGGGCGCTCACATGACCCGTCCCCCTCCCTCCACTCAAAGGCTGATAATCTCCTCAGCTCTCTTATCTCAGCCTCTTTCATAAGTCGAGAAGGGAGGCACCGCGCCTCCTCTTAAAGGGACCGGCCGGGTGAAATACGGAGCCGTTGACAATCATCCACCCATCTGCAAACAGCAAGGAACTGCTGAAATGGGCGTTTCAGTGAGCGAGGACAATGAAACATACACAAAAGTAATAACCACACAAAAGAAACAAAGGCCCGGACTGCCGAGCGCCCAGAAACCAGGGGGAGTGTAAGTGATGCTTTCCGCACTGATTCTGCCCCAGCCCTGCTGGCCACTCCCCTTTTAGAGACTCACCCCACCTTTTTTTTATCTCAACAAAGTCGTGTATAGTAAAAACCATTTTAAACGAGTAAAAGTTCCTCTTAATAACACGAGTCATAGTCATATGCAGTAAAGCGCCACATGGTGGCGCTTTAAGGTAACATATCTAACAGTCACTTATGGAGTGCATTCTTTTACTAGTGGGCGGCATGTTCTAGGGAGAAGAAAAGGCAATACACTTTCCGCTGTGAACGGACGAACGAGCTCCAGAAAAAAAATGTTTTTCGGCGCTTCTTGCAAGAAATAAGATATCGAGGGATACATGCTGGAAACAATCATACTTCACGCAACTGCTGTTCAGCCCGACAGTTATCCTCCTGTGAGATGGCTGAGGGTTTCAGATGAAATGCGGAGAGCACCAACTAAACCGAGGCAGCGGTAGGGGGGCGGGAACGGGGCACAGGAAGGCGGGTGCCGGCAATGCCGGCTGTTCATCGAGAGGGACGGAGAGGAGCGCGCAGAGCGAGAAGCGCCGAGAGGGAGAGACCAGGGGGAGGGGAGTCTGCGGGGATCGGGCCTGCCCTACAGTGCCGGCAATGCCGGACCAGACACGGGGGCGTTCCCGGCGTCCCATGACGTCGGCAAAAGCCAAAGAATGTCGGGAACGCCCCCGTGTCTGGTCCGGCATTGACGGACAGGCCCCTCGTCCAATGGCAAGGCTCCGTTTACGGAGCCAGCCAATCAAGGACGAGGGCCGAACCAAGCCACCCTACGGTTCTCAACAGGATTTCGCCTGCGCCGAAAAGATGCGCAGAGCGCATCTTCGGCGAGGCAAAACCTAAAAAGGCTTTGTAGAACAGGAGTTAAAGATTGTTTCCACCATTTGTTTATTTGCAGATAAAGGCCGTGAGTCAAGTTGATAAATAGATCGGCTGATCTATAGAAATAAATGAGAAAGGTAAGCTTGAGACCCCAGGGAGGGGGTGAGAGAAGAGTAGTTTAGAGAAATAGAAGTTTAGCAAATGCTTTGTGATTTTTTCGTTTCAGATTGTTGGTCCTGAAGAGAACACTTTGCACTTGGGGTGTTCGAAACACGTAGACCTGCTTTGTGTCACCTATAGAGTGATCCTAAATCACTTAAAAAGCTTTTGAGTTTTCTAATAATTGTGTATTTTATGCACCATAGGTTTTTATATGATTTATTCCATAACAAGAAATTGTTTTTGAACATGTATAATCTTTTGTAGGATGTTGGTGTGAATGCTGAATGTGGGTTGAATGTGTGAGATTGGTTCTGGATTGTACAAAAATATTACTTGTAAAGTTGGGGGATGGATTGTTTTTTTATATATTTGTGTATTGTAGAACTTGTGATAATGATCATGAAATTTTTTGTTTATCTTTTGACTATGAACTAATGAATCTTCAAAATAAAAAACTAAGTTTGAAATAAATAGGTAGTCGCGCTTGTTCAGGTCGAGGTGACTTTTTTGAAAGGAAGTTTATAAGTGGTGAACAGTAGGGGCTTTTCCTTGTTCAATAGTCCCTTGACTCAGAGCACAGCACACATTCTTGAAGTTTAGGCTATTGTTAAATGTCACTCCTACATTTTTATAAGAATCCACAGCCTCAAGTTTCAAATTTTTTAAAACCCAAGTAAAAGATAAGCAGTTGCCCCAATCTGTATCATTTATCTGTTTTTAATATTAATATTGGTCCTGTTTGCTTCACAATAATTTCCTGGGGCAGTTACGCGCCTGTGTAAGTCAACGGCAGTTCTATGCTGAGGTACATTTTTTTCCACTTGATACAAACCGATTAAATGATGCCTTCTCGTGTGTCCCTAGGGTCCAGTAGGACAGAGTGCACCTCCTAGATCTGTAGAACTCCAGGGAAGGGTGGTGCTGATGAGAGACATTCAAGGAACCTAGAGAAGCAGCAGTCATGGGCCAAGTCATAAGAGGTCCTCACATGGATATTTCAGGCAATCTGTAGGAACTATGGCAGGGCTTCTGGCCACAAGCAGGGTGCGGACAGGTGCATGGGGCTAAGAGGTGAGTGCCAACAGGGTGTGGGTAGGCACAGAGGAGCTTGTCCTTGGCACGCCATTCAAAGAGAGGAATGAAAGTATTTTTCTAGGAATGATCAAACACCCTTGTAAACTCGCTCCACACTTCACCAATAGAAAGTGCCAACACACACACCTCTTTATAACTCAATTCCTCTTAAACTCATTATCTACAACTTTTAAATCACTATACATCCCTTTCACCCAGTAAGCGCGCCCAAAACAGCGCCATGTGATGTCTGCTTGAGAGTTTTAGGGTGTGAGTCAGAGTTTGGCGGACAGGGTACTTTGTCTTTGACGTGACAGAGCACTCTGCATAACACTTTGTCCTCCCGCCTCTGTAAGAGATATGTGGACCAAATGATTTCCATCAACTTAGGCCTTGTTCTCTTGGCCGATGGAGAGCTTCCTCTGATGGCCTAGTGGAGTGGAGGGCATCCTCCGAAGGGCATTACACGGCACGACCTATTTATGGTGGGTGGTTGTAGGAGGCTGGCTCCGTATATGGTGCTCACTTATGTAAGTGCAGCACCCTGCACTAATGCAGACAGCCTTTGTGGTGGTTTTAGGGGTCTTAGACAACCTTAGAAAGCTCTGTAAGTGGTAGCTGTGGATAGGAGCTTTCAGGCTTAATCTAGAAGGAGTGTAAAGCATCTTGTTTTACCAGTACTAATCACACAGTGTACTTATAAAAATATGTATTTATTATAAACACTTACTAACACATTGCAATATTTCCTATCCAGAGATATAACCACAACATACGTAATACTGTAGTAACAGAACACGTAAGTAGCACAAAAACATAGTGGTCCCCAGTGGGAGACCAATCTATATACTAATTAAGTAGAATGCGAACCCCGACCTAAGTCGAGACTAGACCCAGAATATGTAGAAGAGAATGGGAGTTTAAGGAACCACCCAAGGTAAAGATCCAGGAACCCCTCGGAGGCCGTGTGCAGAGTGGTAACACAACTGCGTGCTCAATACATGTCTATGGGTAAGTCGCGGTTGCAGTTTTTAAGAAGAAGGACCCTTAACGAAGGGCCCTGAAGAAACTTCGTGGAAGATGGAAGGTTGGGGAGGCACCCCACCCGTGAATACCTCAGGAATCAGGAAACCTACAGCAGGGAAGCCTGGCGCATAGGTGCGAAGTGACGTCGGAAACCGCCGTAGACCACAATAGAGGACTTCAGTGAAGATGCTGCTGGCGAAGGAGGGGAAAGAGTCCAGTGGAACCCAAAGGTGGATTCAAGATGAGAGGTATCTGCAAGCAGAGGGAACACAGTCTATGACACTCAGGAGTGACCAGGAGGCCCGGGAGACAACTGTCCACCGATGTAAGAGATGCAGGAGAGTTGATGGTGTCCTTTGAGCTTTAGATGTGCGGACCAGGCAACACTGTGGAAGACCAGGAGCCATTCACAAGCTTTCCCACGTCGGATGTGAAGAACCAAGGGGCCAGTGTCTGTCAGGAGCCCCAACAAGCTTTGGCAATGGCAACAAACATAGTGCAGAAAAGGGGAGGAGTTGTGACCAGTGAGGTCTGAGTGACTCACCACAAGCGGGTAAGTTAGGAAAGGCCAGAGCAAGCAGGGGAGCCTACTGGAGCCAAAAAAGACCCTCAAGAGGACCCACAGGCCTGAGGTACAGGAGTTGCAAGAGGACCTCGAGCAGCTCACCAATGATGAAAGCCCACGGTGCAGAGGATGCGGTAAGGACAAAGATCTTGGATGTAAGAGATGCTTGAGTCTGGAGCTTCTTGGAGCCTGAAGATCTCTGGTGAAGAGAGTCAACAAGCCTTGGCTACAGCAAGTTAACGCAGTGCACAGGGGTACTGCTCCAGCGGTTCCTACGTGAGAACTGGCTTCGAACTTGCTAGGAAGACAGTGCAGGCTTGAGAAATCTACAGAACCATGACGTGTGTTGCTGAGCCTTTCGGAGTCTGTAGGAGCTCAGGAACAGCAGACCGGTCACCTTCATTGCGGTGCCTGCAGGTGCAAGGGAGTGGCTCCTTCACTCCAAGGGAGAAGACTGGCAGGATGACGAGACCAGGAGCTGCAGGAGTCTTCCCAGCTGCAGTCTCGGCTCCCAAAGCAAAGTCCCATGTCCTTTGTCCAGTTTTCCCTCCAGAGTGAGAATCAACGGCTCCCTGAACTGGTTCCAGCTGGAGTATGCCAGGAGGGCACCAAATGTGTCCCTCAAGCAGTCTGAGTGGCGCTGGCAAGCACAACCACCCGGTCCCAATGCACTAAGTCCTAACTGGGAGGTGGTCACACCTCCCTGTGATAGGAAACCTACTGTTCTGCCTTGTCCTGCCCGAGCTTGGCTCAGCAGCACGAGGGTAGAATTGTGTCTCTGGTCGGCAGCAGCCATGTTGTGCTGTCCAGTTCTAGAAGACCGGCACCGGGAGCACTGAGGACCTTCCGGAGGAGCTTTACAGTGAATGGAATCATATCTCCCACACCGTTTATGATGTGGGGGTATGGTTCCAACATGTTTGATACCAAACACGACAGGGTTCATTACAGCCAGTTTAGTGATGGCCATCGTTTAATGACGCATGTCCACTCTATGTATCGTAATGGCTGATGCACTTACAAACCTTGGATTGTAGGGGTGTCCTACTCATGCAGAGGCACCCTCACACTTACATCAGAGCACCCTGCCTTCAGGATTGAAAGGCCTCCCTTAGGGGTGACTGATAGGTTTTAAGTGCATTGACCTTAGATATAAGTAAACTTATATCTGTCATAAGTGGTGCTAGCACCAGCTTACACAGGCTGCAATGTTAGGCCTGTAGTCACAATTTTAATGGTCTCTTGTGGGTGGCATAATGCATGCTTCAGCCAAGGGGGGACCCTGGTGTACCTATGCCCTGGGTACCGCAGTACCATATACTAGGGACGTATAAGGGTACATCAGTATCCAATCTGAGGGGTATCTAAGTACTCACCATGATAAAATTAAGGTAAGAAAGACTGGGGTCCTGATTAGCAGGATCCCAGCCGGACTAGTCAGACAAACATAGCAACAGGAAAAAGGTTAAAGACATTGATTAGAAGCTGTAGCTGAAAGAGTTGAAAGAAAGCAACAGCAAAGTAAAGCAGCTTTTGATCGCAGGCGTGGAGTTCATGAAAGCAAATTGAAAGTGGGAGATTTTGTTTTAGTTAAAGTTCCTAGGAGAGTCCAAATAGCCTCGGGTCACGCTGTAATGTTGACCCATTGCCATTTAATAAGTGTAATAAGGGCCTGTGATGTGTGAATAAGGTAAAGTGCGGTCCCCTCAAAAACATCTTCAACTTCTCCCCCGCCCATAAGCAGGCGTGTGCTTCTCTCTCTCTCTCGTACCATACCGTGATTCCGCTAAAGACAAGAAGCGAGATGCAGATGCGACTGTGCGTTCTTTACCTTGAAGGGTTTGTAACAGGACTGCACCGACCCCTACCTGACTTGCATCCACTGTAATAAGCTCGGGTCACGTAACGCATTCGGCCGGACGGACCTTTGAACCGGCAGTGCTTCCGATGGTGTCTCTAAGCGGTTCTTGTAAAGAGATGGACCAGTGTGTGAATGAATGTCCGGAGTGCATTCTAAAAGCACCACAAGGATGGGGAACACTCAGTGTTGTGTAAAATACCCCTCACACACCAACAGGCCCCTTGGTGTCATGCTTCATCATTGGGGTCTTCGCACCCCGCTAAGGGGATGCGGCACGCTGCGACCTGCGACTACGCGGGAGCGTTGACAAGAATTGACTATGTGTGGTGTGTGTTGAGTGCAAGTGAGGGGATTAATGTGAGTGAAGGGTGTAGTGAAAAGTTACAAAGTACCTGGCTAGTGGGTGGTGTGAAAAAAACTTTATTCCGTACCCCTAGCTGGTGCTATTAAAAAGATGTGCAAAAAGGCGAGGTTAGTTGTCTTAATTAGGGACAAAACCTCTGGTGTGCATCGACATGTTTCGGAACTGGTGTTCCTTCTTCAGGACGGGGCACAACTTCCCACCCCTACTCACGTATTTCTATAAAAAAGTGTTATCTTAATTCTCTTTTTACTAAAAAGTGATAACAATCTCACGAAGGCTAGCAATGTGCCTACAGCGGTATTTTAGGTTCATGCAATTGCATGCCTCATAGTCACTGTTGTATATTGCATCATGAGCATATCCAGAACATCAAGGTAGGTAGGTGGATCCACAATGAAATCCGCCTAAATTGGCCTCCTTCTACCACCTTGCTGCTCCGCTGTCATGTCGACGCACACCAGAGGTTTTGTCCCTAATTAAGACAACTAACCTCGCCTTTTTGCACATCTTTTTAATAGCACCAGCTAGGGGTACGGAATAAAGTTTTTTTCACACCACCCACTAGCCAGGTACTTTTTAACTTTTCACTACACCTTTCACTCACATTAATCCCCTCACTTGCACTCAACACACACCACACATAGTCAATTCTTGTCAACGCTCCCGCGTAGTCGCAGGTCGCAGCGTGCCGCATCCCCTTAGCGGGGTGCGAAGACCCCGATGATGAAGCATGACACCAAGGGGCCTGTTGGTGTGTGAGGGGTATTTTACACAACACTGAGTGTTCCCCATCCTTGTGGTGCACACTGGAAGTAGGATTCTCCTTGTTTATTTATCAGTGCCTGTGGAGTAGGAATCCTATCTTTTTACTCTACCTCCCTTCGTTGTTATTGCAGCCTGCATTCTAAGAGCCCCAGACTCTACTGACCCGGTGAAATGATGACACCAACAAAAAGTGGGGCTGACCTTGAAAGCAGATCCTACTTTCCTACAGTGGTATAGTATCTTTTTTTCTGTCCATCACCATCAGTAGAAACCTGGAAATTAGGCACAGAAAAAACACAATAATGACCCACCGCACCCTGGGAGAAAACTCCAAAGGTGTGGGGTTCATTATTTATTTTTTGTTTTTCAAAAATAAATTCCCAATTTTGGAGTTTGTGTTTGAAAAAACAATATTTAAAGATAGGTGAGCAGGGGTCATAACGACAGCAGTCGTCCACCAACCGCTTTGTACCTTGAAAGGCACTGAGATGCTGGCGGTCTCCTCCAAGTTGCAGAGATGACTGCTGGGCCAGTGGACATCTCTAAATCAGAGGACAGTGACCCCACCAGACAAGCACACGTCAGGCCGAGCCTAAATCTCTTGCAACTTAGTTAAAAACTCGCAGGCACAGGGCTGCCAGAAAGAGTTCACTCTCCACACTGAGTATGTCTAGTCCCAGCATGTGACTGAGTAACTAGCTGAGCTCTATGCAGTTGTTTGCACTGAGTGAGAGATAACTTTAGGTGACTTGATTCCCCCTCGGCTGAAAAGGACATGGCCTAAAGGCCTGAGCTGCTGACTTCAGTTCTGGAGGAACCAGCCAGGTTTGAGTCTCGGCGTCGGCTCAATATTCTGTGATTCTGTAAAGTCACTTTGGGGCAGATTTACAAGCCCCTTGCACTGTCAGTCCGCCACTTTTTGTGACGCACTGGCAGCGTAATCACTGAGGGACACCACCACATCACTCGGAGGCACCACTCAGGGGCACCACCACATCACTCAGGGTCACCCCCACATCACTCAGGAACACCACCATATCACTCAGGGACACCACTACATCACTCTCGGACACCACCACATCACTCAGGGACACCACCACATCACTCGGGGACACCACCACATCACTCAGGGACACCGCCACATCACTCTAGGACACCACCACATCACTCTCGGACACCACCACATCACTCAGGGACACCACCACATCACTCGGGGACACCACCACGTCACTCAGGGACACCACCACATCACTCAGGGGCACCACCACATCACTCAGGGACACCACCACATCACTCAGGAACACCACCTCATCACTCAGGGACATCACCACATCACTGTGGGGCACCACCACATTACTCTGGGGCACCACCACATCACTCTGGGGCACCACCACATCACTCTGGGGCACCACCACATCACTCTGGGGCACCACTACATCACTCTCGGACACCGCCACATCACTCTAGGACACCACCACATCACTCAGGGGCACCACCACATCACTCTCGGACACCACCACATCACTCAGGGACACCACCACATCACTCAGGGACACCACCACATCACTCTGGGACACCACTCACAGGCACCACCACATCACTCAGGGACACCACCACATCACTCAGGGACACCACCACATCACTCAGGGGCATCACTCAGGGGCATCACCACATCCCTCGGGAACACCACCACATCACTCAGGGGCATCACTCAGGGGCACCACCACATCACTCAGGGACACCACCACATCACTCAGGGACACCACCACATCACTAAGGGACACCGCCACATCACTCTGGGGCACCACCACATCACTCTGGGGCACCACCACATCACCCAGGAACACCACCACATCACTCAGGGGCATCACTCAGGGGCATCACCACATCCCTCGGGAACACCACCACATCACTCAGGGGCATCATTCAGGGGCACCACCACATCACTCAGGGACACCACCACATCACTCAGGAACACCACCACATCACTCAGGGGCATCACTCAGGGGCATCACCACATCCCTCAGGAACACCACCACATCACTCAGGGGCATCACTCAGGGGCACCACCACATCACTCAGGGACACCACCACATCACTCAGGAACACCACCACATCACTCAGGGGCATCACTCAGGGGCATCACCACATCCCTCGGGAACACCACCACATCACTCAGGGGCATCACTCAGGGGCACCACCACATCACTCAGGGACACCACCACATCACTCAGGAACACCACCACATCACTCAGGGGCATCACTCAGGGGCACCACCACATCCCTCGGGAACACCACCACATCACTCAGGGGCATCACTCAGGGGCACCACCACATCACTCAGGGACACCACCACATCACTCAGGGACACCACCACATCACTCAGGAACACCACCACATCACTCGGGGACACCACCACATCACTCAGGGGCATCACTTAGGGGCACCACCACATCACTCAGGGACACCACCACATCACTCAGGGGCATCACCACATTACTCTGGGGCACCACCACATCACTCAGGGACACCACCACAACACTCAGCACAACAGCACTGCCCTTGCTTGCTACCAACAAGCATTGCCATAGCCAATAGGACTCGCATTAGGAAAGTGTAAGCTATTGGCTTTGTGAATAACGATGCCATTAATTTATATATTTTCAAAGCCAACACATATTTTAAAAAGTTGTCATTTACAACACCAATAGCTCACACTTTCCTAATGCGAGACCTATTGCATTGCAAATGCTTGTTTCCTCTTTCAATGCGTGCTGCATTCTACCGCATGCATTGACAGAGACAAACGCCTGTAGTGATTGCTTTTGTGCAGGACGGGGCTCCTTCCTCCACAAAAGCAATCTCCCCATGGCGCAGGCATCCTTGCACCATGGTGCAGGGGTGCCTGCGCCGGCGCTTGGCAGCTGTTTCTGCGCCAGCGCAGGGGAGAGCACAGGAATGCGACATATCATTGTAGACATGTCGCATTCCTGTGCTCTGAAAGTGCCTCAGTGTGGTGCAGCCGAAGGGCTTGCGGTGCCGCGCTGCGGCACTTTCTTGTAGATCTGCCCCTTTGTCTCCCAGTGCCACAGCTCAGCGCCTTGAGACCCTCGCCGGGGATTTGCCGCTTTACAAATCCTGGATTTATTTATTTGTGCTTCGGGGCCTCAATAAGACAATGTCCACAGGCTCACATCAGACAGACAGACAGAGAATACACACAGACTTACAACCTTGGAAAGAAGTCGAGTAAACAGACTGCAGTGCCCAGACGTCCGTGCAAACAGACTGGCATTCATAACCTACACGGCGCAGCAGACGCCACTGTGACCTTGTGCAGCCGTGATCACAAACAGGGGTGAAGGCCTACATGTCGCAGGCCGAAGACCCGCACACAAGATTATCTGCACAGCTGCAAGAAGTGCGGGTCACGTGACGCCTCCGACCAGGCCTGACCTTTGAACCAGCAGTGCTTCCGATGGTGTGTCCGCTGTAGGAGAGTAGGGTCTGCAATCCTATGATCACCCAGATTTTTTGCTTTTGTTTCACTGGTTTACGACTTTCTCTGGCTGTGGGCCTGCCAATCAGACCCACAGCCTGGCTGTTCTCTTTCTAAATTACGAGATGTACCCTAGGTGCATTTACCAATTGGTACTGGGCCACCTTATCAGACCCTGTAACTCAGGGCATAGGTGTACCCAGGGCCGCCAGGGGCTGCAGCATGTATTATGCCACCCCTGGCTGGCCTCCTAAATTTGACACAACTGGCTGCATGACAGCTGGGGCGAAGTCGTGTAATCACCCTTTGCTTTAGAGATAGTAGCCCTACATCTAACCCTCCAATGGACACCGAGTTCCTATCAGTCACTCCTATGGCAGGCCTTGACAATCCTGAAGGCAGAGTGCATGGGCTCGTGTGAACTAAGCTCTGGCCCGAGCCGAGCCCGGTTGCAGCTTGCGGAATCAAGACCCAATGGCTGTTCCATGATAACGCGTACCATATCGGTAACTTCGGTGTCGCGTTATCAAGACATGTCGAGTAAGGTGTCATACGAATCGGGATGCTGCCCTCTCACCAACTCTGGCGACGAGGTTAGCATTCCGCCCTTCTAGAGGGACACGACATGTACGTAACTGTGAACCCCGGTTAAAGTTAACTAAAGCCTCAGCTCCACAAAATGGATGCTGCCACCACAGACACGAGTCTGACCTCCTGCTGCTGGGAGTCCTTCCAGCGAGGAGCACTTGGACAAAGGGTTTCCTGTCAAGGGCGGTGTTCGCACCGTCCCAGACAGGGTTTGTGTATTCTGGGTAGGTAGGGCTTTTGCGAGAAGGTGACTGCGGAGTGGCACCCCGGTGCTCACTACGCATCTGCCGGTTAGAACCAGTTCCAGGGGCGACAGCCCTGGCCTGGGGAAAGTCCGGCAGGGGAGAGGGGTGTAACTACCCCCCTTCCTGGTCCCACCCTTAGGGCAGGACCTAGTCATGTACCCACCCCTTTCTTTAGGATAAAGGCCGGAGCGGGGACCCTTCCAAATTAGATCATCTTTGAATCAAGAACTACTTTCTACGAAAGGACATTCGAGACTCTTCTCAAGATTTCTCCCTTGTGGCTAAGGAGTAGTCACCCTGCATCAGCGGGCACCATCTAAGAACTCTGCGGTTTGCTGTAAGTCCTTCCTCAAGGAATCCGACGGCCCAGCTCGACGAGAACCGGCTTCCCTGGCACCTCTGACCTCTACCCACGTCATCAGCTCAGCTGTGATCTGTGGGTGCGACGAGACCTCGAGGGACCGGCCATCATCAGAACCTGCACGCTCTTAAAAACCAGCACGACCATCGAGGTAACTCTCTGGTGAGTGCTCTGGGGTCCGAGAAGCCCCGACCCTGAGCCGCTCCAGCACCGAAGTGCAGTCTCCCAGCATCTCCACGATCTGCGTGGGGCCCTTCTGCTCGCTGCTCAGCACGTTGTCTGGTCACTAGCCGCTGGCTTGTGTCCTTCTGTGACGACATCCGAAAATCAACACTGCCGATCTGGTTGCTCCAGACTGGCCCTTGCTTCCATCTTTTCGAGAAGCACCCCGGACCCTCCTGGTCCACTCAAGACGCCGACAGCGACATCCGTCGTGGGACAGCTCGCACCTCCACCGTGGTCGCCGACAACGCCTCCTGGTCCGTGAGACTGCAGAGCCTAGCGTCGCCCACTCACCTGGTCGAGGTGACGGCCAACCGGTGCCTTCCTGGTACCCTCTGACTACTGGCTAGTAGTACGAACTTGGTCCCCTCTGCTTTCAGGTTTCATCAATCTCCGATCCAGGCTTGGATCTCTACGAACTATTCATCACTGGTCGCCGGCCAGCAACTCCTTTTCTTCCGGCTCCTGGCTCGTCAGCGAAGACCCCGACGCCTGTAAGACTTGCAGCCGCAGCCCTCGTGGCTAGGTAACTCGGCATTTCGGTGCCTGCATAGCCTCCTTACTCTAGGGTCCCGAGTCCCTCGCTTCCGACTTGCCTTAACCTTTCCGTGTCCCCGGACACTTGTTTTAAACTGTGCACTTGAAGTATTTGCTAAAGAGATTTGGTGTGTGCTTAGTACCCTGTCCTCATAAAGAGTACAGGGCTGTTGTGATTCTTAATAAATATACTGTTTATTTTCATAACACTTGTGTGGTGTCCTTTCACTGGGTGTTCAAGGGGTACATGTGTGGTAAACAGCTGGCTTAACGCGCCCTCTCGAGTCTTTAGCCTTAGACTGCTCGTATCCACGCTACTAGGATAGCTGGTCTATAGGTTGACTTACAACCAAACACCATAAGGGTCGTTGGAACGATACATAGCGGTCGCTAGAATAGCGAACGTTGCATATCGGGCCAACTTCTCACATTGGTGAGCAGCGGTTGGGATTTGAGCTTGCTGTTGTTTTACCACACGTATCCTAAGAATATCTTGTTGAAAGATCACACAAGTACTGTTAGTACATATAACTAAAGCTTAGAATACTCTGAGTTCTACTGAACCAGCTGTTGTAGCTCCTCAAGGCTTAGCACACCTTGGCTACAGCTCTTAGCAAGGGAAAAGTAGGTAAACACATAGTGTAGGTAGGTGCATCACTTACACCACACTAGAAGCAGTATGTCGGACAAAGGAGGAAACTCTGAGTCTCCCCTTGTGTCAGTTGACCCTCCACAGGTCATCCCGTCAAGATATACTGCGCTTAACTTCCATGAGTTACGACAAGTATGTACCTCTAGGAAGATTAAGCAAGGGGCTAACCCCACCACCTCCTTTCTGATTGGTCTCCTAGAGACTTATGATGCCAGAAAGGCTGAGAAGCTTCTTAGCCCTTCTAATCCAGAAGGAGGCATGCCTCCCCTCGAGGGAACCCGGGACGATCCTGACCTCATTCACCTCGCAACTGAGAACGAAGATGGCGAGGAGGATGAGGATGAGGATCTCTCTGGGGACGAGGCAGATAAGGGACAGGTAGAAGTCGTCAGACTGACACGGTCCAACTTAAGCAGACATGATAGTGGTACTGGGGGACCCCCGGCGCTACTGTCAGGTGCGCTTAACATTGGGAATGGACGAGTTAGGTCTCTATCAAGAGGCTCTAACAGATCCGTTCGAACCAATGGCTCTCGCAACTCTTCTCAAAGAGGGATGACGTCCCCTCAGAGGAGAGTGTACGAAGCTAAGGAAAGGGCAGCTAATCTGAGGATCGAAAGGGAAGAACTTGCCCTGGCCAAAGAAAAGCTTGCTTTTGCTAGAGAGCAACAGTTAAGTGGGGCAGTCCCCACTGGTGGCAGCAATGTACCTAGTAATAGGGAAAAGAGTTTCGATACGAAACACCTTGGGAAGATAGTGCCCCCCTTTAAACAAGGGGACGACATCCACAAATGGATTACTGCTTTGGAGAGGGCCTGCACTGTGCAAGGTGTTCCCCAGAGTCAGTGGGCAGCTATCTTGTGGCTCTCCTTTGAAGGTAAAGGAAGAGACAAGCTTCTCACCACAAGGGTAGAGGACGCTAACAATTACCAAGTCTTGAAGAATACACTCGTTGAAGGGTTCGGCCTAACCACTGAGCAGTACAGGGTGCTGTTCAGGGATACCCAGAAAACGCAGACTCAAGACTGGTCTGATTTTGTCGATTGTGCCACTAAGGCTTTTGAGGGCTGGTTGCTGGGCAGTAAGGTTACTGATTACAAAGGATTGTACAATTTGATGATGAGAGAACGAATTTTAAACAATTGTCAGAACCAGTTGTTGCATCAGCATCTTGTCGACTCGGATCTGACCTCTCCCCAAGAATTGGGGCAGAAGGCAGACAAATGGGTTCGTACGAGAGTTAAACAGAACCAGGGCCAGAATCAAGGTGGTCAGAAGAAAGCAGACCAGAAGGGTAAAGATTCTAAGGGGGAACAAAATGACCAGAAGTCTTCGACAGGTCCCCAACAACCCAAAGAGGGTGGGGGTCAGGCTCCCCAAAAGAAGAAAGAAGGCCAATCCAAACGATGGTGCCAGTACTGTAAAAGTAAATCTCACTGGTTTAGTGAGTGCACCAAGAAAGGAGGAGGGCAGACTCCTGCCACTGCAGCCCCTAAGGCACCTGTGCCCCCTAGTACAGTCAGCAGTGGTAGTGCGCCTCCCAAGGGTTTAGTAGGGTTAACCCTGGGTTCTGAGGGGCGTGACAACTTAGTTGGCACACTCACTCAGGCTGTCCTTGTCAGTACAGGGGACGTGGACGTGTCCCCTGACGTAAGCCCCAATACTTTGGGCAAATACAGACAGACGCCTTTCATAAATGGAAAGATGGCTCAGGCCTATAGGGACACTTGTGCCAGCGTCACCATGGTGACGCCTAACTTTGTGGACCCTGGACAGATCATGCCAGGTACAGAATTCCTGGTGACCAATGCAAGCAATGTCACTACCAATCACAGTATGGCAATTGTAGCTTTCTCCTGGGGAGGGGTAACTGGCCAAAAGAAGGTTGTAGTTAGTCCAGACCTCCCAGTGGATTGTTTGTTGGGCAATGATTTGGAGTCGTCACAATGGTCAGAAGTGGAGCACCGGACTCACATGGAAATGTTAGGTTTGCCAGCACATGTGTTCGCTGTGACTAGGTCACAGGTCAGGAAATGCCCCACTGAACAGGTGCTGGATCCTGGAACAACGGACCAGACACCTTCCAAGAAAAAGAGCAGTAGGGTTAAGGCTGCGCCTTCCCCCTTGCCCCAGGTCGAGGATCAAGTCTCAGAGGAGGCTGACCTACAGGAATTGAGGGAAACTGAGCCGAGAGAGTTCGAACTTGATCAAGTTGAATTCTTGGGCTCAGGGGGACCCTCAAGGGAAGATCTGGGGAAGGACCAGTTAGACTGCCCTTCTCTTGAACCCCTCAGACAGCAGGCTGCTGCTGAGGCTGCTGGGAACGCCACAGGTACCCACAAGGTATACTGGGAAGATGGACTCCTGTACACTGAGTCAAGAGACCCCAAGCCTGGCATGACCAGGAGGCTGGTCGTCCCCTTGTCTCAGCGTGGTTTCCTACTTACCTTGGCCCACTAGATTCCCTTAGCAGGTCACTTAGGCCAGACGAAAACGTGGGACAGGCTTGTCTCGCACTTTCACTGGCCTCACATGAACGAAGATACCAAGGAGTTTTGCCGCTCCTGTGTCACTTGCCAAGCCAGTGGTAAGTCAGGTGGCACGACAAAGGCCCCCCTTATACCAATGCCTGTGGTGGGGGTGCCCTTTGAACGGGTGGGGATCGACATCGTCGGTCCCATGGAACCACCGACAGCATCAGGGCACAAGTTTATACTGGTGGTAGTGGATCATGCCACCAGGTATCCTGAAGCTATTCCCCTTAGGACCACTACAGCACCTGTTGTGGCAAGAGCCCTAGTTGGAGTATTCTCCAGAGTGGGCTTCCCTAAGGAGGTCGTCTCTGACAGAGGTGCAAACTTTATGTCGAGCTACTTAACTGCTATGTGGAAGGAATGTGGTGTCAACTACAAGTTCACTACACCCTATCATCCACAATGCAATGGGCTTGTTGAGAGATTCAACAGGACCCTAAAAGGGATGATTCATGGACTACCGGAAAAGCTTCGGCGTAGATGGGACGTCCTGATCCCCTGCCTCTTGTTCGCCTACAGAGAAGTCCCACAGAAGGGGGTTGGCTACAGCCCTTTTGAACTTTTGTACGGGCATCCTGTAAGAGGACCCCTGTGTTTGGTGAAGGAAGGATGGGAGAGACCTCTCAAAAAGCCTGCAACCAACATAGTGGACTATGTGCTCGGCCTCCGCTCGCGGATGGCTGAATACATGGAGAAGGCATCCGAAAACCTTAAGGCCAGCCAAGAACTCCAAAAAGCTTGGCATGACCAAAAGGCTGTCTTGACTGTTTACCAGCCCGGACAGAAGGTGTGGGTGTTGGAGCCAGTGGCCCCAGCAGCACTCAAGGACAAATGGTCCGGGCCCCACACCATCCTGGAGAAAAAGGGAGAGGTCACCTACCTGGTCGACCTGGGAACTCCCCGGAGCCCCCACAGGGTGCTTCATGTCAACAGGCTAAAAGCATATGTCGACAGGAAGGACATGAGTTTGCTCATGGCCCTAGATGAGGGACAGGAAGAGGAGAGTGACCCTCTCCCCGACCTGCTCTCTCAGAATCCTGACGATGGCTCGGTAGATGGTGTTGTCTTTTGTGGCAGCCTCTCCGAACATCAACAGAGCGACTGTAAACAGGTTCTTCAGTCGTTCAGACATATGTTTTCTCTGACACCCAGTCAGACCGATTGGTGCACCCATGAGGTCGACACTGGTGACAGCTTGCCCGTAAAGAGTAAAATCTACAGGCAGCCTGATCACGTTAGAGACGGCATCAAAAGTGAAGTGCAGAAAATGTTGGAGCTGGGAGTCATTGAACCCTCGGATAGCCCTTGGGCTAGTCCCGTAGTTCTAGTGCCGAAACCTCACACCCAGGGTGGTAAGAGAGAGATGAGGTTTTGCGTAGACTACAGGGGTCTCAATGCAGTCACTAAGACTGACGCCCACCCAATACCAAGGGCAGACGAGCTTATCGATAGATTGGCTTCGGCCAACTACTTAAGTACGTTTGACTTGACAGCTGGGTATTGGCAAATCAGGTTAGCTGAGGACGCCAAGCCTAAAACGGCGTTTTCAACCCCTGGTGGGCATTATCAGTTCGTGGTGATGCCCTTTGGTCTGAAAAATGCACCTGCCACCTTCCAACGGTTGGTGAATCACGTCCTTACTGGGCTGGATGACTTCTGTGCGGCGTATCTTGACGATATTGCTGTCTTTAGCTCCACCTGGGAGGATCACCTGGTCCACCTGCGGAAGACGTTAGAGGCACTGCAAGCAGCAGGTCTCACTATCAAGGCCACCAAGTGCCAGATAGGGCAGACACAGGTTGTATACCTGGGCCACCTTGTAGGTGGAGGTCAGGTTCAGCCACTGGAGAGCAAGATACAGTCAATCAGGGACTGGGCTCCTCCAACCACCCAGACTCAGGTTCGAGCTTTCTTGGGCCTGACTGGTTACTACAGGAAGTTTGTCAGGAACTATGGTTCCATCGTGACACCATTAAATGAACTGACAAGTAAGAAAATGCCAAAAAAGGTTCAGTGGACAGCGAGCTGTCAAAAAGCATTCGATGACCTAAAGCAGGCCATGTGCACGGCGCCTATCCTCAAGAGTCCGGACTACTCCAAACCATTCATTGTCCAAACAGATGCTTCTGAGTTGGGTGTGGGAGCTGTTCTTTCTCAACTGAATTTTGATGGTCAAGACCAGCCCATTGCTTTTATAAGCAGACGGCTGACCCCTAGAGAGAAGAATTGGTCAGCTATTGAGAGGGAGGCCTTTGCTGTGGTTTGGGCCCTGAAGAAGCTGAGGCCATACTTGTTTGGCACTCACTTCAAGATTCAGACCGACCATAAGCCCCTCTTGTGGCTAAATCAGATGAAGGGTGAAAACCCCAAACTGCTTAGGTGGTCCATTTCCCTACAGGGGATGGACTTCACAGTGGAACATAGACCTGGTACTGATCATGGCAATGCCGATGGGCTCTCCAGATATTTCCACTTAGAACAAGAAGACTCACCTGGTCAAGGTTAGCTAGTTGTTCCGACGTTTGGGGGGGGGTCATGTA
This sequence comes from Lissotriton vulgaris, assembly GCF_964263255.1. Taxonomy (NCBI): domain Eukaryota; kingdom Metazoa; phylum Chordata; class Amphibia; order Caudata; family Salamandridae; genus Lissotriton; species Lissotriton vulgaris. The sequence continues at coordinate 1,578,103,911 of NC_141696.1, forward strand.
GGAGAGTAGGGTCTGCAATCCTATGATCACCCAGATTTTTTGCTTTTGTTTCACTGGTTTACGACTTTCTCTGGCTGTGGGCCTGCCAATCAGACCCACAGCCTGGCTGTTCTCTTTCTAAATTACGAGATGTACCCTAGGTGCATTTACCAATTGGTACTGGGCCACCTTATCAGACCCTGTAACTCAGGGCATAGGTGTACCCAGGGCCGCCAGGGGCTGCAGCATGTATTATGCCACCCCTGGCTGGCCTCCTAAATTTGACACAACTGGCTGCATGACAGCTGGGGCGAAGTCGTGTAATCACCCTTTGCTTTAGAGATAGTAGCCCTACATCTAACCCTCCAATGGACACCCGAGTTCCTATCAGTCACTCCTATGGCAGGCCTTGACAATCCTGAAGGCAGAGTGCATGGGCTCGTGTGAACTAAGCTCTGGCCCGAGCCGAGCCCGGTTGCAGCTTGCGGAATCAAGACCCAATGGCTGTTCCATGATAACGCGTACCATATCGGTAACTTCGGTGTCGCGTTATCAAGACATGTCGAGTAAGGTGTCATACGAATCGGGATGCTGCCCTCTCACCAACTCTGGCGACGAGGTTAGCATTCCGCCCTTCTAGAGGGACACGACATGTACGTAACTGTGAACCCCGGTTAAAGTTAACTAAAGCCTCAGCTCCACAAAATGGATGCTGCCACCACAGACACGAGTCTGACCTCCTGCTGCTGGGAGTCCTTCCAGCGAGGAGCACTTGGACAAAGGGTTTCCTGTCAAGGGCGGTGTTCGCACCGTCCCAGACAGGGTTTGTGTATTCTGGGTAGGTAGGGCTTTTGCGAGAAGGTGACTGCGGAGTGGCACCCCGGTGCTCACTACGCATCTGCCGGTTAGAACCAGTTCCAGGGGCGACAGCCCTGGCCTGGGGAAAGTCCGGCAGGGGAGAGGGGTGTAACTACCCCCCTTCCTGGTCCCACCCTTAGGGCAGGACCTAGTCATGTACCCACCCCTTTCTTTAGGATAAAGGCCGGAGCGGGGACCCTTCCAAATTAGATCATCTTTGAATCAAGAACTACTTTCTACGAAAGGACATTCGAGACTCTTCTCAAGATTTCTCCCTTGTGGCTAAGGAGTAGTCACCCTGCATCAGCGGGCACCATCTAAGAACTCTGCGGTTTGCTGTAAGTCCTTCCTCAAGGAATCCGATGGCCCAGCTCGACGAGAACCGGCTTCCCTGGCACCTCTGACCTCTACCCACGTCATCAGCTCAGCTGTGATCTGTGGGTGCGACGAGACCTCGAGGGACCGGCCATCATCAGAACCTGCACGCTCTTAAAAACCAGCACGACCATCGAGGTAACTCTCTGGTGAGTGCTCTGGGGTCCGAGAAGCCCCGACCCTGAGCCGCTCCAGCACCGAAGTGCAGTCTCCCAGCATCTCCACGATCTGCGTGGGGCCCTTCTGCTCGCTGCTCAGCACGTTGTCTGGTCACTAGCCGCTGGCTTGTGTCCTTCTGTGACGACATCCGAAAATCAACACTGCCGATCTGGTTGCTCCAGACTGGCCCTTGCTTCCATCTTTTCGAGAAGCACCCCGGACCCTCCTGGTCCACTCAAGACGCCGACAGCGACATCCGTCGTGGGACAGCTCGCACCTCCACCGTGGTCGCCGACAACGCCTCCTGGTCCGTGAGACTGCAGAGCCTAGCGTCGCCCACTCACCTGGTCGAGGTGACGGCCAACCGGTGCCTTCCTGGTACCCTCTGACTACTGGCTAGTAGTACGAACTTGGTCCCCTCTGCTTTCAGGTTTCATCAATCTCCGATCCAGGCTTGGATCTCTACGAACTATTCATCACTGGTCGCCGGCCAGCAACTCCTTTTCTTCCGGCTCCTGGCTCGTCAGCGAAGACCCCGACGCCTGTAAGACTTGCAGCCGCAGCCCTCGTGGCTAGGTAACTCGGCATTTCGGTGCCTGCATAGCCTCCTTACTCTAGGGTCCCGAGTCCCTCGCTTCCGACTTGCCTTAACCTTTCCGTGTCCCCGGACACTTGTTTTAAACTGTGCACTTGAAGTATTTGCTAAAGAGATTTGGTGTGTGCTTAGTACCCTGTCCTCATAAAGAGTACAGGGCTGTTGTGATTCTTAATAAATATACTGTTTATTTTCATAACACTTGTGTGGTGTCCTTTCACTGGGTGTTCAAGGGGTACATGTGTGGTAAACAGCTGGCTTAACGCGCCCTCTCGAGTCTTTAGCCTTAGACTGCTCGTATCCACGCTACTAGGATAGCTGGTCTATAGGTTGACTTACAACCAAACACCATAAGGGTCGTTGGAACGATACATAGCGGTCGCTAGAATAGCGAACGTTGCATATCGGGCCAACTTCTCACATCCGCCACTCTTGTAAAGAGATGAACCAGTCTGTGAATGAATGTCTGGACTGCCTTCTAAGAGCCCCAGACTCCACTGACCCGGGGAAAGCAAAGGTCAATAGAAGAAAACATCTCTCGAACCCCTGGAACTCTTTGGAGTTGCAGAATGAAAAAAAAGTTATACAAAAAACTGGAACACATAGGGTGAATAGCATATGTGGACGAATATGGAAAAAAATAAAAAGCTGAACAAAAAATCTATCGAAACTGTAGATCTGAAAAAAAGTCGTACTATGTCCTAAAATTTGAAAAGCTGATCCGTCAGATCGAAAAGTGTTCAGGGCAGTGAAAGAACAGTTTTTGCACTTCAGGTAACACTGAGATGGACACCTTGAGACCGCAAAGAAGCCTTTTTTGAATTTACAAAATCCTATTTGGCAATTTGGTAACCTATTACCGACCTGCAAAATAGATTAGAGACTCAGTATTAGGAAGGGGCCTGTTAAGGGTGTCCATTCGCAGTGGAATGTGGGAATGTTTTGTGACCGAAATGTGGTCGCAAAATATTTGCATTTTACTGCCTACTTCAAGTAGTTCGTAACCCATTTGCAAACAGGAAAGGGTCCCCAAGGGACCCCTTTCCCTTTGTGAATGTTCCTAAAAACGTTTTTTAAGAGCAGGCAGTGATCCCACGGACGACTGCTTGCTCTTAAAAAATTAAAACTTTTTACTTTTATTTTTAAAACGCATCCCGTTTTCCTTTAAAGAGAATAGGCTGCATTTTAAAAAAAATTGGTTTATTTAAAAGCAAAAACAGGCATGGTGGTCATGCTGTCATTCCTGTGATTTTAGCAGTTCTCAAAAGGTGTCGAATTGCGAACGACCCCATGAATATTAATCAGGTAGGTCTATTTGCGGCCCGCTGGGAATCACTAAATGTGTTCAACACACACTTGTACATTGCTGATTGCGATGACCTAATAGCAAATCTCAAAAATTCAGTATTAGGTCATCGCAAACACAAAACTGCGAACTTCTGACCCTTGGTGACTACTTTATTCCACGAAAAGATAATCAACATTAGAGAACATTTTAAGGCGGAGACATTATGATGGAGGCACCTGTGCGCTCCGGTGGACCACGCACTTACGAATATCATGTTTGGAGCCTCTAATAGAGGAGGAAGCCAGGGCTCGAGTCGGGGTACCACGCGGGTGGACGGTATCCCCCCACTTATTTTACCGGGGGGACTCCATTCCCCCTGCCAAACAGCTGGACTTCACTCTTTGGCCTCTCTGGGATGAGGAGCTCGGAACCTGTCGTGACGTCACTTCTGGTGACAGCGCCCCCCCACTTCTTTTTTTAGGACTTGTGCCCTGGAGGAAGCGATAGCCTTATTTCTAGTGATTAAATCTGGTTCCCCGTTAGATCCCCGCCCTGCCTCTTGCTATCCGCCGGCGGGGTTGTTTTAGCTCCAGTCTTTGCTCACTTGTGTAATTGATCTATTAAATCTGCAGTGTGCCATACATGATGAAAACATTTTCAAATTCGGCCCATCTTAAAAAAAAACTCATTAAACCCAATTAAACTGTCAAACTATAGAAACACATTTTGAGACTGTCTTTTATTGCTACAATATTTGAAAAAGAGATCAAGAGACAGTTGAAAAATCGTTGCGAGGTCAGAAAAATACTTGATATAACACAGGTATGTTTTAGACCAACGCATCCAGCGCCTTGACGCCCTCACCGTTGATGTGCTGCGCTTTATAAATCCTGATGGATTGATCGATTCTACAGGAAATGCGCTGTTATCAGTTCTGGACAATATCAGGCTGCTGTTGGACGGAGGAGAGAGCGTAGCATTAATCCTGGCAGATATTACTGCTTCGTTCGAATAAATCTCCAGAAACTACAGACATCAGGGCCTAGATGTATCATCGTTCCTATTTGCGATTTCTTAATAGCGATTTTTACCGAATCGCTATTAAGAAATCGCAAAATGGGATGTATGTTTTAAATCGCTATTTTTTTGCAATTCCTTTTTATTCCTAATTTGCGAATTCGCAAGTTGCGTATTCACAAATAAGGAATAATTTCCCATTCATTCCTATGGGCCAGGAGGCCCATAGGAATGATTGCGAAATAATTCTCAAATTGCGAATTCGCAATTTGCTAATCGCAATTTGAGAATTATTGCAAAGGTGCAGGGGTGTCTCATGGACACCCTGCTGCACCCCTGAAACTTACATGTGTGTGCATATGGCGCACATACATGCCCTGTGGGCATGTATGTGTGTCACATGCCACCCTCAAAATTGCCAAATTTTGGTTTTTGAAAGGATTTTGCAAATTAACACGAACCTCAAGTTGGTGTTAATTTGCGATTCCTTAACCTGAATTTGCAAATTAAAAAAGCTTCATACATGGCATTTAAGGAATCACAAAATTGCGATTCCTTAAATGCTGGAGCAAAATAAGGAATCGCAATTTTTTGCGATTCCTTATTTTGCTAATTTCACATACATCCCAAAAGATGCAAAATGTCCGTTTGCGATTCGTTAACGCCGAAATTCTGCGAATTTCGGCCTTAACGAATCGCAAAATGCTTGATACATCTAGGCCCAGGGGTGCAAGGTAAATCCTCGGACTGGTTTTCGCCTTTTTTGTCGGGTCATAAACGGTGAGAATGGCACCTTTTGCGTCTAAAGAGAATCCACTATGGTGAGGGGGCTCCAAATATCTATATTCATCCCTACTCGGTTTAATATATATATCTCCCCCCAGTAGCACATAGTAAACATTTTGGGTTGTCTCTCATGTCTTATGCAGATCAATCAATCAATCAGACATTTATAAAGTGCGGCAAGGGAGGGTCTCGAAGCGCTGGAGATGTTGGCTGGGTTGTATGACGATCCATTGTGTACTTTGATTTCGCGCGCGTTTACAGCGCGGCATTTACATCGAAACGGCGCTTACATCGCCATTGTTTGCATCGCACGTTGTTGCGACGCTAATGCGGCCATATCATTGGATAGCGTGTCACATCGCAGAGGTTACATCGCGCGACATGACAACGCGATGTTTGTGCCAGGTTTAAAATCTTTATAGCCAATGAGAGATTGGGGGGGGGTTGGGGGTGGTATATACCGTATTGCCCACCCTCTCTGCAGCCATTTGTGTTTCTGTTGTGGATGTGAGCAGCCGTGAGCCCGTGTCTGAGGTGCATCATCAGAGCTGTGTGAATAATAACAGCATCAGACCCGTGCCTGAGGTGCATCATCAGAGCTGTGTGAATAATAACTGCGTCAGCCCAGTGCTGAGGTGCATCATCAGAGCTGTGTGAATAATAACTGCGTCAGCCCAGTGCTGAGGTGCATCCTCAGAGCTGTGTGAATAATAACTGCGTCAGCCCAGTGCTGAGGTGCATCATCAGAGCTGTGTGAATAATAACAGCATCAGACCCGTGCCTGAGGTGCATCATCAGAGCTGTGTGAATAATAACTGCGTCAGCCCAGTGCTGAGGTGCATCATCAGACCTGTGTGAATAATAACAGCTGTGAGCCCCGTCCCTGAGGTGCATCATCAGAGCTGTGTGAATAATAACAGCTGTGAGCCCGTGCCTGAGGTGCATCATCAGAGCTGTGTGAATAATAACAGCCGTGAGACCGTCCCTGAGGTGCATCATCAGAGCTGTGTGAATAATAACAGCTGTGAGACCGTCCCTGAGGTGCATCATCAGAGCTGTGTGAATAATAACAGCTGTGAGCCCCTGCCTGAGGTGCATCATCAGAGCTGTGTGAATAATAACAGCTGTGAGCCCGTGCCTGAGGTGCATCATCAGAGCTGTGTGAATAATAACAGCTGTGAGCCCGTGGCTTGAGGTGCATCATCAGAGCTGTGTGAATAATAACAGCTGTGAGCCCGTGCCTGGGGTGCATCATCAGAGCTGTGTGAATAATAACTTCTTCAGCCCCGTGCCTGAGGTGCATCATCAGAGCTGTGTGAATAATAACAGCTGTGAGCCCCGTGCTTGAGGTGCATCATCAGAGCTGTGTGAATAATAACAGCTGTGAGCCCCGTGCTTGAGGTGCATCATCAGAGCTGTGTGAATAATAACAGCTGTGAGCCCGTGGCTTGAGGTGCATCATCAGAGCTGTGTGAATAATAACAGCCGTGAGACCGTCCCTGAGGTGCATCATCAGAGCTGTGTGAATAATAACAGCTGTGAGCCCCTGCCTGAGGTGCATCATCAGAGCTGTGTGAATAATAACAGCTGTGAGCTTGTGCCTGAGGTGCATCATCAGAGCTGTGTGAATAATAACAGCTGTGAGCCCGTGGCTTGAGGTGCATCATCAGAGCTGTGTGAATAATAACAGCTGTGAGCCCGTGCCTGGGGTGCATCATCAGAGCTGTGTGAATAATAACTTCTTCAGCCCCGTGCCTGAGGTGCATCATCAGAGCTGTGTGAATAATAACTTCTTCAGCCCCGTGCCTGAGGTGCATCATCAGAGCTGTGTGAATAATAACAGCTGTGAGCCCCGTGCTTGAGGTGCATCATCAGAGCTGTGTGAATAATAACAGCTGTGAGCCCCGTGCTTGAGGTGCATCATCAGAGCTGTGTGAATAATAACAGCTGTGAGCCCGTGGCTTGAGGTGCATCATCAGAGCTGTGTAAATAATAACAGCTGTGAGCCCCTGCCTGAGGTGCATCATCAGAGCTGTGTGAATAATAACAGCTGTGAGCCCGTGCCTGAGGTGCATCATCAGAGCTGTGTGAATAATAACTTCTTCAGCCCCGTGCCTGAGGTGCATCATCAGAGCTGTGTGAATAATAACAGCTGTGAGCCCCTGCCTGAGGTGCATCATCAGAGCTGTGTGAATAATAACAGCTGTGAGACCGTCCCTGAGGTGCATCATCAGAGCAAAATAAAGCAGATGCACGCGTTGAAGGGCAAAATCCGTTTTTTCCGTTTTGTGCATAGTGTGTAAAGGTGGCTCATGGGATTATGCCACCTTTGTGAAGCAGTTTGCCATAAATGTATTTCAGTTATTTTGATTGCATTATTTGAGTGCATTGGCGGCATTGGCGGTGATATGCCTTGCGATCTAACTGTAAACGCGCAGTAGTCGCATGCGTTGAGAAAGCATGCGATGTAAAGGCCCCCGCGATGTAAAGGTAGCGATGCAATGGCAGCGCGACGTAACACTGCCGGTGTAAGGAGTGTTCCCCCTTGGCTGCTGTGTGGTGGTTTTTCATCTGAACAAACCGGTCCTGAGCTCTTTCTTGTATTGCTGGATCGACGGTGCGGTCCTGATATGCAGAGGGAGGTTGTCCCATGGCCTGGCAGCCAGGTGTGAAGAAGAGCGTCCTGCGCTGTCGGTTCAGCAGATCTTGGGGTGTCTGTGAGGAAGAGGGCGGCAGATCTGAGGTGTCTGGTCGGTTGGTGGAAGGTCAGGTGTTTGTTGATGTATGCTGTTCCTTCATATTCCAAATATCGTCCCCCCCCCGCAGGTGAGATCCCCTCAGGACATCGGCTTGGTATCATCAGCATGAAAGTCGTAGGTTATGTTGGAGTGTGCCTTGGGGCTCTCTATAATGTATAGAGCATGTGGGGTGGGGGGTACGTTAGAACCTTGAGGGACCACCTGTGCAAGAGGGGTGATAAGTGGGGAACTAGAGAAGTGGATATTTTTATTAGTATGGAGGAGAACCACCTCAGAGCGGCCCTCCGAGTCCCATTCTTCCAGGAGTTTTAGGAGCAAGAACCGATTGCCTCTGTCCAGGTGAGTCAGAATCTTTTGTTGGGTCCAGGTAAAAAAAATCCAAAAAATGCTTCATGTGGCCATGAAGCCTCATAGGAAAAAATGTTCTCTGAACGAAACAGACAGTTCTCTTTTACCAGCTTCATCCAGCATCTGGTGCGAGCTAGTGGAGAGGCCGCCTTCAGTAGCCTCCTTATATATAAACAGTCAAGTCCTGCTTTTTTTTGTTCTATGAAAATACATTTTCTGACAGGAGCTTGAACCCTACAAATCACCAGAGCCAGGCAAAAGGGTCCTTCTCCCTCTCCCTTGAGACAACTCTGGTTGTGTCAAAGCTGCTGCCGATCAAAGAGATTCTGAAGAGAGGCCTCAACTTTTGAAGGATGCTCAGAGCTTTGCCCAGTTTTCGAAAGATCAGAGGCTCAATGCGCAGCCAGATCTAAACCCTGACAAGAAGTTGTAAGCCCAGACATTTCTGGTGCTGTGTGCTTGTGACAGTCTGCTCCTCGGTGTTGCAATCTGAAAGGCCCTGTGTGTTTCCTGGTGCAGGAGATCTGTGTCACAAGTCTGTTCACTAGTGCTTTAAGTGATCATGGTAGCTGCTCACCAAGAGGGTGCTAAGTTATGTTAGTTCACCCAAAGTAGTACTCATTATAGCATAGGCAACTACTATGCCCTGCCAAGGCTATGACACTACTCATGGTTGGCGATGTAACAAATAACAAGGTATACCCTACAACCCTAAGAACCAGGATAATTACAATACCTCTAATGGTTGAATGGTGCAATCGGAGGAGGGAAAAATTACAAATGATGTCAGTACAATATATACCAATCAACACAAAAGATAGGCAAGCAAAACAGTACTGTTCTGAGTCACACAAAGCATCATGACAGTGAAGAATACAAAAGTAAACTTATTTATGCAAAATACATAAGTTAAAAATATTTCAAGATATGGAAGCATCACAGAGATGTACACAAACAACGTGGTGGCACAGTGCAAATAAGTACAACAAGGTGTAGAAAGACTTGTGCAAAGGATAATGAAAAATAAAAATACAATAGTCTGCAAGTGAATATATCATAGCATTATTAAGTTGAGCACAGAAACATTTCTGAGGTCTAAGTTGAAAAAATAGTACCACTCCTATTGCATAAGGAATAGACGTTTCGACCATCAGTTTACTTGACCAGGGTCATCATCAGGACAGATGTTGAAAGACGCTTCCAAAAATCGCAATATAATAGATATTAGACAGAAAAGTAGTGCTACTTCTCCACACCTGCGAAGTACCTTTATATTCTGTTTTGAAGCCATCAGCACAACACCTATATCTCATTGATTGTGCACGGTCATGCACTATTTTGGGGTGGTCGTTTAATTGTGTAAACCCCAGCGTGTGCGAGTAATCTGTTGCAGTAGAGGGTCCTTATTGCAAGTCAATCTTTCCTGTACCGTGTTTTGCAGTGTTTAAAGCAAACTGTATTTCTGTTCATCCTGCAGTGCTAGGTGTGAAGTGCCTCTCAAGCCCTTATTCCTAGTCATTTTCAGACAGTTTCTCTTTCTTCTCATCCATGGTTACATTTTTTTATAGACCAGAAAATTACTTTGTCATATTCATTTATTTGGCATATTTTTTTTCAGCAGCATATTGACTGAGTTACCACAAACTTTGATGTCTTTAATGGTTAATGTATTGTAATAGGTAATGTACCGTACGGCTAAACACATCTAAGGTTGCCAATGCTTGTTCTTACAGGGGTGTAACCTGACCTGCTTCCAGGGAGTTTGAGAGCACGTGATGGGTTTGGACCAGTGGGGGCAAGGCAGTGCTTGCGTTGCGTAATGTTACATGTCAGCTTGGGAGGCAGCACGTGCGTTCCCACGCGTCCACCGGTGGATTCTGGTGCATTCAAAGATTTACAAAGACGTCTAGACCTGGGACTGTGCCACAATGCTACGCCTCGCAAAAAACAGGAACAATGGAGAAAGGAGGAACAAATACTACACTCTTTAGAAATAGGAGACCACTAAATCACCCATTTTATGCCAAATGTGCATTATGAAATTAATCAAACATTTTGTACTTCATCACTCATACACGGGGTCATGATTACACATTTTTATTTTTTGTAATCAGCATAAATTATTTTTCTCTTATTTCTTATTCTCTTCTTTTCTCTTACCAAACAAGAAGTGTTTAGCCAACGCTTAGTACATCATACAACACTATATACATATCTATATACACACCTATATACAACAGTAAACAACACAAACAATTTTGACAAGAATGAAAAGCAAAAACAAAAAAACTAAATAGTTTTTCACCCTCAAAGAACAAATGTAGCAACAGCTAAGTGCCCTCCTATTAACTCTAGGAGGTGCACTAGGAGGTAGTCCGACACCACTGGTTCAGTGCACAGATTTGCAGACCCTAAATCCAAAAGTGTGTCACAAGGCATTAATTTCCAAAATTAATTTTCATACAAAGACTCCTCCGTATGGAAACTGTCAACGCGGTCGCGTTTCGGCCTTCCAATAGGTCTGGCCTCTTCAGGACAGGGCGATAAACAACGAGCAAGCTCAATCCGGCAGCTGCGGGAGAACAATCATTTGGGGTACAATCACTATTTCTTATGACTCCCTGGTAGGGGTGCGTCTTCATTTACATCCAAGTTAGTCTCTTCTACACGCTGTCAACTTTCCAAGGGTCACTCCACTGTACGTGTGGATCCTCTAATCTACAACACACGGGGCCGCCATCGTGGTCGGGAAAGGCATGAGGAGGAGAAATCTCTTCATTTCTCCTCTATATTTCCTCCTTCTACATGTGCTGCTCTCTGACGCACATGTAGAAAGAAGAAATGCCTCTAGTGATTGATTTTGTGCAGGTAGGTGCCCCTGCCTGCACCAAGCAAATTCCACCCTTAACACAGGCACCCTTGCATCCTGGTGCAAGGGGCCCTGCATTGGCGCTAGGCAGTGCACAGAGCGCCAGCGCTGAGAGACAGCAGAAATGCCCCATATATTTGCAAATATGGAGCATTTCTGATCTCTCCGTTTCACGCAACGCGGCCCAACACCTTGCACGCTGCCCTGCATTGCACGAAAGTTTAGCAAATGTGCTCCTTAATCTTCCTGCAACCATCAAGGTGCGCAGAGGGAGACCGAGAACGCATCATCCAAAAAGACAAAAACCTCACACTATGTTGGCATTCCCTGCGATTCTATTAATCACTGCACCAAACCCCTCGGGAGGATGGAGAGCAGGGAGGAATCTGGATCTATATGTATCTAACAAAATATCATTACAGAAGGGAACTATTAACTTTCTTCGAATGGATAGCTATTCCCGCAGAATCCTCTTCTGATGAGTGAGTAACAATGCAAAACCTTCCGCCAAGGGAGTAGTGCTGGTTAACCAAGGTAATGATGCCGCACAACCCAGCAAAGCATCCTTCACTGCATTCTTCGGCGGAGGCAGTAATGTTTAGCAAACGTATGCAAGAATGACCACGCTGCGCCGCCCTGCGGATGTCCACTCCCAGGTCGTCTCTGGTGAGAGCCGAAAAAGCAGCCCTGGCCCTAGTGGAGTGGGCACAAGTCAACGCCCAGCAAGAGATATTTCTTGGCCAAGGAGTAACAGACTCTGGAGTGCAGGATAGCTGAGGGTGGAACAGTGTGTTGGTCACTGCCGCGCCCTTCTTGCTCCAACAAAGCCCACAAAGAGCCGATCGTCCACTCTGTCCTGTTCCGTGTGGTCGATGTAATGGGATACACATTCAGCCATGCCTCCTCTTCCGAGGGCTAAGACATTGGGAAGAAGGATGGGCTGGCCCATGTGAAATGAAGATACAAAATAAAAAATAAATTAAAAAAGGATGGCCAGGTGCAATTTATCCGCATATTTAGATGGAGCATCTGACCACTTTGCTGTGGATCAGGTCCACCCCGTGCAGGAAAGGAAAAGGGGGCAAATGCGGAGTGCCAACAGATGGCCACATCAAATCCTCCTCATTCAATCCGAGACAATCAGAATCCTCTATCCTTGACCTTCCAGGACCTTGGCGAAGTCCTTCGAGAGAAGCAGAATAACCTCTCCCACTGTCCAAGTGAACCTGAAGGCCTCCCCCAGGGAACCTTCAGAGGGAAATATATGGCACAAACCTGAGGAAACAATGTGTGGATCCCCCAGTGTTTTCCTCAAATTTAGCTAAGAAATAACAGTTTCCTTCCATGTCTCTATGGGATCAACGTGCCGGCACAAATGTCCTACTACACAGCGTTCCCCATTGGTCTCCCGATAAAAATGATGCCTCACTTGGATGGGTGTCCCCGCAGAATTGCCTAAAAACGTATATTTTAAAAAACATATAGCGCTTCTAGTTTGCTGTGCTATACCCTCAAGCCCTATGTTTTTGGCCCTTCCCAGTCATAGGCCCTTGGCCCACCCACAGAAGTGAGGTATCATTTTACTTGGGAGAACAAGGGGGATGCTGAATGGTAGGACATTTGTGTCGGCACGGTGATCCCACACAAAAATCAGAGGAAAATGTGATTTTATAACTAAATTTGAGGTTTGAAGGGAATTCTGGGTAAGAAAACATTGGGGGATCCTGTGCTGGCCTTGGACCAGGTTCCCAGAAGGACATCAGTCAAGGCTTTGTTGAAAGGCAGGAGAGGTCTCGGGGAGGAGACGATGTTCGTCTTTCTTCATAAGGAGCTGAAGGTGCAGGATCTCAGCTGCCCATCTCACCGCCATAGCATATGGCGCTCCCTCCTCCGGAGCCACGGTAGAGGGAGAAGAGGTATACAGCCCACTGGACTCACCCAATTCCTCATACCAGTCCATTTCATGCTCTGACTGGTCTTGTAAAGGGTCCAGTGACCCCTCCAAATCTTCCTCCATTCCCAGCCACTCAATACAAGGCTGAGGAACAGACCTAGGACCAAAGGCAGCTGTTGGCACCAGAATAGGCATCGGTAGTCACCGTTCCGGGTCGTCTGGGATAAGAATGGGCTCGCACGATCAGGGGGTGCCAGTGCATCAGGAGGCGCAGGGCATTCACCAACGGATCCATTGGGGGGCATCGGTGCAGGGACTGGAGCCGTTGGCGCAGAAACCGATGAAGCCCCCTCCCAGCCTCCGGGGCCTAAAGCGCGCCCAGAGGGTCAGGTTGCCCAAATATGAGGCACATGGTATCATAGAATTCTTTGAGCTGGGAAGGGGGTGCTCCAGCTCCTGGAAAGGCCAGGAAGGGCAGAGTCAATCCAGCACAGGTTCTGCAAAACGAGGCCTATAGCATCGAGATTCCTCCGTCACGTCGGCCGATGGAGGAGGACAAGCTGAAGCAAACTTCGAGTTCTTGTGTTTCTTATGTCTCTTACCTGTCCGACCTGATGACTTTGAGTGGGAAGACGAGGAACTCAGACTCCCCGAGCAGTGCCCAGATCTTCCACTCGACCAGGACCGAGAACAAGACCTCCGGGGCGAATGGCATGGAGCCAAGCGCCGGAGCACCAGCAACTTTAGGGACCAGTCCCTCAAAGCCTTCAGAGCCATGGCCAGGCAGAGTCGTGGTGGCACTCTAGGCGCCAGAGACAAATTAAGTGTGGATCTGCCGCCAACATGGCGCGATGGCAGGCGCTGCACAGTTTGAATCCAGAAGTCTTCTTCAACATTGTGGAAAAACCTACACACCAAAAATCGTCGACAAAACATTGAAAAAGCCTGTCAATAAGTGAGAGAGGGTAGCTCTCTTCACGGATCTGCCATTGTTGACGCGGAAAGAAAAGATCAGGTGCCAGTATAGGTGATGCTGGCGTCACATCCGGCAGTGATGGTGCCGACAATGTCATACAGATCCGACCAATTCCTCCTACCCGCGTGCAAGGGTATTGCTTGAGCTGAAGTCTTCCGGATCCAGCCTGACACCTGGGATCTTCTAAGGTAAGGAATCTGCGGCTAGATGTCTCTGTCAGCTACAATCTACTGTGTGGCTAGAATCCTATTCAGACACGACAAGAGTATTGGAATTGGACTGAAAATATTCTTCCATTCATGTCATAGCGTTTTATTTTCTTTACTTTTAGCCATGCTGCTGTACAAATGGCTAAACAAAACATTGACAAACCCAGTAGCTCGTGCATCAACAAGGTCTATTGACTTTGCTGATGCTTGTCTTTTTCTGCTGGGATGAGAGGCTGGGAGGGGGGAAAGCAAGAACAGTGGAAGGTGGGAGGGGGCAAGCACAATAAGGGAGGGAAGGAGGGGGCAAGCAACAACAAGGGAAGATGAGAGGAGGGAAACAACAACATGCAGAGGGGCAGGAAGGTGGGAGGGGCAAGCAATAACAGACTGGCATGAGAGGGTGAGAGGGGCAAGCAACAATACGGAGCAGGAGAGGCAGGGGGAGGGGGTGGAAGGACAAGAGGGAGACAGCATGCACACACATGCACTCTTACAGCTAAAAGGAACAAGCATTTACAATGCAATGGTTTCGCCTTTGGAAAAGTTAGAGCTATTGGCATTGCTCATGACATTTCTTTTTTTTTTGTTTACTTATAAATAAATGGCATTGTTATTTACATTGCCAACAGCTCTCTCAGCACACACAGCTCGCTCAGCTCTCACAGCCCACACATCCCACACAGCCCACACATCCCTCACAGCTCTCACAGCCCACACAGCTCTCACAGCCCACACAGCTCTCACAGCCCACACAGCTCTCACAGCCCACACAGCTCACACAGCCCTCACAGCCCACACAGCTCTCACAGCCCACACAGCTCTCACAGCCCACACAGCTCTCACAGCCCACACAGCCCACACAGCCCACACAGCTCTCACAGCCCACACAGCCCACACAGCTCTCACAGCCCACACAGCTCTCACAGCCCACACAGCTCTCACAGCCCACACAGCTCTCACAGCCCACACAGCTCTCACAGCCCACACAGCCCACACAGCTCTCACAGCCCACAATGCAGCAATCACATAACACTACACATGCCTTCACAACACACCAATTAAAGAAAACTCACAATTTAAGACGGTTTGTATTGTTCACAAGTCATTCCATGGAAACAACACTGGATATTTAACTTAAGTCTCCATCAACCACAAACCAACAAGGCACCACAGAACAGGTGCTGCAAACTCGGAACTCAGCCACCTGTGTTAGCAGGTAGATTTTGCAGCATTTCTCCGTAGGTTATGGGTCCCAGCCTCCAAAATGCTCATCCTCTCCTCCTGGGACCAGACTGACTTCCTAAAGTTTCAAAGAGACTCAAAACCACAAGTTATGTTCAGTGCTTGGTCTTCATTGCTCAAGCTAGGCACTAGAACACCAGTGCTTTAAATGGGTAGGTACCGAGTATGCACTATAACACGGATAGCAATAAATGCTAAAAACCTACATCCGACCATATGCCCAAGACATGTACATGCATGAGCTTCAAGTCAGAGGCTTTTATATCAAAGGAGACAACTGAAGCTTTTACATCAAAAGAAAGATACCAAAGAGTATCATCTTCATTCTTCACCACCTTTTTGGAACGATCGTCTTAAACTCAGGCCATGCTTAACATCTCCATCTTTGTTCTACACAACTAAAGCAGCTAAAGTTTGTAGAACTTCTCAAACTTCCTCAGGTAAAAGATAAAAAAAGCTTCACTGGTTGATACCATGTACCTAGCCAAGACAGCTGATGCTGCATCCTTGTTCCGTGTCTTTATTCTTCAGCTATGTACAGTTTTTGCACAGTGAAAGCCACTAAGAAACTGAATCACAATGTGTTAGTGTGCTTGGGATCAAGCCTTCAAGCACACAATCAAAACTCAAAATGCATAAAAAAGAAATCAGCCATGCGGGTCCTCTACTTGCAAATCAGACCTAAATAACACAGTACAAAGCATGATGAGCACCCACATTGGAGTGGGTGCTTAGTGCAGAGAATAAAAGCCAACAGCTTCACCTGACTTCCCCCCACCTCCCTTTTTGCAATCGGCATTCTGAAGCAGTGTCAGGATAAAGAGACTTCTTGAGAAAACGAAAATGATTAACAATTAAAAGAGGGTTGTTGTCCTGGGCAAATCCAGTGGGTAACGCTCATTCCTGTGCCAGAAACCAATACCTGAATGGTTTGGAGGACTGAATAAAGGGTCACAGTCGTGCCTGATTTAGCAGGAACAAGTTCCATACCCTATGTCAACGAGCTGTGCCAGGTGAAGTAGACGGAGTGATTAGAACTGTACCAAATAAGGGTAGAGAGACTGGGGAGTAGCTCTGCACAGATGCTTTTACTGCTGTGTGGTGACAATCGAGTGTCAGTTTTAAGGTGAGAAAGAACCACACACGGTGTCAGAGGTCAGTGCTCTGTTGTATGCGAGATCAACGGCCACAGTTGTACCTGTGGTTGTATCTGGTATGACATGAGTAATTAACGGGCGTGCAGAAAAGAGCAATGTTATGTCGGAGTATTGTGGCTACATGCTGTGCAACTGTGATAAGGAGAGCTGTGCCCAGAGTTAAATTAGGGGTGTGTGGCTTTACGCAATATTGAGTAAGAGGTGTAGAGCTGCATATCGTGCCTGGTTGCAGTCACTGCAATCGTGCCCAGGTGGATGACTGCTGAATCCTGAGGGGGTCCTGGTGGAAGTGGGTGCCAGTGGGGAGTGAGCGGTGATTTTGGGAAGGGTCACAACTGTAACTGGTGTGACAGATGTGAGGGTCACAACACAGTGTATGGTGGCAGTGGCCTAAGGAGATGATGTACTCAATGTTATTGAAGGGATTAGGACTGTGTGCTCAATGCTGTAAACAGGTCATGGCTGCCCTTGGAGTGAGGGGTGGGTGGTAACTAATGCAGGGGGCAGTGCCCGGTGTCGGGGGGCAGGCCCGAAAGAGAGACCGCCTCCGGCCCAGGCATATCAAGGGGTTGCTCACCTCAGACACTTCTTCCTCGTCACTCCTGGAGCCCCCACATCCTCCCGGGGATAGCACAGCAGCCGCCAGCTTGAAGTCCAGCCGGTCGTTCCCAGCGTCACTGAAGAGCCTGAGAGCAGCAGACCCTTGGGCGGGCACAGGAGACCGCGGGATTACGGAATCTATCTCATCTTCTAAGCCGTCGGGCAGCAGCTCGGACCAGGCCTGTGTCATGTCCGCCGCTGCTCCCGGGCTGCCAGAAGCCCTAAGTGCGGTGCAAGTCCCGGATAAAGCACCGTGGGAGCAGAGCAAGCCTTCCAGCAGGAACTGCCCTCACCTAGCCTGACGCACGCAAGCCCCGCCCAGCAGCCACTTCCTTTTCCATGATTAGTGTGCGCAGAGATTTTCAGTACGCTCATAGGCCAGGGCAACTGTCACTCATAAAGACGTCCGGGACAGCCATGTGACGCTTGAGGTGGGAAACCAAAACATAGGTTGAGCCATTGAAAGAACGATTATGTAAATGAACATTTAAAGTTATGATATATCTTAACAAGCACCTACGAGGACACGGACAGCGGGAGGGGGGGCGGGAGAGGACACGGACAGCGGGAGGGGGGGGCGGGAAAGCACACGGACAGCGGGAGGGGGGCGGGGAGGCACACGGACAGCGGGAGGGGGGCGGGAACGGCCAGCACTCACCTGGACCTGGACTTCCTCTGGCGGAGATCGGCCGCACAATGACCAAACGAAACGGACTAAAAAAAAAGAAACCACACCCACGGCCTTGATGACGATGCGAAAAGGGTGGAGAGGGAAAAAAATGCAGGAACGCCCACGAATCTGGTCCGGCCTTGACGGAGAGATCCATCTTCCAATGGCTAGCCTCCATTTATGGAGCTAGCCAATGGAAGAAGGGGCGGATTCAAGTCCCCCATACTGCGAAACAAAAGATTTCTCCTGGGGGCGGAGCTAGGAGCTCCGTGCCCCAGGCGAAACCTAAAAAGTAGCCTTGGTCCGAAAGCGCAAGCAGAGAAAGGCACAGAAGCAGTACTTGGACCATGCTCCAAGGGAGGGACAATCAGCCAAAGAGGAAGTGAAGCCACCAAGAGCTGTCCAGACAGAAGCAAGGACATGAGTGGTGATAAATCCATCACAGCAATGCTTGGGCTCTAAGGAGCCTGAAACCTAACAAAATGTTTCATAAGTGAGCGCATGCTCCGTCTCTGGTAAGACACAAAAAAAGGCACCCAAACTCACGTCACCGCAGGCAATCCCTTCACACAGTTATCTTGAGATCGGATGTGAGGGTCATTAATATTCACAGCAGCTAGACTGACCAGCTAGGGTGATCTCTGAGCAGAGAGGCAGAAGGAGAAATTGGTGAGGCCTATGGCTGGGACAGTCAGTCATGTCGCAGGGAAAGCTACAAACATGACCTTCGGAGGGGCGGAAGGGTTTTGGCCGAGTCAGTGATATAGTAACAACACACAAAGGATGCTAAGGGTGTGGATATAGCTCAAGGAACCTATACACTCCCAAGTAATGTATAGAGAGCTAATGAATGTGTTCAGAAGAGAAACACAGAGTGAGAAGCAGAAAAACCCATCAGCCCACCCGTTGGCGGAATCTCGTCATCTGTGTTTTGAAACTGGTATCCACTAGATACCTCACAGGGTCGTATTGTGAGGAGTACTAGTAATGGATCCACCAGTGAGAGAAAGTCAACAGAGTCAAATGGTGGTGCTGGTGGTGAAAAGAAGTTGCAGTGCACAGAAAAGTAGTGAAAAATTCAAGATCAAAAGGTGACTAAAATTGCCTGTTATGACGCCAAAAGTAAGACTTTATTAGGAGGATCATCAGAACGGCAAGATTAAAAGCAGAGTGAGGATACACAATACGACCCTGTGAGGTATCTAGTGGATACCAGTTTCAAAACCCAGATGACGAGATTCTGCCAACGGGTGGGCTGATGGGTTTTTCTGCTTCTCACTCTGTGTTTCTCTTCTGAACACATTCATTAGCTCTCTATACATTACTTGGGAGTGTATAGGTTCCTTGAGCTCTATCCAGACCCTTAGCATCCTTTGTGTGTTGTTACTAGTTAGGTGGGGAGATAGGATGCAAGCAGGTTGTTAGACGGACCGGGAGGGTCGGCCGAGGACCAGAGGAGAGGTCTCCGGGGAGAGCCGTCTCCAGCGATCGTACAGACAAATAACTTCCCCCCCACAGACGTACACCACACAAGGATAAGGTTTAACGTTCTTTATAAGCAATCTTTAAGTACGGTAGAATGGTACAAGGAGGTCTGGACTCAGGGGTCCCCTAGATTCTAGTCTCTTGGGCGGAAAGGGGGTAGCGGGACAGTCTTGTTACCAATCTGGTAGATAATAAAATAAAAAAAATAATAAAGCCATTTATTGAGCGCCTGGTTACACTGAACAGTGTGTCCCCGCGCTATCGAACCCCATCATTAAACCATCAGACCAGCCAGATCAGTAGAATCTCTAACCAGACACAGACCACTAGTCTTTAGGGAAGAGATGCGTCTTAAGTTTCAAGCGGAATCTCCTCTCGGAGGGTTCCATCCGCAATTCAAGGGGTAATTTATTCCAATGAGAATACTATAAAAATATAAAGATGGCAAGAAAACAACAATTAACACAACAAATAGCAGAAGCAGGCAACAGCCCTAAGGAGCTTTTTAACATTCTCCAAAACTTTATAAAGCCTACAGCTTGTGAAAGCTCAGACGACTTCTCGCAGGATTTGTGCGACAAAGTCTCGTTGTTTTTTGAGGATAAAATCAACATCATATATGAAAAAATAGTAGCTGCCAACAATATCAGCAAAAATAAAACTAAACTCTGTTCCACCACGATTACTACTACAGACAATAAACCTTCTTTGACGTCCTTGCCTCCCATTACGCATACAGAGCTTCTTACTCTCTGTAACCATATCAAAACAGGATCCCCCAATGACCTTGTTCCAGCCAAAATGGTAGGCCCTTTGATTCCTCTATTAGGTCCCCATATACTTGAAATGGTCAACATCTCCCTTAGGACAGGCCAGGTCCCGGCAGATTGGAAAAAGGCAGTGGTGAACCCGATAAGAAAAAAGGCATCATCTCCCTGGACAGACCTATCCAACCTACGTCCCATCTCTCTCCTACCCTACCTGGGCAAGATCACGGAGAAGCACGTGAGCACCTATCTTTCCCAACATCTGGAAGCGACGGAAGGCCTGGACCATTCTCAATCCGGGTTCAGGCCGAACCACAGCACAGAATCAGCACTTCAAACAGTGACCAATAACATCAAAATGGCACTGGATGATGGTTGCTGTATGATTCTGGTGCTGTTGGATCTTTCCGCCGCTTTTGATACGGTGTCTCACAAGGTGCTTCTCCATCGCCTAAAGGAGGTGGGAATAGGGGGAGAGGCTTTGACATGGTTGGAGAGCTTCCTGTCCGGGCGTTCTCAAGAGGTTAGGCTGGGCGCCCATACATCCATCCACAGGGAGCTCAATAAGGGGGTGCCACAGGGCTCCTGTCTGAGCCCCACACTTTTCAACATATATGTGGCCCCCCTTGCCAACCTAGCGAGATCTTTCGGGTTCACCCCCGTGTCGTATGCTGACGACACCCAACTCCTTTTTCCCTTTAAAAATCTTACGCCTGCAGTAAAAAGATCATTTGCAGATGGCATGAGAGCCATTGCAGACTGGATGTCATCAAACTGTCTGCAGTGTAATGTCGGGAAAACCGAAGTTATGTTGTTCGGTCAAGCGATGACACACTGGTCATCAGATTGGTGGCCTCAAGAACTGGGTCCTGTCCCCACCCCCAAGAGTAAGGTCAGAAACTTGGGAGTATTATTTGACCAACAACTTACTTTCAAGGACCACGTTAACGGCACCTGTTTCCGGGCTATAGGGATGCTAAGACGTGTCTTCCCCTATCTTCCTAATCACCACAGAAAAACTCTGGTGCAGGCGCTTGTTATCAGTAGGGTTGACTACTGCAATGGATTGCTCCAAGGAGCCAACGAGGAGCAACTCAAGAAATTGCAGGTTATTCAAAACACTGCCGCAAGGATTGTCATGAATGCTCCTCCCAGGACACCATCCTGCCCCCTACTGTCTCAGCTTCACTGGCTTCCAGTGAAGAAGCGAGTTCAGTTCAAGACTCTTTGTACTATACACAAGAGCCTAACAGGGATGGGCCCTAAGTATTTCACTGACATCTTTCAGCCTTACATTCCAGGACGCTCTTTGCGTTCCAGCAACCAGCAACTTCTTAAAACACCCAGAATCAAGAAAACCAGACAAGGTGGCCGCGCACTGGCCCACACTGGACCCACACTATGGAACTCACTACCGCCTGAACTAAGGTCAATCACCAACCATATGATGTTCAGAAAAAATCTAAAAACTTACCTGTTTCCTAGCTATTAATGTCACTTTATCCCTGAATACATTGTTACTCCTACCTCCATCTGCAGTTATAGCGCGGAGATACCCCTTCGGGGGTCTAGTCTGGCGCTCTATAAGCAAATAAAATAATAAAAAATAAAAAAATAAAATGGGAGGCCGCTAAATAACAAAAAGAACGGCCGCCCATTTTGGCTTTAAAAATGCGAGGAACTGAAAACAACATACTGCCCGATGATCTTAAGTGACGTTTTGGGCGGTGGATACTGAGGAGCTTGTTTAGATAAGGGGGTCCTTTCCCTTGTGCAATTCGATGGGAGATGCATATGGCCTTGAGAAGTATACGCTCCTTTATAGGAAGCCAGTGCAATTTGGATAAAGCATCCTTTCCTGAAGCTCTGCGTGGGAGGCTGAGAACTAGGCGGGCAGCCATATTCTGGACTCTTTGAAGTTGTTTCAGACCTTTTTGGCTCAGCCCTATAAGTAGGGCATTGCCATAGTCAAGATGTGGGGTGACTAGGGCATGGACAAGGGATTTCCTTGTATTCATCGGTACTAGGTCCAGGACCTTACGCAGGATTTTGAGAACTGCGTAACATTTACCAGTAACCTTTTCGATATGCTTCGCATACGAGAGTTTGGTGTCTAGTATCATTCCCAAATTCTTGGCTGAATCCGTAGGAACAGGGGTCTGACCAAGTTCTGCTGGCCACCAGTCTGATGACCACGCTGAAGGAGCCTTACCAATGAGCAACACCTCAGTTTTGTCTCCATTCAGACGCAAACAGTTATTGTTCATCCAGCTCGCTACAGCTGAGAGACAAGCTGAAAAGTTGATAGCTGTCTCTTCTCCATCTTGACTGAGTGTAATCATTAGTTGCGTGTCATCGGCGTAAGTTATAATATTAACACCGAAGGACTCAACTATACGTGCAAGGGGTTCCATATACAGGTTGAACAAGGTAGGGCTCAAACTTGAGCCCTGTGGAACCCCGTGCTTCAGCTGTCTGGGAGTGGACTTGAATGGCGGACAATGAATTTGGAAACTTCTATTTTCCAAAAATGACTTTAGCCACTCATATGCATCTCCTTCAACTCCAATCTCTGTAAGACGTGACAGCAGCGTAGAGTGTGACACAGTATCAAAAGCTGCGCTTAAGTCAAGTAACACAAGCACTGCTGTCTGGCTTTATCAGATATTTGCCTCAGCAGTTCTGTTGAGTAAAGGACTGCCGATTCAGTAGAGTATTGAGCTCTGAAGCCAGATTGAGTAGGGTGAAGAAATCGCCCTTGCTCCAGATGTTCCATAAGCTGTATATTTACAATTTTTTCTGCCACTTTCATACAGAAGGGCAACAGAGAGATTGGGCGGAGATTCTGAAGATGAGACACGTGCAAATTAGCTTTCTTTTTTAATGGAATAACCTGAGCTCTTTTCCAGTGTTCAGGTACCTGCTTTTCAAAGAAAGAAAGGGAGATGAGATGGCTTATGTGATCTATTAAAACATCTGTGATGTCAGTGAAGCATTTAGGTGGGACAGCATCGTTAGGTGAACCTGATTTCACACTTAACAATGCGAAGCATAGACTGACGGTCTGGCATCACAAAACTGTTTAAGCACCTAGTTCTATCTGGGCAACTGTCTGTCATCTTCACCTGCATAGAAATCGCAGGTATTATAGTGAATGAGGCGTGAATTGTGTCCACTTTATTTATAAAGTGATCTGCTATGGAATTGCATAGATCATTGGACAGCATATCCTGAGCCAATAATCTGTTGGGGACCGTAATTTCTTTATATATGGCAAAGAGTTCTTTGGCAGGATTGTTTGCGATGATAAGATGGATAGCTCACAATCCTCGAGCTCGGCGTTCTAGATGGTCGGGCCGCGGCGGAGCCAGCAGGTCCCGAGATGATCGTAGGTAGCGACGGTCCGCTGCGGCGCCAGCAGGTCCCGGTGACGATGAAGGATTCAGAAGGTTTGCGGCAGCGCCAGCAGGCAAGACGATAATTTGCAAGGCAGGGCTACGGCAGCGCCAGTAGTCCGTCAAGGATGAGTTCTTCACGGTGTCTCTCGACTCCAGGATACAACTGCCTTCCTGCTCTGGAGCTGCCCCAGTTATAGGTCTGGCGCCCTTTGATGTCCGGACCCTCGCACTTGGAGGTCGGGAGGTCCGGGATGAGGGAGTCCAGACACCCAGCAGGGGGGTGGAGCCAGCGCCCGGGGGAGCTGGGGGCGATCGGCACCTGGCGGGGGAGAGCCATCGACACTTCTTTCTCCCATTGACCTGCCAAGTGGGCCGCTCACCTCCTGGGTGGATAGTGGTGCCGGGATGTCGGGGCCTGGCCAGGCCCAGGGTTAAGGTCGATCTGAGGCCACGCGGCCTCGTGGTGCAGTGTCCAAGATGGCGGCCGGGCCGGGCGAGGGAGCCGGTAGTGATTCGGCCCCATGATGCAGAGATGTCCGGGGGCAGGAGTCCCGTATGAGACGGGGTGCGGGTTGCTTCTGTGGGTAACACCTGGAGGGCCGGGCTCGGGCCCTGTCATGCAGGGAGGAAGCAAGCCCTTCACATGGCCTGTCCAACACAGGTCTTTAAACTTTTCCCCTTAGACCCTTCTCTAAGTTAGTTTTCTTTGAGAGTCAATGATATCTCAGACGCGGCTTCAAGCGAGGGCTTCTAAAAAGCTGGAAGGGCTGGGGCAGAGTCCGTGATATCTCAGACGCGGCTTCAAGCGAGGGCTTCTAAAAAGCTGGAAGGGCTGGGGCAGAGTCTGTGATATCTCAGACGCGGATTCAAGCAAGTGCTTCTAAAAAGCTGGAAGGGCTGGGGCAGAGTCAGTGATATCTCAAACGCGGATTCAAGCAAGTGCTTCTAAAAAGCTGGAAGGGCTGGGGAAGAGTCAGTGATATCTCAAACGCGGATTCAAGCGAGGGCTTCTAAAAAGCTGGAAGGGCTGGGGCAGAGTCTGTGATATCTCAGACGCGGATTCAAGCAAGTGCTTCTAAAAAGCTGGAAGGGCTGGGGCAGAGTCAGTGATATCTCAAACGCGGATTCAAGCAAGTGCTTCTAAAAAGCTAGAAGGGCTGGGGCAGAGTCCGTGATATCTCAAACGCGGATTCAAGCAAGTGCTTCTAAAAAGCTGGAAGGGCTGGGGCAGAGTCAGTGATATCTCAGACGCGGCTTCAAGCGAGGGCTTCTAAAAAGCTGGAAGGGCTGGGGCAGAGTCTGTGATATCTCAGACGCGGATTCAAGCAAGTGCTTCTAAAAAGCTGGAAGGGCTGGGGCAGAGTCAGTGATATCTCAAACGCGGATTCAAGCAAGTGCTTCTAAAAAGCTGGAAGGGCTGGGGCAGAGTCAGTGATATCTCAAACGCGGATTCAAGCGAGGGCTTCTAAAAAGCTGGAAGGGCTGGGGCAAAGTCCGTGATATCTCAAACGCGGATTCAAGCAAGTGCTTCTAAAAAGCTGGAAGGGCTGGGGCAGAGTCTGTGATATCTCAGACGCGGCTTCAAGCGAGGGCTTCTAAAAAGCTGGAAGGGCTGGGGCAGAGTCAGTGATATCTCAAACGCGGATTCAAGCAAGTGCTTCTAAAAAGCTGGAAGGGCTGGGGCAGAGTCAGTGATATCTGAAATGCGGATTCAAGCGAGGGCTTCTAAAAAGCTGGAAGGGCTGGGGCAGAGTCCGTGATATCTCAAACGCGGATTCAAGCAAGTGCTTCTAAAAAGCTGGAAGGGCTGGGGCAGAGTCAGTGATATCTCAAACGCGGATTCAAGCAAGTGCTTCTATAAAGCTGGAAGGGCTGGGGCAGAGTCAGTGATATCTGAAATGCGGATTCAAGCGAGGGCTTCTAAAAAGCTGGAAGGGCTGGGGCAGAGTCCGTGATATCTCAAACGCGGATTCAAGCAAGTGCTTCTAAAAAGCTGGAAGGACTGGGGCAGAGTCAGTGATATCTCAAACGCGGATTCAAGCGAGGGCTTCTAAAAAGCTGGAAGGGCTGGGGCAGAGTCAGTGATATCTCAAACGCGGATTCAAGCAAGTGCTTCTAAAAAGCTGGAAGGGCTGGGGCAGAGTCTGTGATATCTCAAACGCGGATTCAAGCAAGTGCTTCTAAAAAGCTGGAAGGGCTGGGGCAGAGTCAGTGATATCTCAAACGCGGATTCAAGCGAGGGCTTCTAAAAAGCTGGAAGGGCTGGGGCAGAGTCCGTGATATCTCAAACGCGGATTCAAGCAAGTGCTTCTAAAAAGCTGGAAGGGCTGGGGCAGAGTCTGTGATATCTCAGACGCGGCTTCAAGCGAGGGCTTCTAAAAAGCTGGAAGGGCTGGGGCAGAGTCAGTGATATCTCAAACGCGGATTCAAGCAAGTGCTTCTAAAAAGCTGGAAGCGCTGGGGCAGAGTCAGTGATATCTGAAATGCGGATTCAAGCGAGGGCTTCTAAAAAGCTGGAAGGGCTGGGGCAGAGTCCGTGATATCTCAAACGCGGATTCAAGCAAGTGCTTCTAAAAAGCTGGAAGGGCTGGGGCAGAGTCAGTGATATCTCAAACGCGGATTCAAGCGAGGGCTTCTAAAAAGCTGGAAGGGCTGGGGCAGAGTCAGTGATATCTCAAACGCGGATTCAAGCAAGTGCTTCTAAAAAGCTGGAAGGGCTGGGGCAGAGTCAGTGATATCTGAAATGCGGATTCAAGCGACGGCTTCTAAAAAGCTGGGAGGGCTGGGGCAGAGTCCGTGATATCTCAGACGTGGCTTCAAGCGAGGGCTTCTAAAAAGCTGGAAGGGCTGGGGCAGAGTCCGTGATATCTCAGACGCGGATTCAAGCAAGTGCTTCTAAAAAGCTGGGAGGGCTGGGGCAGAGTCTGTGATATCTCAGACGGGGCTCCAAGCGAGGGCTTCTAAAAAGCTGGAAGGGCTGGGGCAGAGTCTGTGATATCTCAGACGCGGATTCAAGCAAGTGCTTCTAAAAAGCTGGGAGGGCTGGGGCAGAGTCTGTGATATCTCAGACGGGGCTCCAAGCGAGGGCTTCTAAAAAGCTGGAAGGGCTGGGGCAGAGTCCGTGATATCTCAGACGTGGCTTCAAGCCAGGGCTTCTAAAAAGCTGGAAGGGCTGGGGCAGAGTCTGTGATATCTCAGACGCGGCTTCAAGCGAGGGCTTCTAAAAAGCTGGAAGGGCTGGGGCAGAGTCAGTGATATCTCAAACGCGGATTCAAGCAAGTGCTTCTAAAAAACTGGAAGGGCTGGGGCAGAGTCAGTGATATCTGAAATGCGGATTCAAGCGAGGGCTTCTAAAAAGCTGGAAGGGCTGGGGCAGAGTCAGTGATATCTGAAATGCGGATTCAAGCGAGGGCTTCTAAAAAGCTGGGAGGGCTGGGGCAGAGTCCGTGATATCTCAAACGCGGATTCAAGCGAGGGCTTCTAAAAAGCTGGGAGGGCTGGGGCAGAGTCCGTGATATCTCAGACGTGGCTTCAAGCGAGGGCTTCTAAAAAGCTGGAAGGGCTGAGGCAGAGTCAGTGATATCTGAAATGCGGATTCAAGCGAGGGCTTCTAAAAAGCTGGGAGGGCTGGGGCAGAGTCAGTGATATCTGAAATGTGGATTCAAGCGAGGGCTTCTAAAAAGCTGGAAGGGCTGGGGCAGAGTCCGTGATATCTCAGACGCGGATTCAAGCAAGTGCTTCTAAAAAGCTGGGAGGGCTGGGGCAGAGTCAGTGATATCTGAAATGCGGATTCAAGCGAGGGCTTCTAAAAAGCTGGGAGGGCTGGGGCAGAGTCTGTGATATCTCAGACGGGGCTCCAAGCGAGGGCTTCTAAAAAGCTGGAAGGGCTGGAGCAGAGTCCGTGATATCTCAGACGCGGATTCAAGCAAGTGCTTCTAAAAAGCTGGAAGGGCTGGGGCAGAGTCAGTGATATCTCAAACGCGGATTCAAGCAAGTGCTTCTAAAAAGCTGGAAGGGCTGGGGCAGAGTCAGTGATATCTCAAACGCGGATTCAAGCAAGTGCTTCTAAAAAGCTGGAAGGGCTGGGGCAGAGTCTGTGATATCTCAGACGCGGCTTCAAGCGAGGGCTTCTAAAAAGCTGGAAGGGCTGGGGCAGAGTCTGTGATATCTCAGACGCGGATTCAAGCAAGTGCTTCTAAAAAGCTGGAAGGGCTGGGGCAGAGTCAGTGATATCTCAAACGCGGATTCAAGCAAGTGCTTCTAAAAAGCTGGAAGGGCTGGGGCAGAGTCAGTGATATCTCAAACGCGGATTCAAGCAAGTGCTTCTAAAAAGCTGGAAGGGCTGGGGCAGAGTCAGTGATATCTGAAATGCGGATTCAAGCGAGGGCTTCTAAAAAGCTGGGAGGGCTGGGGCAGAGTCAATTATATCTCAAACGCGGATTCAAGCAAGTGCTTCTAAAAAGCTGGAAGGGCTGGGGCAGAGTCCGTGATATCTCAAACGCGGATTCAAGCAAGTGCTTCTAAAAAGCTGGAAGGGCTGGGGCAGAGTCTGTGATATCTCAAACGCGGATTCAAGCAAGTGCTTCTAAAAAGCTGGAAGGGCTGGGGCAGAGTCAGTGATATCTCAGACGCGGCTTCAAGCGAGGGCTTCTAAAAAGCTGGAAGGGCTGGGGCAGAGTCTGTGATATCTCAGACGCGGCTTCAAGCGAGGGCTTCTAAAAAGCTGGAAGGGCTGGGGCAGAGTCCGTGATATCTCAAACGCGGATTCAAGCGAGGGCTTCTAAAAAGCTGGAAGGGCTGGGGCAGAGTCCGTGATATCTCAAATGCGGATTCAAGCAAGTGCTTCTAAAAAGCTGGAAGGGCTGGGGCAGAGTCAGTGATATCTCAAACGCGGCTTCAAGCGAGGGCTTCTAAAAAGCAGAGTTATTCTTGTTCCAGGAAAGACTGACACGTGACTCTCTCTCACACTTCTTCCTACCAATGGCCAATCTGCCTCTGAGGGGCAGGGGTTACCAGGAGGTTTGGGACTGTGACGGCACCAGAGCTCCCTATCCTGACCCCTAAATCCCCCCGGGGCAGCTGGGGTACTTATTAACCTCTTCCTCCCCGCTCTTTTATGAGGCCTGTACGTGCTGGGCAAGAGGTGCGAGCTCTTAGAGGCCTTTTATAGCGCCCCTCCCTGTCCACGTGAGGGACGGCCTGTGCCCTGGCTTCCCAGGGGCCCTCTCCTGGGTTTATGGCCTGTATATGGCCCCTTCAGAGGTCTCGAGTGTTTGCAGTTATGATTTAACATTTTATGTTTGCAGTAAAAAGGAGGGCGGGGGTATTTGCAGTGCGGCCGAACAGCTGAATTGCATCATTTATACATTTAGCTTGGGGAAAGGCTATGTATACATTTCTCCGAAAAGGGGAAGGGGAGACGCTGAGAAGCAGGTAGGCGACGTCTGGAGCGTCAGGTCAGAGGTCACTGTCTGTGCCTTTCCATGAACTGCAGATAAGGAGCGGGGTGCGCCAAGGCGCCCAGAAGCCGCCTGGTCTCTAGATAGACCCCCCCTTGAGCCCCAGGGTCTCTCTTCTGGCGCTGGGATTACCCAGGTGTATATTGTATTTATCACCCCCCCCCTTATCCCCCCTGCTGCAGTCGGACTCTAAGCCCACCCCTCAAGATCCGTGCCCGGAGAGGCAAAGTTGAAAGCATTGCCTGGCTGCATTTCATTTTAGTAACAAACGTTTTGAGGGTGGTTTTGTAAAAGTTCCTAAGTAGCTGTTAGACGGACCGGGAGGGTCGGCCGAGGACAAGGGGAGAGGTCTCCGGGGAGAGCCGTCTCCAGCGATCGTACAGACAAGTAACTTCCCCCCCACAGAGGTACACCACACAAGGATAAGGTTCAACGTTATTTTATAAGCAATTCTTTAAGTACGGTGAAATGGTACAAGGAGGTCTGGACTCAGGGGTCCCCTCTATTCTAGTCTCTTGGTTGGGTAAGGGGGTAGCGGGACAGTCTTGTTACCAATCTGGTGGATATGGTGGTAGATGAAATAGCTCACAATCCTCGAGCTCGGCGTTCTAGATGATCGGGCCGCGGCGGAGCCAGCAGGTCCCGGGATGGTTGAAGGTAGCGACGGTCCGCGGCGGAGCCAGCAGGTCCCGATGAAGGTGGTGGTTACAAACGGTCCGCGGCCACGCCAGCAGGTCCCGACGATGATGAAGGTTTCAGAAGGTTGCGGCAGCGCCAGCAGGCAGGTCGATAGTTCGCAAGGCAGGGCTACGGCAGCGCCAGTAGTCCGTCAAGGATGAGTTCTTCACTGCGTCTCTCGACTCCAGGATACAACTGCCTTCCTGCTCTGGAGCTGCCCCAGTTATAGGTCTGGCGCCCTTTGATGTCCGGACCCTCGCACTGGGAGGTCGGGAGGTCCGGGACGAGGGAGTCCAGACACCCAGCAGGGGGGTGGAGCCAGCGCCTGGGGGAGCTGGGGGCGATCGGCACCTGGCGGGGGAGAGCCATCACCACTGCCAAGTAGTCCGCTCACCTCCTGGGTGGATGGTGGTGCCGGGATGTCGGGGCCTGGCCAGGCCCAGGGTTAGGGTCGATCGGAGGCCACGCGGCCTCGTGGTGCTGTGTCCAAGATGGCGCCCAGGCCGGGCGAGAGGGCCGGTAGGGAATCGGGCCCATGATGTGGAGATGTTCAGGGGCAGGGGTCCCATATGTGACGGGAAACGGGTGGGTGTTGCGTGCAATACCTGAAGAGCCGGGCTCGGGCCTGGTCGTGCGGGGAGGGAGCAAGCCTTACTTGTGGCCTGTCCAACATGTGTCCCCCCCAGCTGAAGGCGGGAAGAGTCACCCATCCTCTTGGGGACTCTCTTCGTCGAGGCGGAAAAAGCGTGACAGGCCATCTGCGTTGGCGTGGTCTTGCCCGGGTCGATGTTCCACAGTGAAGTCCATCCCCTGCAGGGAGATGGACCAACGCAGTAGTTTCGGGTTTTCCCCCCGCATCTGCATTAGCCACTGCAGGGGCCGATGATCGGTCTGTACCCGGAAGTGGGTGCCGAAGAGATAAGGCCGGAGCTTTTTGAGGGCCCACACCACGGCGAAGGCCTCCCTCTCGATGGTGCTCCAGCGTTGTTCTCAGGCCAGGAGCCGTCTGCTGATGAAAGCCACTGGCTGGTCAAGTCCTTCGGGGTTCAGCTGGGAAAGGACTGCCCCAATGCCATGGTCGGAGGCATCCGTTTGGACGATAAATTCCCGACTGTAGTCGGGGGCCTGGAGCACAGGGGCGGAGCACATGGCGGCCTTCAGCTTCTCGAAGGCCGCTTGACAGTCTGGGGTCCAGTTGACCTTCTTTGGTTGGTTTTTGGATGTGAGTTCCGTGAGGGGCCCCACAATGCTGCCATAGTCCCTCACGAACCGCCTGTAGTAGCCTGTGAGTCCCAAGAAGGCGCGGACCTCGGTCTGGGTGATGGGGGGCTGCCAAGACTGGATGGCAGCGATCTTGAGTTGCAGCGGGGCCACCAGACCGCTTCCCACCTGGTGCCCGAGATAGGTCACGGACCCCTGGCCAATTTGGCATTTGCTGGCCTTGATCGTGAGGCCAGCTCGTTGGAGGGCCTGTAGCACCTCTCGGAGGTGGTGGAGGTGGTCGGACCAGTGGCGGCTGTACACAGCGATATCGTCCAGGTAGGCGGCGCTGAATTCTTCGAGTCCCGCCAGGACCTGGTTTACTAGCCGCTGAAATTTTGCTGGGGCATTCTTCATGCCGAATGGCATGACCTTGAAGTGATAGTGGCCATCAGGGGTGGAGAAGGCAGATCGTTCTTGGGCCCGGGGTGTGAGACCGATCTGCCAGTAGCCCGCTGTCAGGTCGAAGATGCTGAGGTAGCGGGCAGCTCCCATGCGGTCGATTAGTTCATCTGCCCGGGGAATGGGGTGTGCGTCTGTTCTGGTGACCGCATTCAAGCCCCGGTAGTCGACACAGAACCGGAGCTCAGGCGTGGCGCCGGGGGCGGCCGCTTTGGGGACCAGTACTACTGGGCTGGCCCAGGGGCTGTCTGAGGGCTCGATGACCCCGAGCGTGAGCATCTTGGCCACCTCCTCTTGGATGCAGGCCCGTACCCGATCTGGTACGCGGTAGGCCCGATGGCGGATAGGGGGACTGTCTCCAGTGTCCACGTCGTGTAAGCACCAAGGGGTGACCCCTGGGGTGAGGGAGAACAGGGTGGCGAACTGCAGCAGGAGGTCTCGGCAGCCTTTGCGCTGTTCCAGGGTGAGGGCCTCCGAGAGTCGGACCCCGTCCACGCAACCGTCCTTTTCCCGAGTCCGTAGGAGGTCAGGGAGGGGTTCGGAGTCCTCCTCGGCTCCATTGTCTGTTGCCATCAGGAGGCTGAGCTCTGAGCGCACAAAGTGGGGTTTCAGTCTATTGGCGTGGAGGACCCGGAGGGGGTTCCGGGAAGATTCCATATCGATGAGATAGGTGACAGGGCTCTTGCGCTCGACTACTTTGAAGGGCCCCGTCCACTTGTCTTGCAGGGCGCACGGTTCGGTGGGAGACATGACCCACACTTGTTGGCCGGGTTCAAATTCGATGGAGGAGGCATTTTGATCGTACCACCTTTTCATGTCTTCCTGACTGGCCTCCAAGTTTGCTTTTGCCATCTCTCTGAACCGTCTGGTCTGGTTGCGGAGGGTTAGGAGGTACTTGAAAACATCTGGAGGGTTCTTTAGAGGGGGCATTTCCCAGCCTTCTTTGACTAGGCTGAGCGGCCCTCGCACAGGGTGTCCATACAAGAGTTCGAACGGGCTGAAGCCGAGGGACTTCTGGGGGACTTCTCGGTAGGCGAAGAGGAGGCACGGCAGTAGCACATCCCACTGGCGACGGAGGGGCTCTTCCAACCCCCCAATCATCCCTTTGAGCGTGCGGTTGAACCGCTCAACTAGTCCGTTTCCTTGAGGGTGATAGGGGGTCGTGAATCGGTAGGTGACCCCACACTGTTGCCAGAGGGACTTCATGTATTTTGAAATAAAGTTTGTGCCCCGGTCGCTGACGACTTCTCGGGGGAAGCCCACCCGGGAGAAGATCCCCATCAAGGCCCGGCCGACTACCGGGGCTGTCACAGTTCGCAGGGGGACAGCCTCGGGGTAGCGGGTGGCGTGGTCCACCAGGACCAGGATGAACCGATGTCCTTGTGCTGTACGGGGGTCCAGGGGCCCCACAATGTCTATCCCCACCCTCTCGAACGGGGTGGTGACCACTGGAAAAGGTTGCAGAGGTGCTTTGAGCTTGCGGCCGCTCTTCCCGCTGGCCTGGCACGTGGGGCAAGATCGGCAGTGCTGGAGTACGTCGTTCCTCATCTTGGGCCAGAAAAAGTGGGTCACCAGGCGACTGTAGGTTTTGTCCTGACCCAGGTGGCCAGCCAGGGGGACATCGTGGGCCAGGTTTAGCAAGAAGTCTCTAAAGCGGAGGGGCACCACTAGCACTCGACTGGCCCCTAACTCGGCGATTCTCTGCTCGCTGTACAACAGGTCATTGTCCCAATAGACCCAATGGGTTCCGGAGGTATCCCCTGCACTCTGGGCGAGGGCTTGTTGGCGGAGTCCCTCGAGGGAGGGACAGGTCTTCTGCTCGTGGCGAAACTGTTCCTGGGTGGGTCCCCCCTCCTGACGCCACTGAGCCAGGTCGGGAAGGTCCTGAGGCTGAACGAGCCCCTCGGGAGTTTGCTCTGGGGGGACGGCCCGGTCGGTGTCTTCTACTGGAGCGACCGGGGGAGGAGGTGCCGGCCATTCAGGTTCTCCGGATCGGGGGATGGCACTGGCCGCCATGGACCGGGTGGTTACGCACGCCCAGTCCGGGATGCCCAACATCCCCAGGTGCTCTCTTCTCTCTACGGCGGCCCACGGGGAACTCTCGAGATCATTTCCCAGGAGACAGTCTACGGGGGCATCATCTCGGACCGTCACCTTCAACATGCCGGAGACTCCTCCCCACTCGAAGGGGACGCAGGCCATCCGACATAGACTCTCCGAATTGTCGGCTGAACGGACAGGGCAGAGAACGTTCGGCAGGATCTGTTCTGGGGTCACTAGGTGACAGCGGACGGCCGTCACACTGGCCCCGGTGTCACGTAGGGCTTCGGCCCGGCGTCCATTAATGTTCACCCACTGACTGTACTTCCGGGTGTTGGCGGGCAGGGGACCCGCGGGACCATGTCTTTTCCCCCTAGGCATGCTAGAACCATGGCGGCTGGTTCCCACTCTTGGTGTTCTTGCTCGCACTCCTCTTGTTCTTTGGAGATTTGTTCTTCCCCCAGGGCGGCGGCCGCCATCTGGCGGGGTCTCGGAGTCTGGCTCTGTGGACAATTCGGGTCGTTTGCGTAGTGGCCGACTCGCTGGCATCGGTGACACGTGACATTGGCTCTGTATCCCGGCCGCGCCGGGGTGTTGCCCCGGTTGGCCGGGGGTGGGGTGCTGGTAGTGGGAGTGGCCGGGGCGTTGTCTCTTCCTCGTCCCTGGCCCCCTCCTCCTCCTCGGGGACGGTGCTGACCGTGGCTGTTCCGGTTCTGTTCATGTGACCCATTTCGGCCCACTCGGGTAATTTCCCACCGGTCAGCCTCGGCGGCGAGCTGCCGTGGATCAGTCAATTTACTGTCGAGGAGGTGCTGCCTGAGCTCGACGAAGCAGTTGTTTGATAGATGCTCCCATACCATGAGATTGAAGAGTTGCTCGTAGGTCGTTACGTTGCTTCCCTTGATCCAACCCTCGAAGGCTCTGCTGAAATAGTTCACGTATTCCACCCAAGTTGTACCCGGGATCCGGGTGCAGTCTCGGAACCTCTGGCGGTACATTTCGGGTGTGAGCCCATAGCGGGTGAGGAGGGTAGCTTTCATGTGGTCATAGGAGGTCATCAGATGGTCGGGGAGCTGTAGCAGGGCATTGCGGCCCTCATTGACGAACCTCCCCCATAGACCGGCTCCCCAGTCGTTTTGATCGATCCGGTGGGAGGTCATAGCGATCTCGTAGGCCTTGAACCATTGCTGTATGTCGTCATCTCGGAAATATTCTCGAAAGACATCCTTGGGGATGTGTACCTTCTTTTCTGTTGCCCCCGGGGTGCGCGGTTGCTCGGGCACCCCTAATTCTTTGTTCTGTTTGCGTAAGTCTATCTCAGCTAGTTTGCGCTCGTGTTCATACGCCAGTCTCTTCTCTTCGAGCTCTCTTTGTCTCTGTTTCTCTTCCCGTTCTTCTCGGAGCCGCAGATGTTCCAGGTTCAGTTTTTGTTCGGCTAATTTGAGTTCGCCATCCATTTTGAGCCGGGCCATTTCTAGTTCATGTAGTCGGTTTCTTTCTCGTTCTTGGATCTCCTCTTGCGAGAGACCCGTTCTTCGCTCCTCGGGGGCCGTGGTGTCTTTCTCTGCTGCTGCGACATTTTGGTCCGGGGGTCTGACGGCCCCGGTTTCTGCCCATGACTCAATGGCGTGCTTGAAATCGTCTTTAGTACTCAGACCGGTGGTAGCGATACCTAGTTCAATACAGAATTGTTTCAACTCACGATGGCTGTATTCATCCAATTTCTCCATCTGGAATTTTTCGGTGGATCCGCTTTCTTTGGTTGACATTGTGGTTTTGTCGTGGGGTGAGCTACTCTCTGTACGATTACGCGTTGATTCGGATTGCGCCGCTGGCCACCAATGTTAGACGGACCGGGAGGGTCGGCCGAGGACAAGGGGGGAGGTCTCCGGGGAGAGCCGTCTCCAGCGATCGTACAGACAAGTAACTTCCCCCCCACAGAGGTACACCACACAAGGATAAGGTTCAATGTTATTTTATAAGCAATTCTTTAAGTACGATGAAAAGGTACAAGGAGGTCTGGACTCAGGGGTCCCCTCTATTCTAGTCTCTTGGTTGGGTAAGGGGGTAGCGGGACAGTCTTGTTACCAATCTGGTGGATATGGTGGTAGATGAAATAGCTCACAATCCTCGAGCTCGGCGTTCTAGATGATCGGGCCGCGGCGGAGCCAGCAGGTCCCGGGATGGTTGAAGGTAGCGACGGTCCGCGGCGGAGCCAGCAGGTCCCGATGAAGGTGGTGGTTACAAACGGTCCGCGGCCACGCCAGCAGGTCCCGACGATGATGAAGGTTTCAGAAGGTTGCGGCAGCGCCAGCAGGCAGGTCGATAGTTCGCAAGGCAGGGCTACGGCAGCGCCAGTAGTCCGTCAAGGATGAGTTCTTCACTGCGTCTCTCGACTCCAGGATACAACTGCCTTCCTGCTCTGGAGCTGCCCCAGTTATAGGTCTGGCGCCCTTTGATGTCCGGACCCTCGCACTGGGAGGTCGGGAGGTCCGGGATGAGGGAGTCCAGACACCCAGCAGGGGGGTGGAGCCAGCGCCTGGGGGAGCTGGGGGCGATCGGCACCTGGCGGGGGAGAGCCATCACCACCTCTTTCTCCCATTGACCTGCCAAGTAGTCCGCTCACCTCCTGGGTGGATGGTGGTGCCGGGATGTCGGGGCCTGGCCAGGCCCAGGGTTAGGGTCGATCGGAGGCCACGCGGCCTCGTGGTGCTGTGTCCAAGATGGCGCCCAGGCCGGGCGAGAGGGCCGGTAGGGAATCGGGCCCATGATGTGGAGATGTTCAGGGGCAGGGGTCCCATATGTGACGGGAAACGGGTGGTTGTTGCGTGCAATACCTGAAGAGCCGCGCTCGGGCCTGGTCGTGCGGGGAGGGAGCAAGCCTTACACGTGGCCTGTCCAACAGTAGCCCACTCTTAAAGGCTCCACAGAGCAGTGTAAATACAGTTATACCTGTGTTCATGGGCGTCCGCAGAAATGTTTCCAGGGGGGGCACATTTTTAACGTCATCGCCATCCCCCTTGCACCCTTCTCCCCCTCCGCATTGCACCCTTCTCGCCCTCCCCCTTGAACCCATATCCCCCTTTGCCTTGCACCCTTTTCTACCTTGCACCATTCTCCCCTCTGCCTTGCACCCTTCTCCCCTCTGCCTTGCACCCTTCTCCCCACTGCTGCACCCTTCTCCCCGCTGCTGCACCCTTCTCCCCTCCGCCTTGCACCCTTCTCCCCTCCCCTCTGCCTTGCACCCTTCTCCCCTCCGCCTTGCTCCCTTCTCCCCACTGCCTTGCACCCTTCTCCCCTCCCCCTTGCACCCTTCTTCCCTCCCCACTACCTTGCACCCTTCTCCCCCTCCCTCTTCCCCCCTTCTCCCCTCTGCGTTGCACCCTTCTTGCCCTCCCCCTTGCACCCTTCTCCCCCTCCCCCTTGCACCCTTCTCCCCCTCCCCCTTGTACCCTACTCCACCTCCGCCTTGCACCCTTTTCTACCTTGCACCATTCTCCCCTCTGCCTTGCACCCTTCTTCCCTCTGCCTTGTACCCTTCTCCCCCTCCCCCTTGCACCATTCTCCCCTCTGCCTTGCACCCTTCTTCCCTCTGCCTTGTACCCTTCTCCCCCTCGTACCCTTCCCCCCTCCCCCTTGCACCATTCTCCCCTCTGCCTTGCACCCTTCTTCCCTCTGCCTTGTACCCTTCTCCCCCTCCCCCTTGCACCCTTCTCCCCTCCAACTGCCTTGCACCCTTCTCCCCACTGCTGCACCCTTCTCCCCTCTGCCTTGCACCCTTCGCCCTACTGCGTTGCACCCTTCTCCCCTCTGCCTTGCACCCTTCTATCCTCCGCCTTCCACCCTTCTCCCCTCTGCCTTGCACCCTTCTCCTGCTCCGCCTTGCACCATTCTCCCCTCCTCCTTGCACCCTTCTCTACCTTGCACCATTCTCCTCTCTGCCTTGCACCCTTCTTCCCTCTGCCTTGCACTCTTCTCCCCTCCGCCTTGCACCCTTCTACCTTGCACCCTTCTACCTTGCACCCTTCTCCGGTTTGCACCCATATCCCCCTTTGCCTTACACCCTTCTCTGCCTTGCACCCTTCTCCCCCTCCGACTTGCACCCTTCTTGCCCTCCCCCTTGCACCCTTCGTCCCCTCACCCTGTACCCTACTCCACCTCCGCCTTGCACCCTTTTCTACCTTGCACCATTCTCCCCTCTGCCTTGCACCCTTCTTGCCCTCCCCCTTGCACCCCTCTCCCCCTCCCCCTTGCACCCTTCTCCCCCTCCCCCTTGTACCCTACTCCACCTCCGCCTTGAACCCTTTTCTACCGTGCATCATTCTCCCCTCTGCCTTGCAACCTTCTGCCTTTTACCCTTCTCCTCTCTGTCTTGCACCCTACTCCCCTTTGCCTTACACCCTTCTCTGCCTTGCACCCTTCGTCCCCTCACCCTGTACCCTACTCCACCTCCGCCTTGCACCCTTTTCTACCTTGCACCATTCTCCCCTCTGCCTTGCACCCTTCTCCCCTCCACCTTGCACCCTTCTCGCCCTCCACCTTGCACCCTTCTCCCCCTCCGCCTTGCACCCTTCTCCCCCTCTGCCTTGCACCCTTCTCCCCGCTGCTGCACCCTTCTCCCCTCCGCATTGCAACCTTCTCCACCTTGAACCCATATCCCCCATTGCATTGCACCCTTCTCTGCCTTGTACCCTTCTCACCCTCCCCCTTACACCCTTCTCCCCCTCCCCCTTGTACCCGACTCCCCCTCCCCCTTGCACCCTTTTCGCCCTCCCCTTACACCCTTCTTCCGTCTGCCTTGCATCCTTCTCCCCTCCCCCTTGTACCCTTCTCCGCCTCCACATTGCACCCTTTTCTACCTTGCACCATTCTCCCCTCTGCCTTGCACCCTTCTCCCCTCTGCCTTGCACCCTTCTCACTGCTGCCTTGCACCCTTCTTGCCCTCCCCCTTGCACCCCTCTCCCCCTCCCCCTTGCACCCTTCTCCCCCTCCCCCTTGTACCCTACTCCACCTCCGCCTTGAACCCTTTTCTACCGTGCATCATTCTCCCCTCTGCCTTGCAACCTTCTGCCTTTTACCCTTCTCCTCTCTGTCTTGCACCCTACTCCCCTCTGCCTTGCATCCTTCTCCCCTCTGCCTTGCACCCTTTTCCTCCTCCCCCTTGCACCCTTCTCCCCGTCTGCCTTGCACCCTTCTCCCCTCTGCCTTGTACCCTTCTCCACCTCTGCCTTGCACCCTTTACTACCTCACACCATTATCCCCTCTGCCTTGCACCCTTCTCGCCCTCTCCCTTGCACCCTTCTTCCCTCTGCCTTGCACCCTTCCCCTCTCCCCCTTGCACCCTACTCCCCCTCCCCCTTGTACCCTTCTCCACCTCCGCCTTGCACCCTTTTCTACCTTTCACCATTCTCCCCTCTGCCTTGCACCATTCTCCCCTCTGCCTTGCACCCTTCTCCCCTCTGCCTTGCACCCTTCTCCCCTCTGCCTTGCACCCTTTTCCCCTCTGCCTTGCACCCTTCTCCCCTCCGCCTTGCACCCTTCTCCTCTCTGCCTTGCACCCTTCTCCCCGCTGCCTTGCACCCTTCTTGCCCTCGCCCTTGCACCCTTCTCCCCCTCTGACTTGCACCCTTCTCCCCTCTGCCTTGCACCCTTCTTGCCCTCCCCCTTTCACCCTTCTCCCCCTCCCCCTTGTACCCTACTCCACCTTCACCGTGCACCCTTTTCTACCTTGCACCCTTCTCCCTTCCTCCTTGCACCCTTCTCACCTTCACATTGCACTGTGGTTCCGTGGTTCACGAACTGGGTTCGAGGGTTCCGAACTCGTGCAATAAAGATCGTCGGAAATGGATGATTTAGGTGTCAGCAGACCGCAAATGGCGAGTGTAGCGTGTCCAAGTGTTTTCGTATGAATCCATATAGGAGAACACTCTGTATTCAAGGATTTAGTCTGAACCTCTGGGTTCCATTTTGTATGCTGCAGCCATTTTGTGTGGTTGCCCTAACATAGGCCCGATGACTGTGGCCGAACGAGTCCTTGAGACACGTACGCCTTAGCTGACTCCTGGGTGACCTGGCCGAACTGACTCCTTGCCCGAGGCTGACCTCGCTGAGCCAGTTCCTTGTTCAGCAGCTGGTCTGATAAAGATCAAAGAGCAGGACGTGCCCGAGTTTATGGTACACTGCTCCCACCTTTCTATCTCCTTTCTCATCTGTTTCAGCCTTTCCTTTACGACATAATCATTGATTTGGGTTGAAGGTTTTATGATGGGTTTGTCTGGCCTGATCGAACAGGAAAACCTGGAAATCGCTTGGTGGGCTGGACAACGGAAAATGGGATTGTCTTGGATTGTCGTCATACGCTACTTTTGAAATGTCGTACTGTCATTGGTCAGTTTGTGTGCACCTAATGTAAATTTGGAATGCTGCCTGAGGCTTAATTTTTGGCATAAAAGACCATGCTCCGCTTATTGAATTTGTGCAGTCTCTGACAAACTACCCGTGTGTACTTCGTTGATCTCTGTTCCTGGTTGCAGCCAATAAACTTTGGTCTTTGACGTCATCAAGAAGTATCCAGTGTCTCTGTTTGCCAAGACAGGGGAACTCGAAGGTATCAGGCGTTCTCCCTGACGTCACTGGGTTCTAAAACACGGTCCTTCAGTTGGCGCCCAACGTGGGACGACTTCAGCGGTACCGGTCCAAGCCAGAGGTTCGTGAGAAGCTTCGTGTGAAAATTCTGGAGGAAGGCCAGCCACTTCATCGACCCCTGTATGTCGTCGTGGTCCGAAAGTCTTTGCTGCGAGGTTTCCCGCTTCCCGACGGCTACGAAAGACTGCTGCCCTGACTGTCGCCCTGTTTTGGAGCCTTAGACGTTTGTAGAGCGAGACGATTGACGGGTCTTCTGGTGACGCCATCGACATTTCAGTTAAGTATAAGCGGAGCGTCTCCCAGTCCTTAGTCTGTTTTGTATCCTTTAGTGGATAGCTTTGATTTGGTACCTGCAGGCCCCAAAGCCAAGGGATTCGTGTATTCACGAGACTATCGTTTTTAGATTCCCCTTGTTGTTTGAAGCTAGACTAGTGAGCAAGATGCCTGGTTTTAGCAGTTTTAGAAACTTGTTTAGTTGTGGAATATCGAGGTACTCCCGGTTAGAGGATTCGTGTCCGGTTCCTCCGATCGGAACTCCTACATACGAGTTGTATGTGAAGCATGGTGTGGGCCCTATTAGCTACAATGAGATCTGGGTAAAATATACGAAGAGTGACGGTGTCCTACAGTGGCCCCGTTACGGTAGTTTTGAAACTGAAATTCTAGATAACCTTGAGGTGAAGTTGTTTAAGAAGAAAGCCCGCCGGCGATGTTTGACTCTTTCCGCAAAGAAGCCAAACAGAAAGAAATAAAATTAGCAAAAAAGAATAAGAGAGAACGAGGTATGTCAATGGTGCAAGCTGCCATTGCATATAGAGATAATGAAGAAGAACAAGAAAGTGAACAGATGCTTAGAGTGAGGAAGTTAGCGGTAGATAGATGCTATCCAGTCTTACCGCCTAAAGAGCAGAAGGACGAGAAAGATCTTACGAAAGATCCTTTAATGTCGCATCTGTTAAATTCACCGCCACCTTATGTGCAGAATGCTATGGCACCACCGCCACCAGCAGTGGCTGTGCAACTGCCGGTTGTTTTGCCTACTGTGATTCCTCTCCAGCCAGCTTCTTTGTTGGCTACTGTTCCTTTGGCGCAGCCTCCTCAGGGGCCGCCAACTTTGCCCTTTCCTACGACTGCTGCTTCTATGCCTGTACCTACTGTTTCTGTTTCTGTGTCTTTTCCGACTCTGGATTCTTCTACTACTGTCTCGTCTTCCCTTGTTCTTCCGACTACTCCTTCTCCTCGACAGCGGATGACCGCTGCTTTTTCTGGTTTTCTAACTCCTTGGTTGGGACAATTGGGTATGTCTCCTGTGAGTGAGTATAGACAGTTGCGTAGTCAACTGCCTGGTACAGATGAACGAGTGGTTTTAGATCATATGGCAAGTAGATGGGTTACGTATGCGTCCCAGTACAATCTTGTGGGTATCATGGATGTTTTTCGGCAATGGGAGGCGCCAAAGCAACGGTATGTTTTTGAGATTATGTGTGCGTTCCTCCATGAACAATGGATGGATGAAGTGGGTAAAGCTCCTGACGAGTTTGCGAAGGGAACGATTGTGAGTCTTCTCGACATCGAGAGAGCTGTGTCGACGTTATTGTCATTTCTAAATAATGCCTCTTCTGAACGATTGCTTGAGCCTGACTCGTCAGTTGGGAGAAAAGCGCTTCAGTATCCGATGCAAGAGGTTCCTCCAGTTGGGAGACCTGCTGATGCGACTGCTGTTCCACCTGTTATTGCGCATTTCCAGCGAGTATGGGTACATGTTCCATGGAAGCGTGCAGAAGTTTTAACGCTTAAACAGACTTTGCCTGAACCGCGGAAAAATCCAGCGGGGTATTATAAAGAGCTTGCGCAAACTGTGAGTTTGTGCGTCATGAATTTGGCGGACATAGATATGTTGTTTGGGAATGTTGTTCCACAGCCCATCTGGAATGTCATTCAACATACGGATCATGATAATGAATTGGGTGATTCCTGGGCGAATCTTGTTGCTGCGAATGATAGACAAGTTGGAGGTGCTAAGCCTGAAAATATCATTACAGAACTTCCTGGTAGGATTATTACTTTTATGAAGACTTTGATGCCTGAAGTACGTGTTAATTGGGACACGTTGTCTGCATGTAAGCAGAAGAAAGATGAGACTGTGTCAGATTTTTTCTCACGTTTCGAAGAAACTTTTGTCGATCATAGTGGTCAGGATATGGCTACCAAGGGTGGCCAGAGGTTGTTTGTCGACAAGTTCGTACACAATCTTCTTCCTGAGTTATGCACTAAGTTGAAGGATTCTGAGAGTGCTTGGCCTGTTTCTACATCGGCGCAGATTTTAGCTACGGCTCAGTACTATGAGAATAGATGTAAGGATGAGTTAGAGAAAGCGGACAAGAAGACTAAGGAATTGAAGACTAAAGTTCTTCTACAACAAGCTTATCCACCCCGTGTTAATAATCAGCGTGATTATCAGCAACCCCAACAGTATTCGAGGAACTCGCAAAGAGACGAGACTCCTCAACAGCGTTTTCCGTATGGTCCTAATCAGTGTGCGTATTGTAAGGAAGAAGGTCATTACAAGAATAGTTGTCCGGTTTTGCTACAATGAGGGAATAGTGCACCTGGTGTGAGAGGTAGAGGTGCTCAGCAAGCACCTAGGGGTAGAGGTCGTGGGCAGAACGCGCGCCCTTTGCCTCCGCAGAATTAGATGAATAGTTTTGACCAACAGCAGAATTCGTCTGGTAGGACAACACAGTACTATGTAGACGATTACTATGTTGAGGATGATGAAGCACATGGTAATGATTGTTAGGACAGCCATGGACAAAGAGAGGGAATTGTTTCAGTTCCAGTAGATCAGAGTGGACCTTATGTTGAAGTGATTGCATCAGGTGTGTGTCAGAGCCTTTTCTGCTAGACACTAGTGTTACGAAGAGTTCGATTATGCATTCTAAACTCCCTGGCGCACCTTTGTCTGGCTTTAATAATGTTTCTGTAGGTTTTTCTGGCGCCCCCGTTACGAATCCGATTTCTGCTCCGTTGCCCCTTTCTGTTGGTCCTCGTAGGTTTGAAGCACCCCTTCTTTTGACTACATGTTGTAATGAGAATTTTCTGGGATTGGACTTGTTGAAGAGATTGTATGCGACTTTGTACTGTCCCCATCAGGAGTACATCTTACTTTGGGTGAGAGTGTGGTCTCTCCGATGTATATATCGAAAGATTGTCTTCCATCGGAATTGTCTTTGTTACCAGATTCACTGTGGGCTACGGGTCCAAATGATGTGGGCCTGTTAGATATTCCCCCATATGTTGTCCCACTGAAGGCGAATGCTAAGTTACCACGCATTCCGCAGTATCGTATCTCGAGTGATGGTGAGCGTGCGCTCTTAGCGATCATTTATGATCTGATTGACAAGGGTGTCATCGAAGAGACGCGAGGTAAAGTGTGCAATAGTCCTGTTTTGCCGGTTCTAAAGAGAACTGATCCTTCACAGCCTCCTGTATATAGATTTGTCATCGATCTCCGTGAAGTGAACAAAATTGTTGTTCCACAATTTCCTGTTGTGCCTGACATTACTGCATTATTTACTCTGATTCCGGCTTCTGCCACCTGGTTTTCGGTGATCGACTTGAAGAATGCTTTCTTCAGCATCCCTATTGCCATGGAGAGCAGGGATATTTTCGGGTTCTCTTTAGGAGGACGAAGTTTCCGCTTCAAGCGCGCTCCTCAAGGCTATTGCGAGAGTCCATCGATTTACAGTCAAGCTTTAAAGACACAACTTGATTTGTTGGTTTTGCCTGAAGGTGCAGCCCTTATCCAGTATGTTGACGATTTGTTAGTTGCCGCCGATACTGAGGAGATTTGTAAGGATGCCACTTTGTCTTTATTGCAACATTTATCTGATTGTCATCATAAAGTTTCTCTCTCAAAATTGCAATTCTGTCGACAAGAAGTTACCTATCTAGGTCACCTCTTATCGAAGGAGGGAAGGAAACTGACCCCAGAAAGAATTCAAGCTATTGCGAAAATGAGTGTTCCTAACACACAGAGAGAAGTACGTGCGTTTTTGGGTATTACGTCGTACTGTAGACAGTGGATTCCCAATTTTTCTTTGCTAGCGAAGCCTTTGATAGCTCTTACTGTTAAGGATACTCCGAATCCTATTCCTTGGACTGACGAATGTAGTGCTTTGTGTTCGGCTTCTGTGTTGGGTACTCCCGACTACAGTAAGCCTTTCACATTGTATGTCCACAAGAGAGAGGGATGTGCATTGTCGGTTTTGACTCAGCAGTTTGGCGATAAGCAACGCCCATGTGCGTACTTTTTGTCGACTTTGGATCCTGTAACTAGA
Organism: Lissotriton vulgaris; assembly: GCF_964263255.1. Taxonomy (NCBI): domain Eukaryota; kingdom Metazoa; phylum Chordata; class Amphibia; order Caudata; family Salamandridae; genus Lissotriton; species Lissotriton vulgaris. Next base: position 1,578,148,166 of record NC_141696.1, read on the forward strand.
GCATTTCCGAGTTGCTTGAGAGCTACGGCAGCAGCGGCTGTTTCAATTCGACAATCTGCTGGTTTGGTTATGGATAACACGTTAGTGGTTATGGTTCCACATGCAGTGGATACCTTGTTGAATCGTATGAAGACACAGCACTTAACTAGTGCTCGGTTGTCATGGTATGAGCTTACATTGTTAGCGAATCATGTGCACATCAAAAGGTGTAATACCTTAAACCCAGCTACATTGTTGCCGATTTCGCTTGAGACAGATGATGATAGTGAAGAACAGCATGATTGTTTTCTAAGAACCGAAGAAGAGACGAAAGGGAGAGTAGACCTTAGGGACACTCCTCTTCCTGACTGTGATGATGCTTTGTGGGTTGATGGTTCGTGCTTTAGTTGCCGAATGGTGATACGACTGCAGCATATGCTGTGACGACTTTGCATACGGTTGTTGAAGCTGCACGTATCCCACATAACTCAGCACAAGCGGCTGAATTGATCGCACTTAGGAGAGCATGTGTGTTGGTCGAAAGGGAAACGAGTGAATGTGTACACGGATAGTCAGTATGCGTTTGGTGTGGCTCATAGATTTGGGCGTTTGTGGCGTGAACGTGGATTTTTGACATCGCATGGGACGAAGATACAACATGGACAACTGGTGAATGAACTTCTTGAATCTCTTACGTTACCATTGCAAGTAGCGATTGTGAAATGCAGTGCCCATAAAAAGGTTATGGATGATGTTGGTGTGAGAAGTTGGCCTGATATGCAGTGCTCACTATTCTAGTGATCACTATGTATCAGTCCAAACGACCCTTATTGATGATTGGTTGTAAGTCAACCCGATAGACCAGCTATCCTAGTAGCATGGACAAGAGCAGTCTTTAGGCTAAACTCTAGAGGGCGTGTTAAGCCAGCTGTTATACCATCACATATACCCCTTGAACAGCAAGTGAAAGGACACCACACAAGTGGTTATGAAAATAAAAGGATATTTATTATAACACAACAGCCCTGGACTCTTTATGAGGCAGGGCGCTAAGCACAATACAAAGCTCTTAAAGAAATACTGAAAGTCGCACAATTTACACAAATGCCCGAGGGGCACGAAAAACCATATACTCTGGAAGTGGAATGTGAAATTACTAGCCGGTAAGTACTACTCTCAAAGACTTTAGAAACGCTAGGCCTACAATGCTGAACCCTTAGATTAGAAGCAGGAGGCCTAGGGACGTTGTGTGCAGAGTGGAAACTCTCACGCATAATGCGGGACAAAGTCTATGGTTGCTAGAAATTACAAAGTTAGTGTTCTCGGGCGAACCCGACTGGGTAGGTCAAAAACGAAAGTGGATCTAGACACTTAGAGAGTTGGACTACGCTGGAGCACCGTGGTACTCAGTTTACCTAGCCCAGAGGCTGCGGCTGCATAGGGTTCAAGTGTCGTCGGGTTTCTTCGTTGACGAACCAGGAGCCTGAAGTGGAAGTTGCTGGCAGGCGATCAGTGAAGATGTTCCGGACCGATCCAAGGACTGGATCAGCTGAAGAGAGTACCTGTAAGCAGAGGGGACCAAGTTCTGAACCACTAGCCAGTGATTAGATGGGCACCAGGATGGAGTCACCTCGACCAGGTGAGTGGGCAACGCTGGGCTCTGCAGTCTCTCGGACCAGGAGACATTGTCGGCGACCAAGATGGAGGTGCGAGCTGTCCCACGAAGGTATCTGCCGTCGGCGATGCTGGACCCAGGATTGGAGCAACAACTCTTGGCAAATGCAAGCCCACGCGGTGGACTCAAAATGGCGTCTGGAGTGGACCAGGAGGGTCCGGGGTGCTCCTCTGTTGGAGGGGAGCAAGGGCCAGCCTGGAGCAACCAGACCAGCGATGGAGATGTCGTCGTTCATCGTCAAGAGGGCTACAAGCCAGCAGGCAAGTGGCCAGACAACGCGTTGAGCAGCAAAGAGCAGAAGGGCCCCACGCAGACCTCGTGGATGCTGGGGGGGCTGGACTTCGGTGCTGGAGCTGCTCAGGGTTAGGGCTTCTCAAACCCCAAAGCACTCACTTGAGGATCCCTCGGCGGTCGTGCTGGATAAGCGTAGTGCAGTTCTGAAGATGGCCGGTCCCTCGAGGTCTCGTCACACCCATGAATCTCAGCTGGGCTGATGATGCAGGTAGAGGTCAGAGGTGCCAGGGAAGCCGGGTCTCGTTGTGCTGGTCTGTCGGATTCCGGAGGAAGGACGTGCAGCAAACCGCAGGTTACTTAGTTGGTGCCCGCAGATGCAGGGTGACTACTCCTTAGTCACAAGGGGGAAATCTTAGGAAGAAGTCTCGAGTTCCTTTTTAAAATGTAATCTCTAGTTCCACGCGTTTGAATAAATATCCTGTCCCTTTCAGCCATTTCTGGGCTCTACTACAGGTTGATGTGTGGAAAACCTAAATATGATTTATAAAATAGTCAAACAAACCAAATACATTTGTTTTTATTTTGCATGGTTAAATTGGTTATGTTAACTTATTTTCGTAAAAGAGGCACTTTGCATTGTGAGGATTGAGATTTTTGTGGCGTCACTTCCTTTGAATTAGTCCCCACACTATTTTTCTGAGGACTTGCGCCCTCTTTCAGGTTTCTCCTTCACTCAATGGGAAAACAATATTTCTGACCAGTCATATAGCGCTGCTGGCAATCTTCATCGCTCCTTGGCGCCTCAGTGTTGCTTGATATCCAGCGCAGGCACTGCCTGCGCATAGTGCAAGCCAGGGCAGTGGTGCACCCAGTACTGGGTGCACCGTGTGCACGAGCCAGGCACAAGCCTCGGCTCTTCTACTACAGTAGCGATGTTAACTGAGCTTGCATCTCTGCAGTGCACTATGCACACAGCACACACAGGCCTAGGTGCACCTCTGCACTATGGAAACATGCCTCAGTCACAGCGTTTCTAATGCAAGTGTGTGCTGACAGCTTCCCCCTCGCCACACCCAGTTGTGACCGAACGTGCACTGTGCACATCTGCACTATGCACACAGGCCTCGGGCCTCGGCCCTCGGCTCCGCCTCTTCTACAGTAGATAAGTGCTGCCTGCCATCATCAGTCTGCTTCTGGGGCAACTGAGTATGTGTGAGTGCAGGTTGAGCAGTGTGCCTGTGTGAGTCCAGGGTGAGTGATGTATGTGTGAGTCCAGGGTGAGCAGGGTGCCTGTGTGAGGCCAGGGTGAGTGATGCCTGTGTGAGTCCAGGGTGAGTGATGTCTGTGTGAGTGCAGGGTGAGCAGGGTGCCTGTGTGAGTCCAGGGTGAGTGATGCCTGTGTGAGTCCAGGGTGAGTGATGTCTGTGTGAGTGCAGGGTGAGCAGGGTGCCTGTGTGAGGCCAGGGTGAGTGATGTCTGTGTGAGTGCAGGGTGAGTGATGTCTGTGTGAGTGCAGGGTGAGTGATGCCTGTGTGAGTCCAGGGTGAGTGATGCCTGTGTGAGTCCAGGGTGAGTGATGCCTGTGTGAGTCCAGGGTGAGTGATGCCTGTGTGAGTCCAGGGTGAGTGATGTCTTTGTGAGTGTAGGTTGAGCAGTGTGCCTGTGTGAGTGCAGGGTGAGTGATGTCTGTGTGAGTGCAGGGTGAGTGATGTCTGTGTGAGTGCAGGGTGAGTGATGTCTGTGTGAGTGCAGGGTGAGCAGGGTGCCTGTGTGAGGCCAGTGTGAGTGATGCCTGTGTGAGTCCAGGGTGAGTGATGTCTTTGTGAGTGCAGGTTGAGCAGTGTGTCTGTGTGAGTCCAGGGTGAGTGATGTGCCTGTGTGAGTGCAGGGTGAGTGATGTCTGTGTGAGTGCAGGGTGAGTGATGTCTTTGTGAGTGCAGGTTGAGCAGTGTGCCTGTGTGAGTGCAGGGTGAGTGATGCCTGTGTGAGTGCAGGGTGAGTGATGTCTTTGTGAGTGCAGGTTGAGCAGTGTGCCTGTGTGAGTGCAGGGTGAGTGATGCCTGTGTGAGTGCAGGGTGAGCAGTGTGCCTGTGTTGGTGCAGGGTGAGCAGTTTGCCTGTGTGAATCCAGGGTGAGTGATGTCTGTGTGAGTGCAGGGTGAGCAGTTTGCCTGTGTGAGTCCAGGGTTAGTGATGTCCGTGTGAGTGCAGGGTGAGCAGTGTGCCTGTGTGAGTCCAGGGTGAGTGATGTCCGTGTGAGTGCAGGGTGAGCAGTGTGCCTGTGTGAGTCCAGGGTGAGTGATGTCTGTGTGAGTGCAGGGTGAGCAGTGTGCCTGTGTGAGTCCAGGGTGAGTGATGCCTGTGTGAGTGCAGGGTGGGTGACGTCTGTGTGAGTGCAGGGTGAGCAGGGTGCCTGTGTGAGGCCAGGGTAAGTGATGCCTGTGTGGCTCCAGGGTGAGGGATGTCTTTGTGAGTGCAGGTTGAGCAGTGTGCCTGTGTGAGTGCAGGGTGAGTGATGCCTGTGTGAGTCCAGGGTGAGTGATGTCTTTGTGAGTGCAGGTTGAGCAGTGTGCCTGTGTGAGTGCAGGGTGAGTGATGCCTGTGTGAGTGCAGGGTGAGTGATGTCTTTGTGAGTGCAGGTTGAGCAGTGTGCCTGTGTGAGTGCAGGGTGAGTGATGTCTGTTTGAGTGCAGGGTGAGTGATGTCTGTTTGAGTGCAGGGTGAGTGATGTCTTTGTGAGTGCAGGTTGAGCAGTGTGCCTGTGTGAGTGCAGGGTGAGCAGTGTGCCTGTGTGAGTGCAGGGTGAGTGATGCCTGTGTGAGTGCAGGGTGAGTGATGTCTGTGTGAGTGCAGGGTGAGTGATGTCTGTTTGAGTGCAGGGTGAGTGATGTCTTTGTGAGTGCAGGTTGAGCAGTGTGCCTGTGTGAGTGCAGGGTGAGCAGTGTGCCTGTGTGAGTGCAGGGTGAGCAGTGTGCCTGTGTGAGTGCAGGGTGAGCAGTGTGCCTGTGTGAGTCCAGGGTGAGTGATGCCTGTGTGAGTGCAGGGTGAGTGACGTCTGTGTGAGTGCAGGGTGAGCAGGGTGCCTGTGTGAGGCCAGGGTGAGTGATGCCTGTGTGGCTCCAGGGTGAGGGATGTCTTTGTGAGTGCAGGTTGAGCAGTGTGCCTGTGTGAGTGCAGGGTGAGTGATGCCTGTGTGAGTCCAGGGTGAGTGATGTCTTTGTGAGTGCAGGTTGAGCAGTGTGCCTGTGTGAGTGCAGGGTGAGTGATGCCTGTGTGAGTGCAGGGTGAGTGATGTCTTTGTGAGTGCAGGTTGAGCAGTGTGTCTGTGTGAGTCCAGGGTGAGTGATGTGCCTGTGTGAGTGCAGGGTGAGTGATGTCTGTGTGAGTGCAGGGTGAGCAGTGTGCCTGTGTGAGTGCAGGGTGAGCAGTGTGCCTGTGTGAATCCAGGGTGAGTGATGTCTGTGTGAGTGCAGGGTGAGCAGTTTGCCTGTGTGAGTCCAGGGTTAGTGATGTCCGTGTGAGTGCAGGGTGTGCAGGGTGAGCAGGGTGCCTGTGTGAGGCCAGGGTGAGTGATGCCTGTGTGAGTCCAGGGTGAGTGATGCCTGTGTGAGTCCAGGGTGAGTGATGTCTTTGTGAGTGCAGGTTGAGCAGTGTGCCTGTGTGAGTGCAGGGTGAGTGATGCCTGTGTGAGTCCAGGGTGAGTGATGTCTTTGTGAGTGCAGGTTGAGCAGTGTGCCTGTGTGAGTGCAGGGTGAGTGATGTCTTTGTGAGTGCAGGTTGAGCAGTGTGCCTGTGTGAGTGCAGGGTGAGTGATGTCTGTGTGAGTGCAGGGTGAGCAGTGTGCCTGTGTGAGTGCAGGGTGAGTGATGTCTGTGTGAGTGCAGGGTGAGCAGTTTGCCTGTGTGAGTCCAGGGTTAGTGATGTCCGTGTGAGTGCAGGGTGAGCAGTGTGCCTGTGTGAGTCCAGGGTGAGTGATGTCTGTGTGAGTGCAGGGTGAGTGATGTCTGTGTGAGTGCAGGGTGAGCAGTGTGCCTGTGTGAGTCCAGGGTGAGTGATGCCTGTGTGAGTGCAGGGTGAGTGATGTCTGTGTGAGTGCAGGGTGAGCAGGGTGCCTGTGTGAGGCCAGGGTGAGCAGGGTGCCTGTGTGAGGCCAGGGTGAGTGATGCCTGTGTGAGTCCAGGGTGAGTGATGTCTTTGTGAGTGCAGGTTGAGCAGTGTGCCTGTGTGAGTGCAGGGTGAGTGATGCCTGTGTGAGTGCAGGGTGAGTGATGCCTGTGTGAGTCCAGGGCGAGTGATGTCTTTGTGAGTGCAGGTTGAGCAGTGTGCCTGTGTGAGTGCAGGGTGAGTGATGCCTGTGTGAGTGCAGGGTGAGTGATGTCTTTGTGAGTGCAGGTTGAGCAGTGTGCCTGTGTGAGAGCAGGGTGAGTGATGTATTTGTGAATGCAAGTTGAGCAGTGTCCCTGTGTGAGTGCAGGGTGAGCAGTGTGCCTGTGTGAGTCCAGGGTGAGTGATGCCTGTTTGAGTGCAGGGTGAGTGATGTCTGTGTGAGTGCAGGGTGAGCAGGGTGCCTGTGTGAGGCCAGGGTGAGTGATGCCTGTGTGAGTCCAGGGTGAGTGATGTCTTTGTGAGTGCAGGTTGAGCAGTGTGCCTGTGTGAGTGCAGGGCGAGCAGTGTGCCTGTGTGAGTCCAGGGTGAGCGATGCCTGTGTGAGTGCAGGGTGAGTGATGTCTGTGTGAGTGCAGGGTGCCTGTGTGAGGCCAGGGTGAGTGATGCCTGTGTGAGTCCAGGGTGAGTGATGTCTTTGTGAGTGCAGGTTGAGCAGTGAGTCTGTGTGAGTCCAGGGTGAGTGATGTGCCTGTGTGAGTGCAGGGTGAGTGATGTCTGTGTGAGTGCAGGGTGAGCAGTGTGCCTGTGTGAGTGCAGGGTGAGCAGTGTGCCTGTGTGAATCCAGGGTGAGTGATGTCTGTGTGAGTGCACGGTGAGCAGTGTGCCTGTGTGAGTCCAGGGTGAGTGATGCCTGTGTGAGTGCAGGGTGAGCAGGGTGCCTGTGTGAGGCCAGGGTGAGTGATGCCTGTGTGAGTCCAGGGTGAGTGATGTCTTTGTGAGTGCAGGTTGAGCAGTGTGCCTGTGTGAGTACAGGGTGAGTGATGCCTGTGTGAGTCCAGGGTGAGTGATGTCTTTGTGAGTGCAGGTTGAGCAGTGTGCCTGTGTGAGTGCAGGGTGAGTGATGTCTTTGTGAGTGCAGGTTGAGCAGTGTGCCTGTGTGAGTGCAGGGTGAGTGATGTCTGTGTGAGTGCAGGGTGAGCAGTGTGCCTGTGTGAGTGCAGGGTGAGCAGTGTGCCTGTGTGAATCCAGGGTGAGTGATGTCTGTGTGAGTGCAGGGTGAGCAGTGTGCCTGTGTGAGTGCAGGGTGAGCAGTTTGCCTGTGTGAGTCCAGGGTTAGTGATGTCTGTGTGAGTGCAGGGTGAGCAGAGTGCCTGTGTGAGTGATGTCTGTGTGAGTGCAGGGTGAGCAGTGTGCCTGTGTGAGTGCAGGGTGAGCAGTGTGCCTGTGTGAATCCAAGGTGAGTGATGTCTGTGTGAGTGCAGGGTGAGCAGGGTGCCAGGGTGAGTGATGCCTGTGTGAGTCCAGGGTGAGTGATGTCTTTGTGAGTGCAGGTTGAGCAGTGTGTCTGTGCGAGTCCAGGGTGAGTGATGTGCCTGTGTGAGTGCAGGGTGAGTGATGTCTGTGTGAGTGCAGGGTGAGCAGTGTGCCTGTGTGAGTACAGGGTGAGTGATGCCTGTGTGAGTGCAGGGTGAGTGATGTCTGTGTGAGTGCAGGGTGAGCAGGGTGCCTGTGTGAGTACAGGGTGAGTGATGCCTGTGTGAGTCCAGGGTGAGTGATGTCTTTGTGAGTGCAGGGTGAGCAGGGTGCCTGTGTGAGGCCAGGGTGAGTGATGCCTGTGTGAGTCCAGGGTGAGTGATGTCTTTGTGAGTGCAGGTTGAGCAGTATGCCTGTGTGAGTACAGGGTGAGTGATGCCTGTGTGAGTCCAGGGTGAGTGATGTCTTTGTGAGTGCAGGTTGAGCAGTGTGCCTGTGTGAGTGCAGGGTGAGTGATGTCTGTGTGAGTGCAGGGTGAGCAGTGTGCCTGTGTGAGTGCAGGGTGAGCAGTGTGCCTGTGTGAATCCAGGGTGAGTGATGTCTGTGTGAGTGCAGGGTGAGCAGTGTGCCTGTGTGAGTGCAGGGTGAGCAGTTTGCCTGTGTGAGTCCAGGGTTAGTGATGTCTGGGTGAGTGCAGGGTGAGCAGAGTGCCTGTGTGAGTGATGTCTGTGTGAGTGCAGGGTGAGCAGTGTGCCTGTGTGAATCCAAGGTGAGTGATGTCTGTGTGAGTGCAAGGTGAGCAGGGTGCCAGGGTGAGTGATGCCTGTGTGAGTCCAGGGTGAGTGATGTCTTTGTGAGTGCAGGTTGAGCAGTGTGTCTGTGCGAGTCCAGGGTGAGTGATGTGCCTGTGTGAGTCCAGGGTGAGTGATGTCTTTGTGAGTGCAGGTTGAGCAGTGTGTCTGTGCGAGTCCAGGGTGAGTGATGTGCCTGTGTGAGTGCAGGGTGAGCAGTGTGCCTGTGTGAGTGCAGGGTGAGCAGTGTGCCTGTGTGAATCCAGGGTGAGTGATGTCTGTGTGAGTGCAGGGTGAGCAGTTTGCCTGTGTGAGTCCAGGGTTAGTGATGTCCGTGTGAGTGCAGGGTGAGCAGGGTGCCTGTGTGAGGCCAGGGTGAGTGATGCCTGTGTGAGTCCAGGGTGAGTGATGTCTTTGTGAGTGCAGGTTGAGCAGTGAGTGTGTCTGTGTGAGTCAAGGGTGAGTGATGTGCCTGTGTGAGTGCAGGGTGAGTGATGTCTGTGTGAGTGCAGGGTGAGCAGTGTGCCTGTGTGAGTGAAGGGTGAGCAGTGTGCCTGTGTGAATCCAGGGTGAGTGATGTCTGTGTGAGTGCAGGGTGAGCAGTTTGCCTGTGTGAGTCCAGGGTTAGTGATGTCCGTGTGAGTGCAGGGTGAGCAGGGTGCCTGTGTGAGGCCAGGGTGAGCGATGCCTGTGTGAGTCCAGGGTGAGTGATGTCTTTGTGAGTGCAGGTTGAGCAGTGTGCCTGTGTGAGTGCAGGGTGAGTGATGTCTGTGTGAGGGCAGGGTGAGCAGTGTGCCTGTGTGAGTGCAGGGTGAGCAGTGTGCCTGTGTGAGTCCTGGGTGAGTGATGTCTGTGTGAGTGCAGGGTGAGCAGTGTGCCTGTGTGAGTCCAGAGTTAGTGATGTCCGTGTGAGTGCAGGGTGAGCAGTGTACCTGTGTGAGCCCAGAGTGAGTGATGTGGATGAGTGATTGCTGGCTTAGTAATGTGTCAGGGAAGGGTGAGTAATGGGTCTATGAGTGCAGGGTGACTGTGCCTATGTGAATGCAGGGAGAGAGATGTATCTGTGCAAAGAGACTTGTCTGGCTACTCCCAGAGATGTATTCGCCAAGCCACCTCTTTCTCAAATGTGCTTGAGAATACACCATTTGCTTACCCTTTTTTCAAAATGTTCTTGTGGGAGAACCCCCGAGCCCCCCATAGGTGGTTCGACCTCGCTTGCTGCACTCGCTCGCCACAGTGCAGTATTTACGTCTCACCACTTTCAAATGTCACCCCTCACCACTTTCAAATGTCACCAGCCGCCACTGCCTGACACAAATGTGTTGGCTATTACATCCATGTGGCGACGCAGCTATCTGTGAGACACAAACAATGGCAGGCTGATCACATTCTCGGCCAGAGTCAAGGATACCATGTTCTATATGGTAAATGCTACTTACCAGTATGCATCTGTTCTTTGGCATGTAGAGCTGCAGAGATTCATACTTTTGCATAGATCGCCATCTGGTGTTGTGTTCGGATGCTTGCACCTTGTTGTTGTCTGGAGGAAGTCTTTGTAGTCCGGAGATAGGTGACTCCTCCTTCGGACGATAGTGCGCATGGGCTTTGACTCCATCCATAGATTGTTTTTTGCTATAATGGGAAATGATGGAGTTTGTAAGAAACAGAAAAGATGTCCATGTGAATGTATCTAAGAAAGATGACACTGGAACAGATTCAGGTTCCGGGGAGGCAGGTGGGCATATGAATATCTGCAGCTCTACATGCCAAGAACAGATGCATACTGGTAAGTAGCATTTTCCGTTCGAGGAATATGAGCTGCAGAATTCATACTTTTGCATAAACAATACAGCAGTGTCTCCTTTAGTAGTGGTCACCTGTATCTGTTGCAGTACTTTGGAAAAGTGTCTTAAGAACAGCATGGCCTACAGAAGACTGTTGCTTTGCCTGCACATCTACACAATAGTGTTTGGTGAAGGTGAGTGTAGTAGACCATGTAGCTGCCTTACAAATGTCTTCTAGGGGAATGTTCCCTAAGAATGCCATGGATGCCCCTAGTTTACGTGTTGAGTGTGCTCTAGGGGGATTGTTAATATGCGCTTTGCCTTTTTGGTAGCATATTTAAATGCATTTAACTATCCACCTGGCAATTCCAGCTTTAGAGATGGGGTTTTCTTTATGCGGTGGAGAGTAGGCTACAAACAGTTGGTTTGTCTTCTAAAAGGTTTAGTCCCGTCAATGTAATAAAGTAGAGCTCTTTTTACGTCTAGTGTGTGAAGAGCTCTCTCTGCTACGGAATCTGGTTTTGAAAGAACACTGGTAACTCCACAGATTGATTAAAATGAAAAGCAGAGATTACTGTGGGAAGGAATTTTGGATAGGTTCGAAGAACCACTTTGTTACCATGTATTTGTAAGAATGGTTCTTGTATGGTCAAAGCCTGGATCTCACTTACTCTCCTAAGAGAGGTTATTGCGACAAGGAAAGCTACTTTCAATGTAAGGAACAGCAGTTCGCATTTGTGTAAAGGTTCAAATGGAGGACCCATGCGCCTAGTAAGTACAATGTTTAGATTCCACACTGGAGAGGGTGGCAGTGTGGGAGGAATTATCCTTTTAAGGCCTTCCATAAAAGCTTTGATAGCAGGTACTCTGAACAATGACAAATGTTGTCTGTTTTGCAGGTAGGTGGCAAGGACAGCCAGATGTAATCTTATGGATGAGTAAGCTAGATTACATCTTTGTAGATGCAGTAAATAGCAAATGATGTTCTGAATTGAAGCAACTAGCGGATCAATTTTTTTGTGATTGCAGTAAATCACGAAACGCTTCCATTTGGCTGCATAGCATGCTCTAGTAGTAGGGTGTCTGGCTTCGTTGATAATGTTCAAACAGTCCGGACGGAGGTTAAGATGACCGAACTCTAGGACTTCAGTAGCCAGATTGGTAGATTCAGTTGTGCTGGATCTGGGTGTCTTTTCTCTCCATGGTTCTGTATTAGCAGTGTTGGTGAGATATGTAATTTTTGGTGTGGAACTATTGAGAGTTCCAGGAGTGTTGTGAACCATGGTTGCCGGGCCCATGTGGGAGCAACTAGGATCATTTTGAGAGACTGTTGCTTGAGTTTGCGTACGACTAGTGGAATGAGTGGGAGTGGCGGAAAAGCGTACGCAAATCTGCCTGACCAGTTCATCCATATCGCATTCATTGCTCTTGGACAACGGGTGTGGAAATCTGGCAGCGAAGGTTGAGCATTTTGCGTTTGCGTGTGTGGCAAACAGATCTATGTCTGGGTGGCCCCACATGGAAAAATCGTTGAAGAACTTGAGGATGAAGTTCCCATTCGTGGATCTGCTGTGTCTAACGACTGAGCAGATCCGCAATCTGATTGTGCACTCCTAGAATATGTTCTCCCAGAAGATATATATTTTGTGGAATGGCCCATCTCCATATACTTTGTGCTAGCTGAGACAGCTGCAACAAGTGTGTTCCTCCTTGTTTTTGTATGTAATACATTGCTGTCATATTGTCCGTGCGGACCAGGTCAGTCTTGTTGAGAAGATGTGCTTGGAACGACTTTAACACTAGAAATATTGCGAGTTTTCTAGGTGATTGATGTTGAACAGTTTTTGTTGGGTGGTCCACTTGCTTTGAATTGTATGGTTTAGGAGATGGGATCCCCAGCCGGTGAGTGATGCATCCGCTGTTAGCACTTTGTGTGGAATTGGCTCTAGGAACGGCCGCCCTCTGGAAAGGTTTTGTTTGTTCCACCACTGCAGAGAGTAATGTGTGTTTAAGTTGTCCTTGAGCCCGATTCCACTGATGTGCTAAGCATTCTTTAAGGGGTACATCTGGAGTCTTGCATGAGGTACTATAAGAATGCAAGAAGCCCTCATTCCTATGAGCTGCATAAACACTCTAGCTGGAAGGGAGTGTTGTGGTTTAAATTTTGTGATGAGGGTTTGCATACTTGCTATCCTGGCTGGATTGGGGTATGCAAGAGCTTTGGAAGTGTCTGTTTTGGGCCTTAGATACTGATGTAGGTAGGAGGGCTGTAGATGTGACTTGGCGTGGTTGATTGTGAACCACAAGTTGTGTAGCAGTAGAATTGTTTGGTGAGTGGGATGAACACACTGACTTTGTGACTTGGCTTTTATCAGCCAGTCGTCCAGGTATGGAAACACATGGATTTGCTGTCTTCGCAAGTGTGCAGCTACCACAGCGAGACACTTTGTGAAGACCCTGGGTGCTGTGGTTACCCCAAATGGGAGAACCTTGAACTGATAATGTTCTCCATCCACTTTGAATCGTAGGTATTTCCTGTGAGCAGGGTGTATGGGAATATGAAAGTAGGCGTCCTTCAGATCTAATGTTGCAAGGAAGTTGTTGAAGTAGTGGAAGGACTTGTTGAGGAGTGATCATATGAAAGTGATCTGGCAGTATGTAGAAGTTGAGAGGTCTGGGGTCCAGTATTGGTCTGAGAATACTTTTTGGGGATTAGAAAATATAGGGAGTAAACTCCCGTCCCTTGATGCTCTAGGGGAACTGGTTCTATTGCATGCTTTTGAAGCAGTGAGAGAACTTCCTGTTTGAAGAGCGTTAGATGTTCTGTGGACATGGGACATTGTTTGGGCGGTATGTTGGGGGGAGTTGCAGTAAGTTGTAGGCACTAACCATACTGGATAATTTGTCTTACCCACTCGTCTGTAGTAATAGAATTCCAGACAGGTAGGAACTGTGAGAGTCTCCCTCCGACCGGAGTGGAATGGTCTGGAGGGAGTGGAGGGAAGTCATTGTTTGTTAGTGTGGGAGGTGCAAGTATTGTTACCTCTGCCTCTCCCTTTGTTGTTATTTCCTATGTTCCCACCTCTGAAATATCCCTGTTTGTGTGGGACTTTTGTAGGAGGAGGACGCAGTATCTGTACTGATGTTTTTGGATGCACCCCTATAAAACGAGCAACGACAGGAGCCTTGTGTAGATGGAGACTGTAACGCTCCCGTAGATTTTGCAGGCTCAGTGTCTTTTTTCATTTTCTCTAATGAGGTGTCTACAGCTGGGCCAAATTGTGGTTCCTGATTGAACGGCTGATTGAGGATAGAAGTTTGCACCTTCTGTTTGAGGCCAGAAATGCGCAACCATGCATGTCTTCGCAGTAACACACCAGTGTTGATTGATGTAGATGCAGTATCTGCTGCATTGAGGGAACATTTAATGGGTGCGTTTGTGATTAACTTGCCTTCCTGAATCAAGGCTTTGGCCTTGTATTGGTCAGTCAAATGCTGCATTAAGCTTGTCATAGTGAGTCCTATCGTATCTGGGAAGTAATGCTGGTGCATGTTATGTTATGTTATGTTATAATTTTGTTGAGCGCGCAGTTGCCCCAGCTAAGTGGCGTCCCGGCGCTGTCAGTCTAATTGTACAAGATAGCAGATGCTGGCCAAAGAAATCACAGTCCTTAAAACCGTGGGAAAAGGAAGGTTTTCATTTCTTTCCGGAAAGTCAATATGTCCTCTATACCACAAATAAAGACTGGCAAAGAATTCCACAATTTAGCCGCCAAGAGCCGGAATGAGCGGCCCCCAGCACGGCACAGTTTAGTCCTTGGTATAGTCACCAGATGTTGTCCTAAAGAGCGTAAGCTATGTTGGGGAATGTATGGCGTTAGAAGAGGCCGCAATAGCTCAGGGCTAGTACCTTTTAGGATTTTAAACGCCATGCATAGAGTTTTAAACTGGATCCTTACTTGGATCGGAAGCCAGTGTAAGCCTCTGATAGTGGCTCTGGCAGAACATCTACGTGGGAGTCCAACCAGTGCTCGAGCTGCCGAGCTTTGGACTCGTTGGAGTTGCAAGATCTCCGCTTTGTTAGCACCCAGAAGTAGAACGGTCGCATAGTCCGGGCGCGATAAGATCGTAGCCTGGACAATGAGCTGCCGAACTGGCGCATTAAAGTACCTCAGGATAGGGGGGAGACCTCTCAACAGGCCCACACAGGTCGCAGCCACCTTCTTCGTGTGGGTTTGAAAAATGAGAGCTGTTAGACGGACCGGGAGGGTCGGCCAAGGACAAGGGGAGAGGTCTCCGGGGAGAGCCGTCTCCAGCGATCGTACAGACAAGTAACTTCCCCCCCACAGATGTACACCACACAAGGATAAGGTTCAACGTCACTTTATAAGCAATTCTTTAAGTACGGTGAAATGGTACAAGGAGGTCTGGACTCAGGGGTCCCCTCTATTCTAGTCTCTTGGTTGGGTAAGGGAGTAGCGGGACAGTCTCGTTACCAATCTGGTGGATATGGTGGTAGATGAAATAGCTCACAATCCTCGAGCTCGGCGTTCTAGATGATCGGGCCGCGGCGGAGCCAGCAGGTCCCGGGATGGTTGAAGGTAGCGACGGTCCGCGGCAGAGCCAGCAGGTCCCGATGAAGGTGGTGGTTACAAACGGTCCGCGGCCACGCCAGCAGGTCCCGACGACGATGAAGGTTTCAGAAGGTTGCGGCAGCGCCAGCAGGCAGGTCGATAGTTCGCAAGGCAGGGCTACGGCAGCGCCAGTAGTCCGTCAAGGATGAGTTCTTCACTGCGTCTCTCGACTCCAGGATACAACTGCCTTCCTGCTCTGGAGCTGCCCCAGTTATAGGTCTGGCGCCCTTTGATGTCCGGACCCTCGCACTTGGAGGTCGGGAGGTCCGGGATGAGGGAGTCCAGACACCCAGCAGGGGGGTGGAGCCAGCGCCTGGGGGAGCTGGGGGCGATCGGCACCTGGCGGGGGAGAGCCATCAACACCTCTTTCTCCCATTGACCTGCCAAGTAGTCCGCTCACCTCCTGGGTGGATGGTGGTGCCGGGATGTCGGGCCTGGCCAGGCCCAGGGTTAGGGTCGATCGGAGGCCACGCGGCCTCGTGGTGCTGTGTCCAAGATGGCGCCCAGACCGGGCGAGAGGGCCGGTAGGGAATCGGGCCCATGATGTGGAGATGTTCAGGGGCAGGGGTCCCATATGAGACGGGAAACGGGTGGTTGTTGCGTGTAACACCTGAAGAGCCGGGCTCGGGCGTGGTCGTGCGGGGAGGGGGCAAGCCTTACACGTGGCCTGTCCAACATGCGTCCCTCCCAGCTGAAGGCGGGGAGAGTCACCCATCCTCTTGGGGACTCTCTTCGTCGAGGCGGAAAAAGCGTGACAGGCCATCTGCGTTGGCGTGGTCTTGCCCGGGTCGATGTTCCACAGTGAAGTCCATCCCCTGCAGGGAGATGGACCAACGCAGTAGTTTCGGGTTTTCCCCCCGCATCTGCATTAGCCACTGCAGGGGCCGATGATCGGTCTGTACCCGGAAGTGGGTGCCGAAGAGATAAGGCCGGAGCTTTTTGAGGGCCCACACCACGGCGAAGGCCTCCCTCTCGATGGTGCTCCAGCGTTGTTCTCGGGCCAGGAGCCGTCTGCTGATGAAAGCCACTGGCTGGTCAAGTCCTTCGGGGTTCAGCTGGGAAAGGACTGCCCCAATGCCATGGTCGGAGGCATCCGTTTGGACGATAAATTCCCGACTGTATTCGGGGGCCTGGAGCACCGGAGCGGAGCACATGGCGGCCTTCAGCTTCTCGAAGGCCGCTTGACAGTCTGGGGTCCAGTTGACCTTTTTTGGTTGGTTTTTGGATGTGAGTTCCGTGAGGGGCCCCACAATGCTGCCATAGTCCCTCACGAACCGCCTGTAGTAGCCTGTGAGTCCCAAGAAGGCGCGGACCTCGGTCTGGGTGATGGGGGGCTGCCAAGACTGGATGGCAGCGATCTTGAGTTGCAGAGGGGCCACCAGACCGCTTCCCACCTGGTGCCCGAGATAGGTCACGGACCCCTGGCCAATTTGGCATTTGCTGGCCTTGATCGTGAGGCCAGCTCGTTGGAGGGCCTGTAGCACCTCTCGGAGGTGGTGGAGGTGGTCGGACCAGTGGCGGCTGTACACAGCGATATCGTCCAGGTAGGCGGCGCTGAATTCTTTGAGTCCCGCCAGGACCTGGTTTACTAGCCGCTGAAATGTTGCTGGGGCATTCTTCATGCCGAATGGCATGACCTTGAAGTGGTAGTGGCCATCAGGGGTGGAGAAGGCAGATCGTTCTTGGGCCCGGGGTGTGAGACCGATCTGCCAGTAGCCCGCTGTCAGGTCGAAGATGCTGAGGTAGCGGGCAGCTCCCATGCGGTCGACTAGTTCATCTGCTCGGGGAATGGGGTGTGCGTCTGTTCTGGTGACCGCATTCAAGCCCCGGTAGTCGACGCAGAACCGGAGCTCAGGCGTGGTGCCGGGGGCGGCCGCTTTGGGGACCAGTACCACTGGGCTGGCCGAGGGGCTGTCTGAGGGCTCGATGACCCCGAGCGTGAGCATCTTGGCCACCTCCTCTTGGATGCAGGCCCGTACCCGATCTGGTACGCGGTAGGCCCGATGGCGGATAGGGGGACTGTCTCCAGTGTCCACGTCGTGTAAGCACCAGGGGGTGACCCCTGGGGTGAGGGAGAACAGGGTGGCGAACTGCAGCAGGAGGTCTCGGCAGCCTTGGCGCTGTTCCAGGGTGAGGGCCTCCGAGAGTCGGACCCCGTCCACGGAGCCGTCCTTCTCCCGAGTCCGTAGGAGGTCAGGGAGGGGTTCGGAGTCCTCCTCGGCTCCATTGTCTGTTGCCATCAGGAGGCTGAGCTCTGAGCGCACAAAGTGGGGTTTCAGTCTATTGGCGTGGAGGACCCGGAGAGGGTTCCGTGAAGATTCCATATCGATGAGATAGGTGACAGGGCTCTTGCGCTCGACGACTTTGAAGGGCCCCGTCCACTTGTCTTGCAGGGCGCACGGTTCGGTGGGAGACATTACCCACACTTGTTGGCCGGGTTCAAATTCGATGGAGGAGGCATTTTGATCGTACCACCTTTTCATGTCTTCCTGACTGGCCTCCAAGTTTGCTTTTGCCATCTCTCTGAACCGTCTGGTCTGGTTGCGGAGGGTTAGGAGGTACTTGAAAACATCTGGAGGGTTCTTTAGAGGGGGCATTTCCCAGCCTTCTTTGACTAGGCTGAGCGGCCCTCGCACAGGGTGTCCATACAAGAGTTCGAACGGGCTGAAGCCGAGGGACTTCTGGGGGACTTCTCGGTAGGCAAAGAGGAGGCACGGCAGTAGCACATCCCACTGGCGACGGAGGGGCTCTTCCAACCCCCCAATCATCCCTTTGAGCGTGCGGTTGAACCGCTCAACTAGTCCGTTTCCTTGAGGGTGATAGGGGGTCGTGAATCGGTAGGTGACCCCACACTGTTGCCAGAGGGACTTCATGTATTTTGAAATAAAGTTTGTGCCCCGGTCGCTGACGACTTCTCGGGGGAAGCCCACCCGGGAGAAGATCCCCATCAAGGCCCGGCCGACTCCCGGGGCTGTCACAGTCCGCAGGGGAACAGCCTCGGGGTAGCGGGTGGCGTGGTCCACCAGGCCCAGGATGAACCGATGTCCTTGTGCTGTACGGGGGTCCAGGGGCCCCACAATGTCTATCCCCACCCTCTCGAACGGGGTGGTGACCACTGGAAAAGGTTGCAGAGGTGCTTTGAGCTTGCGGCCGCTCTTCCCGCTGGCCTGGCACGTGGGGCAAGATCGGCAGTGCTGCAGTACATCGTTCCTCATCTTGGGCCAGAAAAAGTGGGTCACCAGGCGACTGTAGGTTTTGTCCTGACCCAGGTGGCCAGCCAGGGGGACATCGTGGGCCAGGTTTAGCAAGAAGTCTCTGAAGCGGAGGGGCACCACTAGCACTCGACTGGCCCCTAACTCTGCGATTCTCTGTTCGCTGTACAACAGGTCATTGTCCCAATAGACCCAATGGGTTCCAGAGGTATCCCCTGCACTCTGGGCGAGGGCTTGTTGGCGGAGTCCCTCGAGGGAGGGACAGGTCTTCTGCTCGTGGCGAAACTGTTCCTGGGTGGGCCCCCCCTCCTGACGCCACTGAGCCAGGCCGGGAAGGTCCTGAGGCTGAACGAGCCCCTCGGGAGTTTGCTCTGGAGGGACGGCCCGGTCGGTGTCTTCTACTGGGGCGACCGGGGGAGGAGGTGCCGGCCATTCAGGTTCTTCGGGTCGGGGGATGGCACGGGCAGCCATGGACCGGGTGGTTACGCACGCCCAGTCCGGGATGCCCAACATCCCCAGGTGCTCTCTTCTCTCTACGGCGGCCCACGGGGAACTCTCAAGATCATTTCCCAGGAGACAGTCTACGGGGGCATCATCTCGGACCGTCACCTTCAACATGCCGGAGACTCCTCCCCACTCGAAGGGGACGCAGGCCATCCGACATAGACTCTCCGAATTGTCGGCTGAACGGACAGGGCAGAGAACGTTCGGCAGGATCTGTTCTGGGGTCACCAGGTGACAGCGGACGGCCGTTACACTGGCCCCGGTGTCACGTAGGGCTTCGGCCCGGCGTCCATTAATGTTCACCCACTGACTGTACTTCCGGGTGTTGGCGGGCAGGGGGACCCGCGGGACCATGTCTTTTCCCCCTAGGCACGCTAGAACCATGGCGGCTGGTTCCCACTCTTGGTGTTCTTGCTCGTACTCCTCTTGTTCTTCGGAGATTTGTTCTTCCCCCAGGGCGGCGGCAGCCATCTGGCGGGGTCTCGGAGTCTGGCTCTGTGGACAATTCGGGTCGTTTGCGTAGTGGCCGACTCGCTGGCATCGGTGACACGTGACATTGGCTCTGTATCCCGGCCGCGCCGGGGTGTTGCCCCGGTTGGCCGGGGGTGGGGTGCTGGTAGCGGGAGCGGCCGGGGCGTTGTCTCTTCCTCGTCCCTGGCCCCCTCCTCCTCCTCGGGGACGGTGCTGACCTGGGTTGTTCCGGTTCTGTTCATGTGACCCATTCCGGCCCACACGGGTAATTTCCCACCGGTCAGCCTCGGCGGCGAGCTGCCGTGGATCAGTCAATTTACTGTCGAGGAGGTGCTGCCTGAGCTCGACGAAGCAGTTGTTTGATAGATGCTCCCATACCATGAGATTGAAGAGTTGCTCGTAGGTCGTTACGTTGCTTCCCTTGATCCAACCCTCGAAGGCTCTGCTGAAATAGTTCATGTATTCCACCCAAGTTGTACCCGGGATCCGGGTGCAGTCTCGGAACCTCTGGCGGTACATTTCGGGTGTGAGCCCATAGCGGGTGAGGAGGGTAGCTTTCATGTGGTCATAGGAGGTCATCAGATGGTCTGGGAGCTGTAGCAGGGCATCGCGGCCCTCATTGACGAACCTCCCCCATAGACCGGCTCCCCAGTCGTTTCGATCGATCCGGTGGGAGGTCATAGCGATCTCGTAGGCCTTGAACCATTGCTGTATGTCGTCATCTCGGAAATATTCTCGAACGACATCCTTGGGGATGTGTACCTTCTTTTCTGTTGCCCCCGGGGTGCGCGGCTGCTCGGGCACCCCTAATTCTTTGTTCTGCTTGCGTAAGTCTATCTCAGCTAGTTTGCGCTCGTGTTCATACGCCAATCTCTTCTCTTCAAGCTCTCTTTGTCTCTGTTTCTCTTCCCGTTCTTCTCGGAGCCGCAGATGTTCCAGGTTCAGTTTTTGTTCGGCTAATTTGAGTTTGCCATCCATTTTGAGCCGGGCCATTTCTAGTTCATGTAGTCGGTTTCTTTCTCGTTCTTGGATCTCATCTTGCGAGAGAACCGTTCTTCGCTCCTCGGGAGCCGTGGTGTCCTTCTCTGCTGCTGCGACATTTTGGTCCGGGGGTCTGACGGCCACGGTTTCTGCCCATGACTCAATGGCGTGCTTGAAATCGTCTTTAGTACTCAGACCGGTGGTAGCGATACCTAGTTCAATGCAGAATTGTTTCAACTCACGATGG
The DNA here is from genome assembly GCF_964263255.1 of Lissotriton vulgaris. Classification (NCBI taxonomy): domain Eukaryota; kingdom Metazoa; phylum Chordata; class Amphibia; order Caudata; family Salamandridae; genus Lissotriton; species Lissotriton vulgaris. The sequence continues at coordinate 1,578,168,257 of NC_141696.1, forward strand.
CTGTATTCTTCCAATTTCTCCATCTGGAATTTTTCGGTGGATCCGCTTTCTTTGGTCGACATTGTGGTTTTGTCGTGGGGTGAGCTACTCTCTGTACGATTACGCGTTGATTCGGATCGCGCCGCTGGCCACCAATGTTAGACGGACCGGGAGGGTCGGCCGAGGACAAGGGGAGAGGTCTCCGGGGAGAGCCGTCTCCAGCGATCGTACAGACAAGTAACTTCCCCCCCACAGATGTACACCACACAAGGATAAGGTTCAACGTCACTTTATAAGCAATTCTTTAAGTACGGTGAAATGGTACAAGGAGGTCTGGACTCAGGGGTCCCCTCTATTCTAGTCTCTTGGTTGGGTAAGGGGGTAGCGGGACAGTCTCGTTACCAATCTGGTGGATATGGTGGTAGATGAAATAGCTCACAATCCTCAAGCTCGGCGTTCTAGATGATCGGGCCGCGGCGGAGCCAGCAGGTCCCGGGATGGTTGAAGGTAGCGACGGTCCGCGGCGGAGCCAGCAGGTCCCGATGAAGGTGGTGGTTACAAACGGTCCGCGGCCACGCCAGCAGGTCCCGACGACGATGAAGGTTTCAGAAGGTTGCGGCAGCGCCAGCAGGCAGGTCGATAGTTCGCAAGGCAGGGCTACGGCAGCGCCAGTAGTCCGTCAAGGATGAGTTCTTCACTGCGTCTCTCGACTCCAGGATACAACTGCCTTCCTGCTCTGGAGCTGCCCCAGTTATAGGTCTGGCGCCCTTTGATGTCCTGACCCTCGCACTTGGAGGTCGGGAGGTCCGGGATGAGGGAGTCCAGACACCCAGCAGGGGGGTGGAGCCAGCACCTGGGGGAGCTGGGGGCGATCGGCACCTGGCGGGGGAGAGCCATCGACACCTCTTTCTCCCATTGACCTGCCAAGTAGTCCGCTCACCTCCTGGGTGGATGGTGGTGCCGGGATGTCGGGGCCTGGCCAGGCCCAGGGTTAGGGTCGATCGGAGGCCACGCGGCCTCGTGGTGCTGTGTCCAAGATGGCGCCCAGACCGGGCGAGAGGGCCGGTAGGGAATCGGGCCCATGATGTGGAGATGTTCAGGGGCAGGGGTCCCATATGAGACGGGAAACGGGTGGTTGTTGCTTGTAACACCTGAAGAGCCGGGCTCGGGCCTGGTCGTGCGGGGAGGGGGCAAGCCTTACACGTGGCCTGTCCAACAAGAGCCACATCCATCCAAACTCCCAAGTTCTTAACTACTGGCTTAGGTGTTGGCATGGTGCCCAGCGAAGCCGGCCACCAATGCTCATTCCAGAGGGAGATGTTTTTTCCTACCAGCATCACTTCCGTTTTGCAGGCATTTAGCTGTAAACAGTTATCAATCATCCACTGAGCAACTGCAGCCATCCCATCTCTGAACCTCGTGGCTGATATAGAAGGGCCTTCTGCTAAGGTAATGACCAGCTGAGTATCGTCAGCATACGATACCAGCGTTAGGCCCCGATCTTTTGCCACAACCGCAAGAGGTTGTACATAAAGATTGAACAAAGTCGGGCTCAACGCAGAGCCCTGCGGAACCCCCTGGCCGATGGAATGGGCTTGAGATAAGAATGGTGGTGCCGAGACCCGGAAGGATCTGTCAGAAAGAAATGCTCGAAACCATTCCAGGGCCCGGCCCGTCATCCCTATTGCCTCCAGGCGATACGACAAGATGTCATGAGACACCGTGTCGAAGGCAGCGCTAAGATCTAATAATATAAGCGCTGCACTCTGACCGGCATCAAGGATCGATCTTAAATGCTTTAGCTATCCTCCAGTGATTTGCTGCTTGGCAGGCTACTTGTTTGCCGGAAGTGTCCAGCAGTTTTGACTCTTTGTCTGGAGGTGGGGCATCACCGGAGGCTTGGGAGTTGGGCTGCTTCCTAGCATTGGTCACTACCGGTGAATCGAAGGGGAGTTGACCTTTAATGTAGGTGGGATCATTAGGGGTGGGTTTATAATATTTATCAATCCGAGGATTGAGAATTCTGGTCCTGACGGGGTCTTTGAAGATGTCTGGAGCATGTTTGATGACACCTTTAACCCCTTAAGCGCTGCGCCCGTCCTGCGGCCGACGGCACCACTACCTCGGGAGTGCTGCCGTCGGCCGTTGGACGTTCCAACTGCACCTGCGCAATGGAACGTTCAGCACTGGAGCTGGACGTTCCAAAGCAGCTAAGGTGTTAAGCATGGGTAATGTTTGCACTGTCCTTTGTGATTATGCAAAAGTGTCTACCAGGAAATCCTCCTCTGTGAGGCCTGACTGCATTTGCACGCCATTACATTGGGCAGCCCTATCAATGAGCTGACTAAAGCCAATGTCATCTGGGGGAGATGGTCTGGTTGGGTATGCCTCTGGACCAGGAAGGTCCGGAGGATCTACAGGGTGACTGTAGTCATTGTAGGAGAGTAGGGTCTGCAATCCGATGGACACCCCAGAATTTTGCTTTTTGCTTCACTGGTTTACGACTTTCCCTGGCTGTGGGCCTGCTAATCAGACCCACAGCATAGCTGTTCTCTCTCTAAATTGACATCCATGTACTTTAGGTGAATTTACCAATTGGTATTGGGTCACTTTTGTAAGTCCCTGTACAGTGTACTATAGGTACCCAGGGCATAAGTGCACCCAAGGCCTACCAGGGGCTGCAGCATATATTATGCCACCCCTGGCTGGCCATCTAAACAGACACAACTGGCTGGTAACGCAGCTGGGGCAAGGTGGTGTAATCACCCTTTGCTGTAGATATAGTATACCTATGTCTAACCTCAAAATGGACACATATACTCCTATAAGTCACTCCTATGGCAGGCCTTATCAATCCTGAAGGCAGAGTGCTTGGAATTATGTGAGATGGTGCTCTAGCATGAGCTGAGCCTGTCTGCAGCTTTCGGAACCATGTCCTTATAGCTGTTCCATGATAACGCTATACCATATACTCTTAAGTGCATTATAATCCTCGCGGTTATTGCTAACTTTGGCATAGCATTATCGAAACAGGTCCTGTAAGGTGTCATACGCTTTGGAATACTACCCCCTCGTGAGTTCTGGCAACGGGGGTAGATTCCACCCTTCTAGTGGGATAAGACATGTATGTAACTGTAACCCCGGTTAAAGTTAACCCGAGCCTCAGCATCACAAAATGGATGCTGCTGCCACAGACACAAGTCTGATCACCTGCTGCTGGGAGTCCTTCCAGCGAGGGAGACAAAGGGTTTCCTGCCTGGGGAGGTGCCAGCACCACCCCAGACAGGACTTTGTGTATCCAGATAGGCAGGGCTGAAAGGAATGAGACATGCCTGGGGCACACAAGGTGTCCCTGTGCATACCCCGATTCAAACCAGTTGCTGGGGCACTCCAGCCCCAGCTCTGGCACGAAACCGGACAAAGGATAGGGGGTGTAACCACCCCCTTCCTGCTCCCACCCATGGGAGGGACATTGTCACTAGTACAGCCCCCTTTAGCAGAATAAAGGAAGGAGCTGGTCCCATTCCAAATTAGATTATCCTGAACAACTTTACAAGAAACTCTGGACTTTGACGTTCTGCTCCACAGAAGACTGAAGATATCTCCCTTGTGGCTAAGGAGTGACCACCCTGCACAAGCAGGCACCATCAAGCGTCCTAGCGGTTAACTTTGTCGTCCTTCCTGCCGGAACCAGACCTCAGAGCTCGAAGAGACCTGGACTCCCAGACCTCTACCCACATCTGCAGCACAGCTGAGACGCGTGGGTGCGACGAGACACGTGGGACCGGCCATCTTTGAAGAACTGCCCTTCGCTTCCAGCACAACTTCTGAGGTACCCTCGAGAAAGTGCTTTGGGGATTGAGAAGCCCCAGCCCCGAGAAGCTCCTGCACCGAAGACCAGCCCTCCAGCATCTACAAGATCTGCGTGGGGCTCTTCTGCTTGGTTGCTACTCGACGCGTTGTCTGGTCACTTGCCGGCTGGCTAGTGGCCTCCTAGACAAGAAAACCTTAAAACAACACCGCTGGTCTGGTTGCTCCAGACTGGCCCTTGCTTCCCTGCAAAGGAAAGTACCCCAGACCCTCCTGGTCCGCACCAGACGCCATCTTCACTTGCCGCATTGGTTGAATTTGCCAAGGTATGTTGACTCCGATCCCGGAACCAACACCGCCGACAGCGAGAGCCTGCGTGGGACAGCTCGTGCCTCCATACTGGTCGTCGAAGACACCTCCTGGTTCACGTGGCTGCAGAGTCAAGTGTCACCTCTTCACCTGATCGCGACAACATCATCTGGTTCCTTCCTGGTTCCACGCCGGTCACTGGCTAGTGACTTTGAACACTGTCCTCTCTGCTTTCAGGTCTCCATCTTCTCCGATCCGCCCTTGGATCACTCCGGACATCTTCCTCCTGGTCGCCTGCAGCATCTTTCTCCAAGGCTCCATTGACTTCAACGCGGAAACCCGACACACTTTCACACCTATGCACCCATAGCCGTGGGTGAGGTAACGAGAGCATTTTGGTGCTCATAGGTAGATTGACTCTCCTAGTGTCCAGGTATCCTGTAGTTTTAGTCTCAACCAGTCGGAACTGTCCTTACTCACCTATTTTGTAAATTGTTTGTGCCCATTGACTTTGCATTGAAACCCGCGTGTGTGTTCTAGCACTGCAGACGCGTCCCGTGGGCCTCCTGCTCCTTACCTAAGGTTAGGGTAGTGTAGCCCCAGCGATTCTACAGCCTCTGGACATCCTCATTTCTTCTATCGTCCTACTTATACCATTTACTTAGTATATGGTTTGCCGTGCCCTTAGGGCACCATTGTAATTTGTGCGACTTATTGTATTTTTCTGAAGAGTATTGTTATGTGCCTAGCCCTCTGATCTCATAAAGAGTTCAGAGGTGTTTCTTAGTAATAAGTATATTGTTTATTTTCATAACAACCTGTGTGGTGTCCTTTCATCTGGTATTCAAGGGGTTATATGTGGTAAAACAGCTGGCTTCACGTGCCAAAAGAGTTTAGCCTAAGACTGCTTTGTCCATGCTACCATTAGGATAGCTGGTCTATAAGGTTGACTTACAACCAATCACCATAAGGGTTGTTTGGACTGACACAAGGTGATCACTAGAACTAGTGAGCATCATATATCAGGCCAACTTCTCACATGTGTCCTGTGGTATGTTAGTGTTATCATCAGGATCATTGAAGGGGTCATTATTTCCACCCCCTAGGTCAACATCATCATCCTGTGGTGGTGGTGAGTATGGGGGAAGTATAGGAGACTTTGGAGGAGAAAGGCTCAGTAGAAAGAACAGAAGAAGAGGGTCTAAATGGTGAAGTTGCACAGTCTTTTTTCTTCACAGTCACCTCAGGAATGTGAGGGGTGTCAAATTTTCCCTAGTTTGAAGGAGAACTAATAATATGGCCTGTTTTAGGGTCCACATGCAGTATTTTCTGTTTTGGATCTATGGGATCTGGTAGAAACAGTTCTTCCTCATTGGTGTGTGCTTTCGGCACCAATTTTTTCGGTTCTGGACATGGTTTAGGTTTGTCTGGAGCCTTTGTAGGGGTTTTTAGCTCCTTCGGCTTCGGTGTCGAGTCCGAAATCTTTTTCGGATCCAAAGGTTTTTGAGGTGTCCTCGGTTCCGTGGCCTTTTGGTTTTTCGTTGCTGAAGTACTTGACATCGGGATCTTTTTAGAGACAGCGGGATATGTTCTTGCTTTCGGTACTGACGGTGCTTTTGTGGAACTGATGTGCGGCTTGCTCGGTTCCGAGCCGCCGGAAGAGTTTTCTTTAGTCTTCGGATCCGGGCCCAGAGGCGGGGCTTCTGAAGTGTTCTTTCGGTCTTAACTAAGGCGTTCAGGCGAAGTTTTGACCAGAGCCTTCTTTTTGGAATGGGTAGGGTCAGGGGCAGTTGTACTCACTCATTGACCTGGAGTGATGTGGTCATCGGAGTCGTTGTCATCGGCCTTGGATACGATATCGAGCTCCTCTGAATCCTCTGCCTCCGGGACGTCCAGGCCTTCATTGAAGATATCTTCTGGCACCAGTGCCGATCGTTGCGCCATGATGTGTCGTCGAGCCTGGCGATCACGGATAGTTTTCTTGAAGCGAAAAGAGGCGCAGGCCTGGCAATGTTTTTCTTCGTGTTCAGGCGAGAGACAAAGGTTGCAGACTTTGTGATGGTCGCTGTGTGAAAATTTAGCTCCACACTGGGGCATTTTGTAAATGGAGTCCGTTCCATTAGCCGTAGGCCCGAATGGCGTCGAAAGGCCCAGTGGCCTGCGTCGATGACCAGAACCGGCAGGTTCTTGAGTTATCGCGTCATGGCACGAGAACGAAACAATACTGTATATTTGTGATGTTTTGTGCATCAAAAAGGTCTGGAACACGGTACCGAAGCACAAGTTACTGCTTGTGTAACGATATATCTGTAAGAGACATTAGTTAGTGATAGATTCCTTACCTTAGAATATCCCCAGGCGTCAGACTGGATCCGGAAAGTTTTGCGTAGCAGTACCCTTGCGCGTCGGTAGGCGTCGTCTGCGGCTCCGCGTCCGTCATCGGCGTCGTGGGCGCCGTGATGACGTCGTCGGAGTACTTAGACGCCGCCTCCGCGTGCTGACGTCAGTTCTTAGCCACAGCTTTTCCGCGCCAGAAGCGCAGAGCCATGACCTAAACCGACACTGGTGCCAAGAAACTAGGGCCCTGAAAGGGGATGACCTTAACCCTAGATATCGGTTCGCAGAACGGGGAGGATGGGTGGGTCGGTAAGGAATCTATCACTAACTAATGTCTCTTACAGATATATCGTTACACAAGTAGTAACTTGTGCATCTGAAAGAGACACGTTAGTGATAGATTCCTTACCTTAGAATAGATACCCCAGCAATACCATCCCCGTGGTGGTGGGTCTGCGAACCAATATTCACACCAGAAAGTCCCGTAGAACGGAACGGCCGAAGTAGCCGTCCCTCCGGACTTGACTGTCCAGGCAGTAGTGTCTTGCAAACGTGTGCAACGAGGCCCACGTAGCTGCCTGGCAAATGTCCTGCAAGGGCACACCTCGGCCCAAGGCAGTTGTAGTGGCCGCGGCTCGAGTGGAATGAGCCCTCAGCCCAACAGGGGGTTCCTTCTTAGCTAAGGAGTAACACGCCTGGATGCACATGATAATCCATCGAGAAATGGTCCTCTTGTGCACCGCTTTCCCTTTCTTAGCGCCCGCGTACCCAACAAAGAGTTGATCATCCACCCGGAACTGGTGTGTGCGATCCAGATAGAACGAGAGCGCACGTTTTGGGTCCAGACGGTGGAGCCTCTCCTCCTCTCTCGAGGGGTGCGGAGGCGGAAAGAAGGTGGGCAATGTGATGGACTGCCCAATGTGGAAGGCCGTGACCACCTTAGGCAAGAAGGAGGGCCTAGTCCTCAAAACATCCTTGTCCGGATGGACTGAAAGGATGTTTTGAGGACTAGGACCCCAACCACCTACAATGCATCCTTCTCAACACCCGCTCGGTCCACAGACACGCCATTGACCTATGGAATCTACTAGACACCATTTCTCCAGACGTCGCCTTCCTAACGGAAACATGGATGAACGCTTCCTCCGCACCAGACATCACCATTGCCATCCCTGAAGACTATAAGATCACTCGCAAAGACCGTACCAGCCACACAGGAGGAGGAATCGCTATCGTCCATAAGAAATCAATCCGCATCTCAACCAGCTCTGACGCCAACCTCGCCAACTCCGAACACCTTCACTTCCAAATACACATCGACCCCAAGACCACACTCAGAGGCACCCTCCTCTACAGACCACCAGGACCCCGCGCAAAATTCAGTGAAGACATCACGGACTTCATCACTCCACACGCACTCCCCTCCAAAGAATACATCCTTCTGGGAGACCTCAACTTTCACCTTGAAAAGATCAACGACCGCAACACCACCACCCTCTTGGACAACCTCGGACTTAAACAACTGGTCACTTCCCCCACCCACATCGCAGGTCACACACTCGACCCCATCTTCACCTCCAGCAACCATGTCTCCTTCAGCCACACTACGGATCTCCTCTGGACTGACCACAGCTGCGTTCACTTCACCTACAACAAGCCCAAACCCACCAACCACCTCCAACCAACTCTGCAAAGAAACTGGAACAAAATCACCACCGACCAGATCTCCTCATCGCTCCTTCTAAACACCCCAGCCCACTCCTCGGACCCTAACCTAGCCGCCGCCAACTTCACCCTATGGTTATCCAACACCGCCGACACCTTAGCACCACTGAAAAAACGTCAAAGCAAACCTGGCAACAAGAAGGCCTCATGGTTCAATGATGATCTCAAGAAGTCCAAGAAACTCTGCCGCACCCTTGAAAAAGCTTGGAAAAAAGACCCAACCACCAGCACCAAGGACGCCTTCAAAAACGCCACCCGCACTCACCACCAACTAATCCGAAAGGCCAAGAAAACAGCATTCAAGGATCGACTTGACAACAACGCCCACAACAGCAAGGAACTTTTCAACATCGTCAAGGAGTTTTCCAATCCCTCGGCCAACTCCAATGACATCACCCCCTCTCAAGCCCTCTGCGACTCCCGAGCCTCATTCTTCCACAACAAGATTGCAGACATCCACAACAGCTTCGACAACCAACCCGGAGTCCAACCCACCCAACCACATGCTGAACACTCCCCCCCCGCGAACACCCTTAACGACTGGAACCCAATCTCCACTGAGGACACCATCCGCCTGATGAACTCCATCCACTCAGGATACCCCACAGACCCATGTCCTCACCACATCTTCAACAAAGCAGACTCCGTCATAGCACCGCAACTCCGAGACGTCATCAACTGCTCCTTCAACTCCGCCACCTTCCCGGAAAACTGGAAACACGCTGAACTCACCGCCCTTCTGAAAAAACCCACAGCGGACCCCACCGAACTAAAAAATTACCGACCCATTTCGCTCCTTCCATTCCCGGCCAAAGTAATCGAGAAAGCTGTCAGCAACCAGCTCGCCGCTTTCCTCGGAGCCAACAAATCCCTCGACTCCTCACAATCTGGCTTCCGAGCAAAACACAGCACCGAGACCGCCCTCATCGCAGCAACAGACGACATTCGAACTCTACTGGACAATGGAGACACAGTCGCCCTCATCCTCCTCGACCTCTCTGCAGCATTCGAAACAGTCTGCCACAGCACCCTTTTACAACGCCTCAGCAACATCGGAATACAAGGAAAAGCACTTGAATGGATCACCTCGTTCCTCACCGGAAGAACCCAGAGAGTCCGCCTTCGACCATTCAAGTCCAAGGCCACCGAAGTCATCTGTGGCGTACCACAAGGATCCTCACTCAGCCCCACCCTCTTCAACGTATACATGAGCCCCCTCGCGGCCATCGCCCGCCAACACAACCTCAACCACATCTCTTACGCGGAAGACACTCAACTAATCCTTTCTCTCACCAAGGACCCCAGCACCGCCAAAACTAACCTACACGAAGGAATGAAAGAAGTTGCTGAATGGATGAAACACAGCCGTCTGAAACTGAACTCAGATAAAACAGAAGTCCTCATCCTAGGTACATCCCCCTCTGCATGGGACGACTCTTGGTGGCCGGAAGCCCTTGGAAAAGCACCCATCCCGACAGACCACGCACGGAACCTAGGCGTTATCCTGGATTCTTCACTTTCAATGAACAGACAAGTCAGCGCCGTATCCTCATCCTGCTTCAACATTCTTCGCATGCTCAAAAAAACATTTCGCTGGATCCCCACCGAAACCAGGAAAACAGTCACCCATGCTCTGGTCACGAGCCGACTGGACTACGGAAACACCCTCTACGCAGGTACTACCGCTAAACTCTAGAAGAAACTCCAACGAATCCAAAACGCCTCAGCCAGAATCATATTAGACATCCCACGCAACGAACACATCTCTGGTCACCTGAAAGACCTCCACTGGCTACCCGTCAATAAGAGAATCACTTTCCGACTGCTAACCCACGCACACAAATCACTCTACGACATCGGACCAGAATGCCTCAACTCACGACTGTCCTTCTACACCCCCTCCCGCCAACTACGTTCTTCCAGCCAAGCCCTCGCCACTGTACCTCGCATCAACAAGACCACCATGGGAGGCAGATCCTACTCATACCTGGCTGCTAAATCATGGAACTCACTCCCCACTTACCTTCGCCTTACCCAGAACCACCTAGCATTCAGAAAGCAACTTAAAACGTGGATATTTGACAAGTAATCCTCCTCCCCTTCCTTAGCGCCTTGAGACCCTCTGGGTATGTAGTGCGCTATATAAATTATCTGACTTGACTTGACTTGACTTGACTTACAAGAGAGGGCCTGGAGCTCATTTACTCTCCTGGCAGAGGTGATGGCTACCAGGAAGGCAGTCTTCAAAGAAAGAAGGCGAAGTGGACAGTTGTGAAGTGGCTCAAAGTGAGCGCACATCAGGAATGTTAGAACCAGGTTCAAGTCCCACTGAGGCATCACGAAGGGAACAGGAGGAAAAGTATGAGTGATGCCCTTCAGGAATCTGTTTACGATAGGGGCCTTGAACAAAGAAGGCTGGTCAGGCAGCCTCAGAAAGGCTGAAAGAGCCGAAAGATAGCCCTTGATAGTGCCCAGAGCAGAGCCCTGCTGGGCAAGAGAAAGAAGGAAGAGAAGGACCTCAGAGAGAGGGGCATTGAGGGGATCCACAGCCTTTGCTGTGCACCATGCCACAAATCTGTTCCACCTGCAGGCGTATACCGTCTTTGTGGAGGGACGCCTGGCTGCCAGAACGATGTTGCAAACTTCAGGAGGCAAGTCAAATGGCCTCAACTGTCGCCGCTCAATCTCCATGCATGGAGGTGGAGACTGGACAGGTTCGGGTGGAGGACCGTCCCCTGCTGCTGCGACAGAAGGTCCTCCTGAAGAGGCAGACGAACCGGGGGATCGACTGAAACTGAGTAGCTCGGGATACCAGTACCTTCGTGCCCAGTCCGGAGCCACAAGGATGACTTGGGTCCGGTCGCGCTTGATCTTCTTCAGCACTCTGGGCAGAAGAGGTATAGGCGGAAAGGCGTACAACAGACCGCAGCTCCACTCGCAACGAAAAGCGTCTCCAAGCGAGCGCCGCCTTGGAAATTTCAACGCGCAGAACTGATGACATTGCGCGTTCTCTTCGGTGGCGAATAGATCTAACCAAGGCTCTCCCCATCGCAGAAAGAGGCCTTGCGCCACGTCCGAGTGCAGACGCCATTCGTGATCCATCGAGCACCGACGGCTGAGTTCGTCCACCCTGGCATTCAGAGAACCTGCCAGGTGTTGAACCACCAGAGTCACGCCCTGATGTTCCAGCCATTGCCAGAGGCGCAGAGCCTCCTGGCATAGGGTCCACGACCCCACCCCGCCCTGTTTGTTGCAGTACCACATGGCGGTGGTGTTGTCTGTGAACACCTGTACTGCACTCCCTCGGACAGACGGGAGGAATGCTTTCAGTGCCAGACGAATCGCCCGTAGCTCCAACAGATTGATATGGAGCCGGGACTCCGCCGGAGACCAGAGTCCTCTGATCTCCGCCTCTCCCAAGTGGCCTCCCCAGCCCTGGAGGGACGCGTCCGTCACAACTACGCGCTCCGGTTGGGGAAGGGAGAGGGATCTGCCGTTGACCCAATCGCGGTCCGTGAGCCACCACTGCAGCTGTCTCGCAGTGCCCTCCGAGATCAGGACATGGTCGGACAGGTTGCCCCGGTGCTGGGCCCACTGAAACTTTAGGTCCCACTGCAGAGCCCGCATCCACCACCGTGCGTGATGCACCAGAAGGATGCAGGAGGCCATCAGCCCCAGAAGCCGCAGCGTCAACCTGACCGAAACCCGGGATAACGGCCTGAAGATCGGAATCAGGGCCTGTGTATCCCGGACTCGCTGTTCGGGTGGGTAAACCCGAAACTGCGCCGAGTCGAGAACCGCTCCGATGAAAAGGAGCTTCTGAGAGGGGCACAGGTGTGACTTCGGCACATTGATGGAAAATCCCAGCCGGTGCAGGAGATCCGCCGTAGTCTGGAGGTGGTTGACGACTGCCTGGGGCGAGCCCGCCTTAAACAACCAGTCGTCTAGGTAGGGGAAGACTGAAACCCCTAACCTGCGCAGGTGAGCTGTGACCACCGCCATCACCTTCGTGAACACCCGTGGGGCGCTGATAAGGCCGAAGGGGAGCACGGTAAACTGAAAGTGCTCGAGGCCTACCGTGAACCGCAGGTAACGCCGGTGGGCCGGCAGGACGGGGATGTGGAAATACGCATCCTGCAAGTCCAACGCTACCATCCAGTCTCCTGGGTCTAGGGCAGCCAAGACCTGAGCCAGTGTCAGCATTTTGAACTTCTCCTTCCGGAGGAAGCCGTTGACGTTCCTCAGATCCAAGATAGGGCGTAGGCCCCCTTTGCCCTTCTTGGGTACCAGGAAGTAGTGGGAGTAGCAACCACGTCCTACTTCTCGCCCAGGAACGCGCTCGATGGCCCCCTTGGCCAAGAGGGCCGAAATTTCCTCCTGCAGGAGCCGCAAGTGATCCCCCGATACGCGGTGGTGTTGCGGTGGCATGGCTTGAGGGGTCGTCTCGAAGGGGAGGGAGTAGCCCCTTCGGACGATCTGCAGCACCCACCTGTCCGAAGTGACTGTGCGCCAGTGAGAGTGGTGATGGCGAACCCTGCCTCCCACTGGCGTCACATGGGCCGAAAAGCACGGACTAGGAGGGTTTAGAGGCGGATGCTGCGGGGGCAGGTGTGGACTGGCTCTGCCTGTTTCCCCGACCACCTCCTCGGCGGTTTCCACGGCCGCCGCCGCGCTGGACGACAGTTTGTGGCAATTGGCTGGCGGCACGTGTGGGGGCGCCCCTTCCTTGGCCACGAAAGGGGCGAAAGGCACTCATTTGCTGGCGCGGGGCCGAGAGGCCCAAGGACTTGCCCGTAGCCCTGGAGTCCTTGAAGCGCTCAAGCGCGTGATCTGCCTTGTCGCCAAAGAGGCGACGGCCATCGAACGGCATGTCCATGAGTGTATTCTGGACGTCTGCCAAGAAGTTGGCGGATTTCAGCCAGGCGTGGTGTCGTATCGCCACCGTTGAGCCATCGCTCTGCCCAGCGAGTCAGTAGTATCCAGTCCGCACCTGATATTATACTTCGCTGCGTCCCGGCCCTCCAATAGGGCTTGGCCGAGTTTGGCCCGTACCTCCAACGGACACTCTGGCAGCACTTCCGCCACCGTTTCCCACAGAGAGTGGGTGTAACGGCCCATGAGGCATGCGGTGTTGGAAGACCGCAGTCCCAAGCTGAGGGACGAGAACACCTTTTTGCCATAGGCCTCGTACCTCTTGGATTCCCTCTTGGGAGCCGTCGGGAAGGCGGTCTGGGAGTTAGAGGCCTGGATAACCAGACTCTCGGGGGTGGGGTGGGTGGACAGGAAACATGGGTCGCCCGGGGCCGGGCGGTGGCGTCTGGCCACGTTCCTATCCACAGGCGAACCTGTGGCGGGCCTGGACCAAGTGCCCAAAAGAACGTCCGTCAAGGCCTCATTAAACGGCAGCAGAGGCTCCACGGAGCATGACTGCGGCTTAAGGACCTCAGTGAGGAGGTTAGTCCTCACGGCCGCGACGGGGAGCTCAAGGCCCAAGGCATTAGCAGCCCTCATCAACACCACACTATATGTAGCGCCCTCCTCCGATGCCACGGTCGGAGGAGAGACTAACCCAGTGTCTGGAGAGGTGTCCAGGCCACTGGCCTCCCCAAGGTCTCCTGTCCAGTCCATGTTAGACTGACATTCCCTTGTCAGAGGGTCCTCAGACCCCTCCCAATTCTCCTCGTCCCCCATCTCCTGACATTCAGGGTCATAAGTTAATGGGTTGGGTTCATAGAATTGAAATTCTCAGGACGACGCCGGAGGGGACACCACACAGACCGACGCCGGGGGGGTCGTAAGGTCCACCGGTGACGATCCAACGCCCGACGAGGGCCTAGCCGCGTCCCGCGGCGCCGGGCCCGAAGGCACCGACGACGCCGGGGCCGCTGTGCCCTGCGGCGCCGAGCCCGAGGGCACCGGCGGCGTCGGGATCGTGGGGCCCTGCGGCGCCGGACCCGAAGGCGCCGGCGGCGTCGAGGCCGAAGCACCCGACGGCGTCGGGGTCGCAGCCCCCGACCCACTAGGGCCCCCAGACGGGTTCACTGGGCCCGAAGGCGCCGCGGAACCCGTCAGAGAAGAAAGGGACCTCATGGCCATGAGGAAGCACTCGATCTCCGGCGTCGCGTTCAGCCCAGGGACCGGGGGGTATGGGGCCGAACGCGGCGCCCGCGACTCACGAGGAGCCGCGTGGGCGGTGTCACCCGAACCCCCGGCCGCATCGCGCGAGCGTCAGGGGGGGTCGGAAGAGCGATGATGTCTCTTCGACTTCTTATGCTTATTACCTGACGACTTGGACCCGGAGGAGTGGCGCCGACTCCCGGAGCTGTGACGGCTCCGTCCCCGCGACCTGTCCCTCGACCTCCCGTGGGACCGGGACCGGGACCTCACACGGCGCGGGGCCGACTGGCCGATCTCGAGTCGCCTGCGGGACCGCTCCCGCCTGGCCTTCCTCGAGAGGGCCCGACAGTCGGAGCAGGCCTCGTCGTCATGGTCGACGCCCAAACACATCAGGCACAAGCGGTGGGGATCCGTAACCGACATGGTACGGTCGCACTCGTCGCAATGCTTGAAGCCGGGCATCCCTAACGGCACCGTTGGAGTCGTAAAGACTTCGAGATGGATCAAACAGATCAAAAAGGTTTGTCAAAAAGTGACTAGGGAACTGCTCTTTCCAGATCTGTGCTGGCTGGCGCGGAAAAAAGAAGAACTGACGTCAGCACGCGGAGGCGGCGTCTAAGTACTCCGACGATGTCATCACGGCGCCCACGACGCCGACGACGGACGCGGAGCCGCAGACGACGCCTACCGACGCGCAAGGGTACTGCTACGCAAAACTTTCCGGATCCAGCCTGACGCCTGGGGATATTCTAAGGTAAGGAATCTATAACTAACGTGTCTCTTTCAGATTTGGAGCACTGAAGTTACATCCGAACCCAAAGGCAATCTAAGGATGGAGTCGATGCCCATGCGCTCTATCATCCAAAGGAGAAGTCACCTCTCTCATGAACACAAAGACTTCTTCCAAGATAACAACAAGGTGCAAGCATCCGAGCCCAACACCAGATGGCGATCTATGCATAAGTATGAATTCTGCAGCTCATATGCCTCGAACATAATGTTTTGCTTCCTGACATAATCAGAGGAGAGCGGTACAAAAGGGGGTGGTGATGGACGGACGATCTGAATCAATCAAACACTCACACCCAGTCAAAAGATCTGGGTTTAATCCATCACCGTTCTTTAGCCCACTCTGCCACCCCAGTTCAGACATGGCTATATGCAAATCAGTCTGACCCTGTACCTCATGGGAACAGTCCAGCCCGAACTGCCAAGCCATGTCTTCCCTGGACCGGAAACAAGCTTCCGAGGACCGGTTTCTGGCATTCCAGCCGTCTTCAGCCCGGCTTACTTGAATCCAGTGGCAAAGTGAGCAAGGGACTCACGTCTGAGCATACCCTGCCACACTTATGGCAGCCAAAAGCGGTACAAAAGGGGGTGGTGATGGACGGAGCATCTGAATCAATCAAACACTCACACCCAGTCAAAAGATCTGGGTTTAATCCATCACTGTTCTTTAGCCCACTCTGCCACCCCAGTTCAGACATGGCTATATGCAAATTAGTCTGACCCTGTGCCTCATGGGAACAGTCCAGTCCGAACTGCCAAGCCATGTCTTCCCTGGACCGGCAACAAGCTTCGATGGACCGGTTTCTGGCATTCCAGCCGTCTTCAGCCCGGCTTGCTTGAATCCAGTGGCAAAGTGAGCAAGGGACTCACGTCTGAGCATACCCTGCCACACTTATGGCGGCAAAAGCGGTACAAAAGGGGGTGGTGATGGACGGAGCATCTGAATCAATCAAACACTCACACCCAGTCAAAAGATCTGGGTTTAATCCATCACCGTTCTTTAGCCCACTCTGCCACCCCAGTTCAGACATGGCTATATGCAAATCTGTCTGACCCTGTGCCTCATGGGAACAGTCCAGCCCGAACTGCCAAGCCATGTCTTCCCTGGACCGAAAACAAGCTTCCTAGGACCGGTTTCTGGCATTCCAGCCGTCCTCAGCCCGGCTTGCTTGACTCTTTGTCTGGAGGTGGGGCATCACCGGAGGTTTGGGAGTTGGGCTGCTTCCTAGCATTGGTCATTACCGGTGAATCGAAGGGGGGAGTTGACCTTTAATGTAGGTGGGATCATTAGGGGTGGGTTTATATTATTTATCAATCCGAGGATTGAGAATTCTGGTCCTGACGGGGTCTTTGAAGATGTCTGGAGCATGTTTGATGACACCTTTAAGCATGGGTAATGTTTGCACTGTCCTTTGTGATTATGCAAAAGTGTCTACCAGGCAGTCCTCCTCTGTGGGGCCTGAATGCATTTGCACGCCATTACATTGGGCAGCCCTATCAATGAGCTGACTAAAGCCAATGTCATCTGGGGGAGATGGTCTGGATGGGTATGCTTCTGGATCAGTGAGGTCTGGAGGATCTACAGGGTGACTGTAGTCATTGTAGGAGAGTAGGGTCTGCAATCCTGTGGTCACCCCAGATTTTTGCTTTTTGCTTCACTGGTTTACGACTTTCCCTGGCTGTGGGCCTGCTACTCAGACCCACAGCCTAGCTGTTCTCTCTCTAAATTGACACTCATGTACTTTAGGTGCATTTACCAATTGGTATTGGGTCACTCTTGTAAGTCCTTGTACAGTGTACCATAGGTACCCAGGGCATCAATCAATCAATCAATCAAGGCATTTGTATAGCGCGCTCCTCACCCGGGAGGGTCTCAAGGCGCTGGGGGAGGGGTAGGTCACTGCTCGAACAGCCAGGTCTTGAGCTGCTTCCTGAAGGAGAGATGGTCTTGGGTTCGCCGAAGGTGGGTGGGGAGGGAGTTCCAAGTCTTGGCTGACAGGTAGGAGAAGGATCTTCCTCCAGCGGTGGCTCTGCGGATGCGTGGTACGGTGGCGAGTGCGTGGCTGGTCGATCGTAGCTGGCGGGTGGGCGTGTAGAAGGTCATGCGTTCGTTGAGGTACTTGTGGCCCAGGTTGTGGAGAGCCTTGTGTGCGTGGGTGAGGAGTCTGAACGTGATTCTCTTGCTGACGGGGAGTCAGTGCAGGTCTCTCAGGTGTCCGGTGATGTGGCTGTGTCGGGGGATGTCGAGGATGAGTCGTGCGGAGGCGTTCTGGATGCGTTGGAGTCTTTTTTGGAGTTTGGCGGTGGTTCCGGCGTAGAGGGTGTTCTCGTAGTCTAGTCGGCTGGTGACTAGTGCCTGGGTGATGGTCTTCCTGGTTTCCGCGGAGCATGCACAGGGTGTTGAAGCACGAGGATGAGATGGCATTGACTTGTCTGGTCATTGACAGGGAGGAGTCCAGGATGAAGCCCAGGTTTCGTGCATGGTCCGTTGGTTTGGGAGCGGTGCCCATGGCCGGGGGCCACCAGGAGTCGTCCCAGCCGGAGGGTGATGATCCCAGGATGAGGACTTCCGTCTTGTCTGAGTTCAGTTTAAGGCGGCTGTTTCTCATCCAATCGGCAACGTCTTTCATCCCTTCGTGTAGGTTGGCTCTGGCGGTGGTGGGGTCGTTGGTGAGGGAGAGGATGAGCTGGGTGTCGTTGGCGTAGGAGATGATGTTGAGATTGTGCTGGCGTGCGATGGCAGCGAGGGGGCTCATGTAGACGTTAAAGAGGGTGGGGCTGAGTGATGATCCTTGCGGAACGCCGCAGATGACTTTGGTGGCCTCGGATCTGAACGGAGGGAGGCGGACTCTCTGGGTTCTTCCGGTGAGGAACGAGATGATCCACTCCAGCGCTTTCTCTCGGATGCCGACGTTGCTGAGGCGCTTCACTAGGGTGCGGTGGCAGACGGTGTCGAATGCTGCGGAGAGGTCCAGGAGGATGAGGGCCGCTGTTTCCCCGTTGTCGATCAGGGTTCTGATGTCGTTGTTGGCGATGATGTGGGCGGTCTCGGTGCTGTGGTTGGCCCGAAACCCGGACTGCGAGGGGTCGAGGGATCCGTTCGTCTCGAGTTCGGCAAGCTGTTTGTTGACGGTCTTCTCGATGACTTTGGCCGGAAAAGGAAGGAGTGAGATGGGACGGTAGTTCTTGAGGTCAGTGGGGTCCGCCGTTGGTTTCTTCAGGAGGGCGGTCATCTTGGCGTGCTTCCAGCTCTCCGGGAAGGTGGTGGTGTGGAAGGAGGAGTTGATGGTGTCTCTGAGATGGGGTGCGATGGTGGCGTCGGCTTTGTTGAAGACGTGGTGTGGGCACGGGTCGGTTGGTGATCCGGAGTGGATGGAGTTCATTGTGCGGGTGGTGTCTTCGGTGCTGATCGGGGTCCAGTTGCAGAGGGTGGTGGTGGCGGTCTCTGGTTCGGTGGTAGGGTGCGTGGTCTGTGCGTCTAAGCGGTTGTGTATGTCGGCGATCTTGCGGTGGAAGAACGAAGCGAGTGAGTTGCAGAGGTCTTGCGAGGGAGTGATGTCGTTGTTTCCGGCGCTGGGGTTGGAGAACTCTTTGACGATGCTGAAGAGTTCCTTGCTGTCGTGGGTGTTGTTGTCCAGTCGTTCTTTGAGTGCCGTCTTCTTTGTGGCGCGGATCAGCTGATGGTGTTTGCGGATGGCGTGCTTGAGGGCGGTCCTGTTGTCTGTGGTGTGGTCGAGCCGCCAGGCTTTCTCGAGGGTGCGGCAGTTCTTCTTGAATTCCTTGAGTTCGTCGGTGAACCAGGGGGTTTTCTTGCTGCCGGGTCTGCTGGGGGGGTTCTTTAGTGGTGCGAGGTCATCGGCGCAGGCGGTCAGCCACTTGGTGAGGTTGCTGGCTGCTTCGTTGGGGTCTGTTGTGCTGGTCGGAGTGTTCTGGCTGAGGGAGGCGGTGAGCTGCTCGGAGGTGATCTTGCTCCAGCTTCGGCATAAGTGCACTCAAGGCCTACCAGGGGCTGCAGCATGTATTATGCCACCCCTGGCTGGCCATCTAAACAGACACAACTGGCTGGTAACGCAGCTGGGGCAAGGTGGTGTAATCACCCTTTGCTGTAGATATAGTATACCTATGTCTAACCCCAAAATGGACACATATACTCCTATAAGTCACTCCTATGGCAGGCCTTATCAATCCTGAAGGCAGAGTGCTTGGAATTATGTGAGATGGTGCTCTAGCATGAGCTGAGCCTGTCTGCAGCTTTCGGAACCATGTCCTTATAGCTGTTCCATGATTACGCTATACCATATACTCTTAAGTGCATTAAAACCCTCGCGGTTATTGCTAACTTTGGCATAGCATTATCGAAACATGTCGTGTAAGGTGTCATACGCTTTGGAATACTACCCCCTTGCCAGTTCTGGCAACGGGGGTAGCATTCCACCCTTCTAGAGGGATAAGACATGTATGTAACTGTAACTCCGGGTAAAGTTAACCCGAGCCTCAGCATCACAAAATGGATGCTGCTGTTACAGACACAAGTCTGACCTCCTGCTGCTGAGAGTCTTTCCAGCGAGGGAGGCCTGAACAAAGGGTTTCCTGCCTGGGGAGGTGCCAGCACCACCCCAGACAGGACTTTGTGTATCCAGATAGGCAGGGCTGAAAGGAATGAGATATGCCTGGGGCACACAAGGTGTCCCTGTGCATACCCCGATTCAAACCAGTTGCTGAGGCACTCCAGGCCCAGCTCTGGCACGAAACCGGACAAAAGGATAGGGGGTCTAACCACCCCCTTCCTGGTCCCACCCATGGGAGGGACCTAGTCACTAGTACAGCCCCCTTTAGCAGAATAAAGGTAGGAGCTGGTCCCATTCCAAATTAGATTATCCTGAACAACTTTACAAGAAGAAACTCTGGACTTCGATGTTCTGCTCCACAGAAGACTGAAGATATCTCCATTGTGGCCAAGGAGTGACCACCCTGCACAGGCAGGTACCATCAAGCGTCCTAGCGGTTAACTTTGTCGTCCTTCCTGCCGGAACCAGACCTCAAACCTCGACGAGACCCGGACTCCCAGACCTCTCCGACCTCTACCCACATCTGCAGCACAGCTGAGACCTGTGGGTGCGACAAGACACGTGGGACCGGCCATCTTTGAAGAACTGCACTTCGCTTCCAGCACGACCTCTGAGGCACCCTCAAGAAAGTGCTTTGGAGATTGAGAAGCCCCAGCCCGAGCAGCTCCTTCACCGAAGACCAGCCCTCCAGCATCCACGAGATCTGCGTGGGGCCCTTCTGCTTGGTTGCTACTCGACGCGTTGTCTGGTCACTTGCCGGCTGGCTAGTGGCCTCCTAGACGAGGAAACCTTGAAACAACACTGCTGGTCTGGTTGCTCCAGACTGGCCCTTGCTTCCCTGCAAAGGAGAAGTACCCCGGACCCTCCTGGTTCGCACCAGACGCCATCTTCACTTGCCGCGTGGGTTGCATTTGCCAAGGTCTGTTGACTCCGATCCCGGAACCAACACCGCCGACAGCGAGAGCCTTCGTGGGACAGCTCGTGCCTCCATACTGGTCGTCGAAGACACGTCCTGGTTCAGGTGGCTGCAGAGTCAAGCGTCACCTCTTCACCAGATCGCGACAACATCATCTGGTTCCTTCCTGGTTCCACTCCGGTCACTGGCTAGTGACTTTTAACACTGTCCCCTCTGCTTTCAGGTCTCCATCTTCTCTGATCCGCCCTTGGATCACTCCGGACATCTTCCTCCTGGTCGCCTGCAGCATCTTTCTCCAAGGCTCCATTGACTTCAACGCGGAAACCCGACACACTTTCACACCTATGCACCCGCAGCCCGTGGGTGAGGTAACCATAGCATTTCGGTGCTCATAGGTAGATTGACTCTCCTAGTGTCCAGGTATCCTGTAGTTTTAGTCTCAACCAGTCGGAACTGTCCTTACTCACCTATTTTGTAAATTGTTCGTGCCCATTGACTTTGCATTGAAACCCGCGTGTGTGTGTTTTAGCACTGCACACGCGTCCCGTGGGCCTCCTGCTCTTTACCTAAGGTTAAGGTAGTGTAGCCCCAGCGATTCTACAGCCTCTGGGCATCTTCATTTCTTCTATCGTTCTACTTATACCATTTACTTAGTATATGGTTTGCTGTGCCCCTAGGGCACCATTGTAATTTGTGCGACTTATTGTATTTTTCTGAAGAGTATTGTTATGTTCTTAGCCCTCTGATCTCAAAGAGTTCAGAGGTGTTTGTTAGTAATAAATATATTGTTTATTTTCATAACAACCTGTGTGGTGTCCTTTCATCTGGTATTCAAGGGGTTATATGTGGTAAAACAGCTGGCTTCACATGCCAAAAGAGTTTAGCCTAAGACTGCTCTGTCCATGCTACCATTAGGATAGCTGGTCTATAAGGTTGACTTACAACCAATCACCATAAGGGTTGTTTGGACTGATACAAAGTGATCACTAGAACTAGTGAGCATCATATATCAGTCATCCCATGTGTCCTGTGGTATGTTAGTGTCATCATCAGGATCATTGAAGGGGTCATTATTTCCACCCCCACCCCCTAGATCATCATCATCCTGTGGTGGTGGTGAGTATGGGGGAAGTATAGGAGACTTTGGATGAGAAAGGCTCAGTAGGAAGAACAGAAGAAGAGGGTCTAAATGGTGAAGTTGCACAGTCTTTTTTCTTCACAGTCACCTCAGGAATGTGAGGGGTGTCAACTTTTCCCTAGTTTGAAGGGGAACTGATAATATGGCCTGTTTTAGGATCCACATGCAGTATTTTCTGTTTTGGATCTATGGGATCTGGTAGAAACAGTTCTTCCTCGTTGGCGTGTGCTCTCGGCACCAATTTTTTCGGTTCTGGACATGGTTTAGGTTCGTCTGGAGCCTTTGTAGGGGTTTTTAGCTCCTTCGGCTTCGGTGTCGAGTCTGAAATCTTTTACGGTTTTTGAGGTGTCTTCGGTTCCGTGGCCTTTTGGTTTTTCGTTGCTGAAGTACTTGGCATCGAGATCTTTTTAGAGACAGCGGGATATGTTCTTGCTTTCGGTACCGACGGTGCTTTCGTGGAACTGATGTGCGGCTTGCTCGGTCCCGAGCCGCCGGAAGGCTTGTCTTTTGTCTTCGGATCCGGGCCCAGAGGCGGGGCTTCTGAAGTGTTCTTTTGGTCTTAACTATGGCGTTCAGGCGAAGTTTTGACCAGAGCCTTCTTTTTGGAATGAGTAGGGTCAGGGGCAGTTGTACTCACTCATTGACCTGGAGTGATGTGGTCATCGGAGTCGTCGTCATCGGCCTCGGATACAATATCGAGCTCCTCTGAATCCTCTGCCTCCGGGACGTTCAGGCCTTCATTGAAGATATCTTCTGGCACCAGTGCTGATCGTTGCGCCATGACGTGTCGTCGAGCCCGGTGATCACGGATAGTTTTCTTGGAGCGAAAAGAGGCGCAGGCCTGGCAATGTTTTTCTTCGTGTTCAGGCGAGAGACAAAGGTTGCAGACTTTGTGATGGTCGCTTTGTGGAAATTTAGCTCCACACTGGGGCATTTTTTAGATGGAGTCCTTTCCATTAGCCGTAGGCCCGAATGGCGTCGATAGGCCCAGTGGCCTGCGTCGATGACCGGAACCGGCAGATTCTTGAGTTATCGCGTCATGGCACGAGAACGAAACAATACTGTATATTTGTGATGTTTTGTGCATCGAAAAGGTCTGGAAACACGGTACCGAATTGGAGCACTGAAGTTACATCCGAACCCAAAGGCAATCTAAGGATGGAGTCGATGCCCATGCACACTATCATCCAAAGGAGAAGTCACCTATCTCATGACTACAAAGACTTCTTCCAAGACAACAACAAGGTGCAAGCATCCGAGCCCAACACCAGATGGCGATCTATGCAAAAGTATGAATTCTGCAGCTCATATGCCTCGAACATAATGTTTTGCTTCCTGACATAAACAGAGACACTTCTGCTGACTTCGAGGGGTCCCTGCATGCCGAAGCTTTCGCCTAACAATTGCCCAACATCTCAGTGAGGGGTGTCCAGTTCATGACCAAACAGGGTCTGACACTTTTACCCATCAGGTAATGAGGTTAGATCATCCAGCAGAGGGCTTAAAGGAAAAACATACATCTACACCCTAGACGCGTAGGTTTGGGTTTCGTATTTTAGGAGTGCACTATATGGTTGTACTACTGTATATGTATGCATATATAAGTTGTGTCAACAAAATGGTCAAGCTATTCATTGTGTTCACCATTCTGACCTTCAGTATAACTGCTGTCTGCTTCGGTCTATTGATCATTGCAGCTCCTATAGCTCCGGGTGACCCTTTTGGGTAGCTGTGCGCTCTAAAAAATCCTTTAAATAAAATAAATAAATATATCCTATGCAAGAATCACTATGGCTCAATAGATATCGAAAACGCCCTTCTGTATATTTCTCTGAGCGAAAGAGAACATGAACGACTGAGCACCTAGTAGGAAGGGCCCGATTCACAGAACTAACTTATGACAAAATCCTAAACTTACTACTTTTGGTATTCACAGAAGGCATTTAGTAGTAGAAAAGTTAGGATTTTGTCTTAAGTTTGAATTAAGACAGACTTAAGGCAGACTGAAGACAGACTTAGGACAATCCTTACTTTACTACTACTAAATGCCTTCTGTGAATACCAAAACTAGTAAGTTTAGGATTTTGTCTTAAGCTAGTTCTGTGAATCGACCCCGCATTCTGTCACCAAGGTTCCTGAGGGAACGAGTTGTCATGTTCAGCGGTGGTCAGAACTGTTCTTCCCCCGTTTAGGTTTGGTGGGATAGTGGTGACACTGTGAGCTAGTTGGTCCAAGAAACAACACATCCTGCAGGGTGCATTGAATCAGGCTGGCATCATCTTAAGTTTATATTGCACCCCAACATGCAGTTCTTACTGATAGGTGGAAACTACATGGCAGATGCCGATCAAAAAAACAAAAGAAAGTTTTATTTTAGTCATTATTATTCTAAGTGTAATCCATGGTTCAGCCCCATCTTTTCTGACCTCCAAGTCCCGCATGTCTCAGTGCACCCTGCCGGCCAGGGTCTTTTAAACATCCCCTTAGGACAGCGTCCTTTGGGGACAGAGCACCCCCTCTTTTGCTGCAGCAAGAGAATGGAAGGAACTCCCTATGGATCTTAGGGTGTTCCCACCTCGACCCCCTTTAAGAGGTTGAAAACTTTACCTCGCAGATTTCATTAACTTAAACTTGCATTTGAATGTATCTAACTGTTGTGTGTTAATCTCTACAATGGCGAGAAACCTCTTGATTGTGCGATACAGAAATGAATGTATAACATAACAAAGACTGCTTGAGAGTGGCATTTAGAAGTCACCATAAGGAGTGCTAATACATATACACACGATGCCTTATTCCTTATCTTTTACATTGGCGGAAATACTGCGACAGTCTGAATGATATGTCACTCTTTTATATGCCAGATTGTGTTCTACATTAAATGTTAAAAACCCTAATTAAGAAGCCTGGAGAGTGGGCTGTAGTGTGAGGAGTTTTTCTTGTCCTAAATTTAAAACCCTAAGTGCCTCTATTGTTTCTTGTAGGGATATGTGGTTCAACCCAAAACAGGATTTGAAAGATAACCCTATGTGTATCCCATTCTGCCTGGACGCGAAGAATGCCTAAACAAGGAAAGGAGGAACATCTCACCAGGTGATGATGAAAATCATTGCAGGGGACGGGGGATGCTGAACTTGGCGCGGAAAGATACACTGCTCAACACTACACGTGATGGAGAGAGCTATGCAGCTTGGTGACGGAAACTAGACTTTATAACAAACAGGGAAGCTTCAGGCAAAGAAGAGACTAGACTTTACGGAACTTTAGTGAGACCCTGGAGGAAGTGATCAGGCAGAGGGAATGGCCTGAGGTGGAAAACGCACAGAAGGTGCTGGGAACCACACAGCTCTGTAGTGACTGTAGAGTCGTCGGGCAATGACTGTGTATCAAATCCAAGGACAGGAGGTCACCCATGCAACAAGGATATCCCCCAGGAAGAGATCATCATAGAGACAGTGGCTTCAGTAAGACCGTTCCCTGGTGACTGTGTGATCAGAGGGGTGGGTGATAAACAGCGAACTTAAGAGTTGGCATGGGTTACTACTTGTGTAACAATATATCTGTAAGAGACATTAGTTAGTGATAGATTCCTTACCTTAGAATATCCCCAGTCGTCAGACTCGATCCAGAAGGTTTTTTCGCCAGCAGTACCCCCTGCACGTAGGTAGGTGTCATCGTACGGCTCTGCGTAAGTCACTGGCGTCGTAGTCGCCGAGATGACGTCGCTGGAGCTACTTAGACGCGCCCATGTGTGCTGACGTCCGTTCGATACATGACTTTCCATGCTAGGAACGCAGAGCCAAGCAAGATACTGACCACTGGTGCATTGAAACTAGGGTCCTGAAAGGGATGACATTAACCCTAGAAATCAGTTCGCAGAACGGGGAGGATGGGTGGGGCGGTAAGGAATCTATCACTAACTAATGTCTCTTACAGATATATCGTTACCCAAGTAGTAACATATGCATCTGAAAGAGACACGTTAGTGATAGATTTCTTACCTTAGAATAGATACCCCAGCAAGCCTGGTGGTGGGTCTGCGAACCAAGGTCACACCAGAAAATCACAGAGAACAGAAGGAGCGTTCTCTCCGGACTTGACTGTCAAGTGTGTAAACCTCGAGCTTATTATTAGCAAATACACAAAAGCTAAAGAAGGTAACTTATTTTTATGTTTCGCCGATTTAAGTTCTGCATTTGATTTGGTTGAACATTCTCTTTTATGGCCAGTTTTATTAGAAATGGGAGCACCAACAGAGATCATTCATTTCCTGGCAAGACTTTACGAAAACTTGTCTAGTAAAGTTCGATTTGGTACTGCTGGTGAATGTACCCCTTTTTTAAGATTAATAGAGGCATTCGGCAAGGATGTGTTTTAGCATTTCTTTTATTTTCTCTATTTATAAATCAAAGTGACCAAACCCTCAGATTAACCCCAGCGGATGCCCCAATTATTAAAGGTAACCCCATCCCAATACTGCTGTACGCGGATGACGCGGTCCTCCTTTCTCGTACCCAAAATGGTCTGCAATATCTTATTAATAAACTCCAGACCTTTATAACTAGTAGGAAATTGATAATTAATAAAGGTAAAACATTTGTAATGACATGTGGGAAGAAGACCAGAAAAAACAGGACTTTTATTTAGATGGGGAGAAATTAGAAACTGTTAAAAAGTTCTGCTACCTTGGCAATACATTCTCCGGAGATGGAAGGTGGGCCAATGAACAGGAAAGCGTACGTTTTAAAATGGTTAGGAACACTAGTAGTGTTTTTAGATTTGCTGTTAAATTAGGGGGTCGGAGAATAAAGGAGATGGTGTCGATCTATAATTCAAGGTGTCTGCCATCAGCCTTATATGGGGCGGGTGTATGGGGTTACCATACTCAAAGTGGCAAGCTCATTCAGACTGAGGAGAACTCATTTCTGAAACGCTTGCTCTGTGCCTCGGCTTCAGCCTCTACCGAGATAATCCATAGGGAAGTGGGCCTAAATCATGCCAAGGATTTAACAGCCCTGCCCCCCTGGCCTTATGACGATCAATCTGGTCAAAAATCGAAACCAAATTTACCCAGGGCGTGATAAATGACTGTCTAAAGCTCGATTATTGTTCACGTATACCATGGCTTAGCCACATCCAATATTGGGATAAAATACTCTAAGATTTTGACGCTTTTCATGAACCTGAGATGGGGGCTTGTATATCTAAAAAAGAACTTGTAGAATCCTTTTTAAAACATAAAAGAAACACCAGAACCATCGAATGTGCGAAACAAAGTACGTTTACTCTTTCTCAGGAGTATAGCGTAAGCGAAGGCTTTCAACCGTACCTAACAGCAGTTACAAAAAGCTCACATCGTTTTGTAATAACTCGCTTACGCTTGGGCACTGTGCACCACTTGGTGGCATTCCCTTTGGTTAACCAGTACGGCGCCGCTCCATGCCCTTGTCATGGCACTTCTAAGCAGAGTAGCTGTCATTTTATGCTGTTTTGCAAATTTTATATTTCATTTAGGACATTTTATTTAAAGCCCGTCTTTTTAAATTATGAGCTACGATGTATTAAGACAGCTATGCAGATAATGTTTAACCTGCAGAGACCAGATATATGTTTTTATGTAGCTACATATATTTTAACATGCATATTTGCACGGAAATCGATGATTGTATGAATAAGCTGTACAAACAGTTTTTATGCTATTGTAATTGGGAAATGTGGAAAAAAAAAAATCCTGGCCATATTATGTGTTCGGTACACTAATGACATTGTGAATTTTAAATCTGTGTTCCAAATTTATCATGTGTTCGGTACACCAGTGACATTGTGAATTTAAAATGTTAAATCTGTGTCCCAAATCTATACGCACTTTATTATTGCTAGTTTTGCACATGCACCGAAAGACGAAGATTGCACTTTTGAATGCGAATTTTGCACATATGTTTAAAATTGCACAATATGTATTATCTTTATTGACCAATCATGTTCTATCTTCATTGATTGTTAGCATATGTCACTTTATTGCGAATTTTACACATGCATTATAAAGGCAAACCGCACTTTACTATGTGCACTTTTGGCTTAAGAAGGAGCAATATTTGCTTGGACTTGTCATTTGATGGTTTAAGATTTGAATGTTAACATTGTCGGGTTAAATATATCTTGTACCTGTAATATTTTATGTCTTGTTATTTTGCTGCTGTATGGTTATATATATATATATATATATATATATATATATATATATATATTGAATAAAGCATTTTGAAACTGAAACTGACTGTCAAGGCAATAATGCTTAGTTAAAGTGTGCAGCGAGGCCCATGTGGCTGCCTGACAGATGTCTTGCAGGGGACATCCAACGCAGTACTAACTGGTGTCGCCCTGTTAGAATGGGCGCAGAACCCCACAGGAGGTTCCTTTTCAGCCAGAGAATAACAGGCTTTGATACACAAGACTACCCAGCGGGAAATAGTCCTCTTTTGTACAGCCCTGCCTTTTTTGGCGCCCACGTAGTCAACAAAGAGCTGGTCATCTATCTGGAACTGTTGTGTGTGATTCAGGTAAAAGGAGCGCGCACATTTTGGGTCCAGATGGTGGAGCCGATCTTCCTCTCTGGAGGCGGAAAGAAAGTGGGCAAGGTGATAGTTTGCCCGATGCGGAAGGGAGTAACAACCTCTGTCAAGAAGGAAGGACGAGTGCGAAGCACAACCTTGTCTGGATGGACGGACAGAAAAAGAGGATTACAAGAAAGAGCCTGGAGCTCACTCACACGCCTAGAAGAGGTGATCGCAACCAGGAAAGCAGTCTTCAAAGTCAACAAACAAAGAGGACAGTTGTGGAGCGGCTCAAAGGGAGCGCACATCAAAACAGTAAATACCAGATTCAAGTCCCATTGTGGCATCACATATGGAATAGGAGGGAAAAGGTGAGTAATGCCTTTGAGAAATCTATTAACAACAGGGAACTTGAAAAGAGAAGGCTGATCAGGGAGCCTGAGAAAGGTAGCCTTTGATAGTGTTTGTACACTCGGTGAAAATAGAGAGTTACCAAATTATGGTACCTGTGAAACACAACAGGTTGGGTCTACATAGGTGATGGGGGGAAATTCTCCTTTGGAATATAGTGCCCTCACACACCCTTGCGAGTGTCATGCATCATAATCGGGCGTTGCTCCCCATGGGGGTGGCGCTGCAGTCCCTCACTGGCCACGGGAGAGGGCTTTTTGGTGGAGATCTTTTAAGGAGACGCCGCAGTTGTGCATGCGGGTGTGTGGGCCTTATAAGAAAAGGGTGAGTGAATGTTAAAATTACCAAATGGTACCAGAACCTATATTTATTCAGGGGTCCATGTGGTAAGTTAAAAGAAATGAGGATCCTGGAGCTCCTCTCTAAAACAAATATAGAGGGCAGATATGTGACTGACTGCTGCTCTCAGGATGTGTGCAACAGTGAAAAAGTCCTACATCAAAATAAGATCAACATGTTTTGCGCTTTCTAGTGGTCCCTAAAGGATCCTGTGGCGCTTCGTCAGGACCGAAGTGTGAGGTGAAAAACAAACAAAGTTGAGCAGGTTCCAGGTAAGAGAGCCTGTGAACCTGTAATACCTTATACTTAAGGAGTGTATGCGTCCTTGCGCTGATAGGGACTCTGACTGTAGGTACCTATCCCAACCCCTTTATTTATGAGATCAGATTCCGTCGGAACCCTCTCGGAAGGAGGCTGAGTAAATGTGCTCCATCACAGAGGGTTAGGTCACTGAACCCCTTGCGAGGCAACATCGATTAGGCACCGTGTCCAGGCAGGGGCTGAACCTGGGGACGACATTGTCCCGCGGAGCGGGCGAAGTCGGAACCGGTGCTGGGGAGATCGGCGCCGGAGGAGGTGTCACAAGGTCGACCGGCGTCGATCGGGGTCCGATCCCGGATCCCTGGGGGGCCTGCGGCGTTGGGGCCGTAGCCGCCGGCAACACCGGGGACGGAGCCGCCGGTGACAGTAAAGCAGGACCCCCGTCACCTGGCGGTCGAGGGGAAGTCGAAAAGCGATGACGCTTCTCAGACTTCTTCTTGGAATGCTTCGACTTACTTGACCCAGAGTGCGAAGACTTCAATCCTGAGGAATGGTGATGACGGCTCTGCGACCGGCCCTCGACCGCCCACAGGACGGGACCACGAGCGGGGTAGAGCTGACTGCCGGGTTTCAAGCAACTTTCGGGACTGCTCCTGCAAAGTCTTCGGCGCCATGGCCCGGCAGTCGGGGCACGACTTGGGGTGATGGTCGCGCCCCAGGCAGTAGAGACACACGCGGTGGGGGTCTGTCACCAACATCATGCGATGACAGTCCCCACAGTTCTTGAAACCGGGCATCCC
Source organism: Lissotriton vulgaris (assembly GCF_964263255.1). NCBI lineage: Eukaryota > Metazoa > Chordata > Amphibia > Caudata > Salamandridae > Lissotriton > Lissotriton vulgaris. Next base: position 1,578,198,310 of record NC_141696.1, read on the forward strand.
TATGGCACCAGGAGTCGATTGACACGAAGAATTGAGACAAAAAGCCTCGAAAAAGTCAGTAAAAAATTGACTGGGGGGTACTTGCTTTTTTCGGATCTGCGCCTACTGGCGCGGAAAAGGAAAGAACTGACGTCAGGGCGCGTAGGCAGGTCTAAGTAGGTCCGGCGACGTCATCCCGGCGCCAACGACGCACGCAGAGCCGCACGACGATGCCTACCGACGTGCAGGGGTACTGCTGACAAAACACAACTTTCCGGATCCAGTCTGACGCCTGGGGGCAATTCTAAGGTAAGGAATCTATCACTTCGTGTTTCTTTCAGATGTGTCTCTTTCAGATTCACTAAATACCACCACTTCCAGGTGAGGGGCCTTCTCTGTGGAGCATCCTACAATACATACCTCCTGACTGTAACTGGTGTCGGCTGCTTCCTGTTCTAAGGGCTTTTGTACACTGTGAGGGGCCAATGATGGCGCCAGGCTTTCGAACAGAGGAGTCTGCTACAGAGGCTCAAGACTCAGTTTAGGGGAAATGAACAAAAGAAGCAATAAAGTTGGGTGTATCACTGATCCAAAGATCGGAGTTCCAGGACCGGGCTAATCCCAGATAACTCAGTCAAACAAAGAGACTAATTTGGAAGTTTATTCACCTTTATACCAAGAATGATTTCACGCTACAGGAAACGCAGTGGCAATCACACAAATCTAAGCAAAGGCTTGTCACTTACATCTTCCATTCATTCTATAGTGAACCCAGGCACCGTCAGCCACCCTTAAAGACACCCACATAGAGGAATAAAAAAAAACCAGGGTGCAGATGCTTCTACCCACCTACCCACCCACCCACCTTCCAGTTCAGAAGGGAAGTGAGAGCCCAATCATGCTTACATTCAAGAAAGTCAGAAGACCTCAAGTGCAGAAGGAAGATAGTGGTGGAACCACAGGACAATTAAATAACAAACATCTCTAAGAGCAGGATTGCATTCAGCACATCGGCAGCCTGAGGCCATGCTACAGAGTAAGGCGAACAGCCACACGTACCAATGCTTGTTGTTGTAATGCCTCTTAGGCAAGAGCACACGAGGGAAGCACACCTCCAGTACCACAGGAGGCGGAAAGAAGGAAACAGCACTGGTCAGAAAAGGGCCCTAGAGGGTAAAATGAGAATCAGAGGTCTGAGGTGGGAGGAGAAAAGCCCTCAAATGAGACAGTCAGAGATGTAAAGAGAGAGAGCCAGAGATGTAAAGCGAGAGGGCAAGAGCAAAAGGGTCTGGTGGGCAGGGGGAAGCTTGAGAGTGGAGCAAGAGGCATTTGGGAGTTTAAAATCCTCAGATCTGGGAGAGAGGCGCTGGGGCAGGGAAGGAGGTGAAAACAGGAGTAGTAAGGTCAATTGTCAAGGTGAACATGAAAGAAATGAAGTCATGGTGGAAGCTAGAGGAAGACAAAGGTGCCACGTGAGATGGAGAGAAAGGCCTCAGGACAGTGTAGCTGTTAGGGAGAAAGGGAAAGACAGAGGGACATTTGCGGTGAATAGGAATCAGTCAGAGGGGAAAAAGAAATGCTTCATAGGAAAATGAGCTGAGGAAGAAAAAAAGAAAAAGGGTGAACTGCACAAAAGGGTTGCATGTGACAGCCAGAGGACAAGAAGCCATAGTCAGAAACAGAGATAACAAATTAAGTTTAAGGAAAAGAGTAAAGCAGTGTGCGGTGCACAGCAAGTGTGACAGAAGAAGGAAAGGCTTCTGGGTAGGGAGAACAGCTGAAGAGGAAGAAAAATGAATGTCTTCATCAGGAATGTAACAACCAAAGGGAAATGAGAGAGGACATAAGCAAGAATCGGAGAAGGCGGCCCACATGAAGATCAGAAGAAGGAGCCCTCATGGTAAGTAAAGTGGCAGAGAGCAGAAAAAAAAGGTGGGAGCCCAAAAGCAAGAGGAAATGATGAAAGGCCTCTCAGACTAATTAGTACAAACTATTTCAAAATTCTTTTAATTTACTGTTGGTTTTTCTCCTTGGAGACAGTTGGGCTTTGGTTTTGCAAACCTGTGAGCTAAGGCGTGCTGACCCTCTGTTGTAGTTCTAGTTAAACCCAGCCAAGCGCCTGAGGCTGGGAGCGATTACAGTAAAGGTTAAAATCATACACCAGTTAAGACTCGGTCCAAGTCCCTTAAATACTTCAGGATACTTTGTCATTTGTGGCACTGTGAGCTAACAAAAGTGTCAAGAATACACTTCACCTCAATGCTGCACCACAACACATGGTTCAAGCCCCAGCCTAGACTTCTGCTCTGTAACCTACAACAGGTGACACACCTAGGGGAGGCCACAGTCGCGTTCGACATGAACATGTGTTATGCCGCTTGTAAGTAACCACTGTCGCACTCCCACAGCAAAAGTACGAGACATGCAGAGCCCCGGGAACTCTGCCGAAGCCAGAGGGCCCAGAGGTCCGAAGGCGATCTTTACACTTTCTAAATGGATGCAGTAGACAATAAACCACAAAAATCCCCAAATCACTTGCTTTCCTCCAGATGTACACCAGAGCAGCCACCTTCACCAGCAAGAGATGGACGGCAACAGGACCACTCGAGGTCTGAACGCACAGGCTGAGCCGCCAGATCTTTGCAAATGTTGATTTGTAACAAGTCCAGATTATAAGATGCTTCTAGGAAAAGCACAGGTTCGTAACAGACTCTACAGAAAAATGAAATGGTCGAAGTTTGAACATGAGAGCATCCTCCTGGCGTTGCACCATGCAGCTCCTGCCTGAGGCGTCCTCCCGGCTCTGGCGGCCATTTTGACTCTTGCCGCCATCTTATGCAGAAACGGAGGGCCACCTCTCCCGCAGCTTTTTGTTTTGCTCCCGCGCAGTCACAAAGTTGAGGAGGTCAATGGCCGTCACAACACCAAACACCATCTGCTTCTGATTGGAAGCGCCGTCACTGTGGTCTGCAGGGTGAGAGAATAGAGAGGAAAGTGAGATTCCAAACGAACAGACCCTGCGACATCCCTGACCGAGGAACGACAATATCGAACGGAACAGTGACTTCCTGCCTACGTCAATCAAAAGAAGAGCATCCCTCAGTGACGGGGGCAGATGGAGGGGAGCTCCTCGCGACGCTCCACTCCACTCCACTCCACTCCACTCCACTCCACTCCACTCCACTCCACTCCACTCCACTCCACTCCACTCCACTCCAGTGACGGAGCCCTCACTGAGCCAATCAACCCTGTGAATCATGGGTAGTCCCAGAATCCACCTTACACAAACCATTCAATCGGATGTACCTTATGACAAAAGGTGATCTTTGCAACCTCAATCGTGTGCACACAGGGCGATGGCAGACTCCACCGTGACCTCACACAAACCCTACAATGTTGTGTGTGCAGTCTTGCCAGATTCAATGGAGACGGAACACTAAGCTATCAACACTATTCATAAAAGGAGGCGTCCGATTGTTACAGCCTCCCATGGTTCCAGTCAAGAAGGGTCTTCCGAAGCCTGTCCCTCAAACCTCCTACAGTCCGCCACTGTTACAAGACCACAGGGGTACTCCTGCTAGCTGCCAACCTCCTCACACTGCCCATCAACGTCCTCATCTCAACCTACCCACTGATGCTTGCTCCGCTCACTTCTCACTTACCATCATCCAACGGATTGCAGATTATAGGCTTGTAGATTCACAGGCAGCACTCACCTCCCCTAAGGAGTCACAGGCAGCACACACCTCCCCTATGGAGTCACAGGCAGCACTCACTTCAGTTACGGACTCAAAGGCAGCACTCCCCTCCCCTACAGACTCACAGGCAGCCCTCACCTCCCTTATGGACTCACAGGCACACTTACCTCCCCTAAGGAGTCCCAGGCAGCCCTCACCTCCCCTATGGACTCACAGGCACACTCACCTCCCCTATGGGCTCACAGGCAGCACTCACCTCCCCTATGGGCTCACAGGAAGCACTCGCCTCCCCTATGGACTCACAGGCAGCACTCGCCTCCCCTATGGACTCACAGGCAGCACTCGCCTCCCCATGGACTCACAAGCAGCACTCGCCTCCCCTATGGACTCACAGGCAGCACTCGCCTCCCCTATGGACTCACAGGCAGCACTCGCCTCCCCATGGACTCACAAGCAGCACTCGCCTCCCCTATGGACTCACAGGCAGCACTCGCCTCCCCTATGGAGACACAAGCAGCACTCACCTCCCCTATGGACTCACAGGCAGTACTCACCTCCCATGGACTCACAGGTAGCACTCGCCTCCCCTATGGACTCACAGGCTACACAACCTCCCCTATGGACTCACAGGCTACACTCGCCTCCCCTATGTACTCATAGCCAGGAATCGCCTCCCCTATGTATTCACAGCCAGCACTTGCCTCCCCTATAGACTCACAGGCAGCACTTGCCTTGCCTACCCTATGGACTCACAGGCAGCACACACCTCCCGTGTGGACACACAGGTAGCACTCGCCTACCCTATGGACTCACAGGCAGCACTCGCCTCCCTATGGACTCACAGGAAGCACTCACCTCCCTATGGACTCACAGGCAGCACTCGCCTCCCTATGGACTCACAGGCAGCACTCGCCTCCCCTATGGACTCACAGGCAGCACTTGCCTACCCTATGGACTCACAGGCAGCACACACCTCCCGTGTGGACTCACAGGTAGCACACACCTCCCGTGTGGACTCACAGGAAGCACACACCTCCTGTGTGGACTCACAGGAAGCACACACCTCCCGTGTGGACTCACAGGCAGCACACACCTCCCGTGTGGACTCTCAGGTAGCACACACCTCCCGTGTGGACTCACAGGTAGCACACACCTACCGTGTGGACTCACAGGTAGCACACACCTCCCGTGTGGACTCACAGGTAGCACACACCTCCCGTGTGGACTCACAGGTAGCACTCGCCTACCCTATGGACTCACAGGAAGCACTCACCTCCCTATGGACTCACAGGCAGCACTCGCCTCCCTATGGATTCACAGGCAGCACACCCTCCTGTGTGGAATCACAGGTAGCACTCGCCTCCCCTAAGGAGTCACAGGAAGCACTCCCTCCCCTATGGATGGACGCTGACAGCAATCATCCATAACTTCACATGCAGAAGCAGACACACCTGATCCCAGGGGAAATCATATTCGAAGGTGGAGTCTGTGAGAAGATGCGCTGTGGGTTCCAGCAGCGATCACAAGTCAATCTGGAAACCTACAGGTCTGAACCCTTTCCAGTGATGAATTCTAAAAATAAACACTTCGAAAAGGAATACTTCCCTAAGACTTACTAACATAAGAGCAGCGAGAAGGCAGTGAAGGGTTAGCGGGTAAGAGGATATATAGTACGGATTGGGGTTGAAGATATACGGTTAAGATCTTGGGGCACAAGGATTAAAGATTAGGTAAAGGTGGTCACTGGTGGAAACGTCTCAGAGGAGTGTTAAGGTGTTGGGTTATTTTGACTTAATGTGTTCAAAATAGAAAAATAAAAAAATTCACAGTAACACTTTCCTTAATTTTAGTAGGACACGCTGCAATTGAAGTTATGCATTTAGACGACTTAAAAAGAAAATCCAAATTCATACGGTACTATAAGGTACTACCAAAAAGGCCTTCGATCGATCCTGGTCTAAGGTCTCCCCTACAAATGTCTTCTTCCACCCTGTTTCCGGGACCATAGTGGCAGAGTCAGAACCAGTCGAATAACGGAATGACCGCAGCAGGCCCCGCTGACCCACGCGGATCCCGATGAGGTTTTAACAAAACCGTTTAAAGGTACCATAGGACCTTTAGGAACTACAATTAAATGATGTTCCTCAAGACAGATACACTAAGTAATACTTAGGAGTACATTTCACGTTTTTATACACCTCACCCCCTAGTCCTGAAGAAAGCCCACCCGACCTTCTGGCGATTGAGGGCTGAAACATGTTGACCTACACCATTATTCTAGTGTGAATGAGTCAAAACAACTCTAAGTCACCTACATTAATTTTATTGCCTCTTTGAGACCGGAATGAATAAAAAAATTGCGTCTGGAACCTAGAGACTTTTAACACACCTCACTGTATCACGAGCACCATTACTGGTCACTACTGTTTTAACAAAGGGTATCACCTCCTGGTGGAGGTTGCATAACCACTAAACCCTATGATTATGCAGACACGTGTGAGGGAAAGCGGAGAACAAAGATATACCGCTTAATGTTACCATCAACCAACACGTGCATGAGGGTTTTATTGGGACTTGAAAGAACCGCTCCCGCATACCCAATGTTATGCAGGACAAGTGATCCTTCTCTTTTGATTAGATGTTCTTCCACTGTAACCATGGAAACAACAGATGATCCTGGAATGTATAATCCGAATTATGAATCCGGTGCCTCCAGCTCTCCTTTGCTCCCTTGAAATCAACTAAAAATAGGAAACATTCCCATACCTGTGGCGCAATACTTGTAGTATGTTAGAAAAACAGGAAAATATTACTTTGACCTCAGAAAAATGTAAAAAAAAGGTGCTCACAGAAGCTCTGATTTGAAAGCATAAGAAATGTGTGGGCAGCTTACAAAAACCAGTCAAATAAGAATTTTGTGTCACAAAAGAGCGTTTTAACCCCTCTGTCTTCAGTCCAATGTGCCGGCTTTGCTGAACTACAACAATTTACCATGCTTTTCAGCCAAGAGGCCCTCGGTAAGAGTGGCCCATTAACTATACAGGTAAACTTTGCCCCTCAGGATTACTGATACTTGGGGCAATAGTAACTTTGGAGGGCAGGAGTATCTGGGACTTTACACGCGGGGACCTGAAGGTACCCTAGCAATCAGAAACTTACAGAGGGAACCAGTACTTCCGGGTCAGATTGCCGCAGTAATTCCGCATTTGCCCCCAGATTATCCCAGAGATTTCACCTGCTTTCAGCTCCCTTTAGACTTCCAGCGCAAACAACGGGTCAACACAAGCACACCAAACTATAGAGCTTTAAAAGAAACAACGGGTCAACACAAGCAAACCGGATTATAGAGCTTTAAAAGAAACAACAGGGCAAAACAAGCACACCGGACTATAGAGATTTAAAAGAAACAACGGGTCAACACAAGCACACCGGATTATAGAGCTTTAAAAGAAACAACGGGTCAACACAAGCACACCGAACTATAGAGCTTTAAAAGAAACAACGGGTCAACACAAGCACACCGGATTATAGAGCTTTAAAAGAAACAACGGGGCTAAACAAGCACACCAGACTATAGAGATTTAAAAGAAACAACGGGTCAACACAAGCACACCGGATTATAGAGCTTTAAAAGAAACAACGGGTCAACACAAGCAGACCGGACTATAGAGCTTTAAAAGAAACAACGGGTCAGCACACAAGCACACCGAACTATAGAGCTTTAAAAGAAACAAAGTGTTAACACAAGCACACCGGATTATAGAGCTTTAAAAGAAACAATGGGGCAAAACAAGCACACCGGACTATAGAGCTTTAAAAGAAACAACGGGGCAACACAAGCACACCGGATTACAGAGCTTCAAAAGAAACAACGGGTCAGCACACAAGCACACCGAACTATATAGCTTTAAAAGAAACAAAGTGTTAACACAAAGACACCGGATTATAGAGCTTTAAAAGAAACAATGCGTCAACATAAGCACACCGGACTATAGAGTTTTAAAGGAAACAACGGGTCAACACAAGCACACCGGATTATAGAGCTTAAAAAAAAAAATGGGGCCAAACTAGCACACCGGACTATAGAGATTTAAAAGAAACAACGGGGCAACACAAGCACACCGGACTATAGAGCTTGAAAAGAAACAACGGGTCAACACAAGCACACCGGATTATAGAGCTTGAAAAGAAACAACGGGTCAACACAAGCAAACCGGATTATAGAGCTTTAAAAGAAACAACAGGGCAAAACAAGCACACCGGACTATAGAGATTTAAAAGAAACAACGGGTCAACACAAGCACACCGGATTATAGAGCTTTAAAAGAAACAACGGGTCAACACAAGCACACCGAACTATAGAGCTTTAAAAGAAACAACGGGTCAACACAAGCACACCGGATTATAGAGCTTTAAAAGAAACAACGGGGCAAAACAAGCACACCAGACTATAGAGATTTAAAAGAAACAACGGGTCAACATAAGCACACCGGATTATAGAGCTTTAAAAGAAACAACGGGTCAACACAAGCAGACCGGACTATAGAGCTTTAAAAGAAACAACGGGTCAGCACACAAGCACACCGAACTATAGAGCTTTAAAAGAAACAAAGTGTTAACACAAGCACACCGGATTATAGAGCTTTAAAAGAAACAATGGGGCAAAACAAGCACACCGGACTATAGAGCTTTAAAAGAAACAACGGGGCAACACAAGCACACCGGATTACAGAGCTTCAAAAGAAACAACGGGTCAGCACACAAGCACACCGAACTATATAGCTTTAAAAGAAACAAAGTGTTAACACAAAGACACCGGATTATAGAGCTTTAAAATAAACAATGCGTCAACATAAGCACACCGGACTATAGAGTTTTAAAGGAAACAACGGGTCAACACAAGCACACCGGATTATAGAGCTTCAAAAAAAAAAATGGGGCCAAACTAGCACACCGGACTATAGAGATTTAAAAGAAACAACGGGGCAACACAAGCACACCGGACTATAGAGCTTGAAAAGAAACAACGGGTCAACACAAGCACACCGGATTATAGAGCTTGAAATGAAACAACGGGTCAACACAAGCACACCGGATTATAGAGCTTTAAAAGAAACAACTGGTCAACACAAGCACACCGGACTATAGAGCTTGAAAAGAAACAACGGGTCAACACAAGCACACCGGATTATAGAGCTTTAAAAGAAACAACGGTTCAACACAAGCACACTGGATTATAGAGCTTTAAAAGAAACAACGGGGCAAAACAAGCAGACCGGACTATAGAGCTTTAAAAGAAACAACGGGTCAACACAAGCACACCGGATTATAGAGCTTTAAAAGAAACAACGGGTCGGGACGTGGCTACGATGGCGGCCTGAGCGGATGCACTCTCGGAGGCTCCCCGGCCCTAAGCCCTTAGAATCGGTTTTACAGCGGGTTCCCTCCCCTTCTCCTCGATAGTTCGGCACCTCAGAGCGTGCCAGACCACCCGGTGCCGCGCAGGTGTCGGTTTGAAGGCACCGTTGGCGGAGTGCGGCGGGACCGGGAATCGGCCCCTGGAGACACGAGGCTGAAGGAGTGTGGCGAGGAGTGGCCGTTGCCTGCAGGGCTTCCTTAACTCCGGCGGCCGAAGGAGCAACCTGGCTGAGAGCTGCAGAGAGGGGAGGCAGAAGATCGGCAGCAGCCCCCGGATCAGGGGTAGAGCGGAGACCGGGCCGGGCGGCTGACGAGCGGCCCAGCAGTGCTTCATCCGAGGGCCGAAGGGGACGGCGGCCCTTCGCGACAACTGAGCCCCCGGATTCGGGCCTAGTCCGGGTCCGGAGCGTAAGCGGAAGTGCGGCCGCCGAGAGCAACGGCCCAGCAGCGGAGATGGTGGCAGCGACCCCCCCCCCCCCTCTGGCAACGAGCAGTTCCCCTGGTAAGGTGAGGAGGGGGGAGCGGAGGGACAGCGGAGGAGCACTGGGAGGACCGGGCCCGGTGCATACACAAGGCGAGACACTGCTGCAGCAGCGGTTGCCATTTGGGAACTGCTGCCGATTGCCCCTGAGACTGTGCTAGTGTGGGGGTGGCGCCATTGATCGAGAAGCCGAGCGGGATGCCGCGCCAACTGGCTTCTTGGCCGCGGACTTAGACGCGCTGCTCCCGCCGGATGGCCCAAGCGGGCCCCATGTAAAATAACCCCAGGACTGGAAGCGGGACAGACACGGCAGCTTGCCAGGGGGTATGAGGAAGCCAGGGGTGGAGAATCGATCCAGCTGACCAAGTGCACCAGGAAAGCTCACCCTGAGGCCCGCAGCCGTTGGACCCAGCGTAGCGAGTTCTGGGGCGGCGGACGCGGTCCCTGATATCAGAGAGCACGCAGCGGAAAGCGCTGAGACCCACACCGGGGTTGGCAAACGCAAGGTTCCCACCCCCCTGACCTACACAGCGACCTCTGAGCGACCCGGGCTGAAGGTGCCCCCCCCGGGAGTCCGACGCAACTGGACCCGAGCTGCCTGCAGCTTTTAGCAGCAAAGGAGCGGGGAACCCGGCGCCCGGGGCCTGTTGGCCCGACAAGGATAGACGGCCCGGCTCCCTCACTTTCACCACCCCTGCCTGATCACCACCATGGCCAACGCGGGGCGCAAGGGCAATCGCACAATATCGGACTTACTCCACAAAAATGCCGCTAAGACGGAGAAGGCCCCGGAGCAATCGCCCCCAAAGACACCGGCTACCGCCTCGACCACAAACGACGACGCGGCACCCATCACGAAGGCCTTCCTGGCCTCTCTCTTCAACACCCTGAGAGATGACTTTCAGACCTTGAAACAGGAGCTCGCAGGGGAACAGAAGGAGCTGTGCAGAGACGTGGATGGCCTGGGAGAGCGGGTGGCGGCAGTGGAAGAGGCGGACCAGTCCCGCAGCATGGAGGTGGAACGGCTACAACAGGAAATTATACGCCTGCAGGACCAGCAAGTGGATCTCCAGGCCCACTCGGAGGATCTTGAGAACCGTTCCCGACGGAACAACATCAGGGTCCGAGGAGTTCCATCGAAATCGGAGGGGAACAGCGTCACGGCGTATCTACAGGACCTCTTCCGGGAGATCCTTGGGGAACCAAGTGATTTTGAAATCCGGATTGATCGCGCTCACAGGGTCGGCCCGGAGCGCCGGGCGCCGCCCCCCCCTTCGGATATTCTGGCCTTTCTCCCAGACTTCCTTCTGAAAGAGAATCTTGCGAGAGGCCCGAGTGCGACAACCGATCACCTTCCGTGGGGTCCAAGTGGCCCTCTTTCAGGACCTCTCCGCCATCACCCTGAAAAAAAGACGCTCCTTCAAAGTGGCAACTGACTTCTTAAGAGACAAAGGCGTGCCCTACACCTGGGGCCACCCGTTCCGTCTCATCTTTAAGTGGAAGGGGTCTCTACACCAGCTTCGTTCCCTCCAGGACACTTGTGCTGTGCTAGACATTGACCCGCCGGAGGAGGACGCCACGGGTGAGACCCCCCACCCCAGTTCTACAGAGGGAGCCAGCCAGAGATCCAGGGGCGGCTGGCAGACAGTGCGGAGACGACGATCCCCTAGACGCTTCGGGAGGCCGGATCCTCTCCTGGCCGCCCAGGAGCGGGAGGCGGCAGTACAGGAGGTAGCGGACAAAACTACCGCCAAACAATGATGTCTCGGTCACAGGAGATTGCCCTCAATAGCCTTTCTCACCGGGGGTGAGGGGTCGGGGGGCCGGAGAGTTGGCCGCCACCATGCCCTCACTTTCTATGATGACCTACGGACCTGGACTCTGTCCCGATAGGCCCGAGACTTTGGAAGTTGTGTTGGGGGGAATTCGGGGGGGGAGGGGAGGGAGGGTTGGGTGTTGGGGGGGGGAAGTGGGTTGGAGGGGAGACAGTTGGGGAAGTTGGGGGTAGGGGTGGGTGGGGAACACGACATCTGGACCCTCCCGGTGTGGTATTAGGGAATCGTGACGAGCCAACATGGGGACCCGGCAGGCCCCGGATGAGCCAGACAGGTTGCGCTGCTTACACACCCTCATGAATGGCTAGCCCTACCCTGAAGGTTCTCACCTTAAATGTGAAGGGGCTTATGAACCCCGTTAAGCGCAGGGCTGTCCTGTCCTTCTTAGAAAACTCAGGAGCGGAAATCTGTCTGCTCCAAGAAACTCATCTACTCTCGAGAGATTGGCACAGGATGCGCTCAAGGGCCTTTCTGATCCAGCACTACTCCTCGACTCTGGAGAAGAAAGCGGGGGTGGCCTTACTGGTAGCGCGCCACGATGCGCTCGTGGTGCATATGCACGCCCCTAGAGTCGCACAAAGGAAAGGCAGATGGCGCCTCAATGATGCACTCATGCAACATGAGGGGGTGATGCAGCGGCTCCGGGACCACATCGCGGATTATCTGCAGACCAACGACACCCCAGAGGTCTCCCTAGCTGCGGTGTGGGGGGCGCTTAAAGCGGTAGCGAGGGGAGAACTAATTTCGGAAGCCAAGGGACGAAAAGAAAAGAGACAATCCCTGTCCGCTCAGGCGCTTGAACTTGAGCAAGCCCATAGTCGGACCGGGGCTCCCAGGATCTGGAGGCAGCTTAAGGCGGTCAGGGCCCAACTTGCCAGCCTAGACCTGGATAGGGCAGAGTACGCGGCCCTGCGACTGCGCCACACTTACTATGTGGGCGGTGATAAGACAGGTCGCCTGTTGGCGAGCTGCCTAAAAGCAAAGACCCTGCGGGCGAAGGTCTCCTTCATCCGTACCCAGGATGGGACAGTCGTCCAAGAAGATGACCACATAGCGGAAGCCTTCCGCGAGTTTTATGCCTCGCTGTATACGGCGGAGCCGCCGGCTGGGCGGATTTCCGCCGACACTTACCTCCAAGACACGGAGATAACGCCCCTAGATGAACCCAATAGGGCCTCCCTCGAAGCTCCCATACGAATCGAGGAGGTTGTCTCCGCGATCGCGAGTCTCAAGCCTCTGAAGGCCCCGGGCCCGGACGGCTTTTCGGCAAGCTTCTACAAGACTTTCTGCCCCCAAATCGCTCCGGTATTAACGAGGCTTTTCAACTCCTTCCAGGGCAGAGGCTCCATCCCACAAGACATGTTGGAGGCTGACATCGTGGTCATCCCCAAGCCGGGCAAAGACCCATCCCAATGTAAGGCATATAGACCCATCTCCCTACTCAACCTCGACCTCAAACTGTTCACGGGCGTGCTGGCGGCTAGACTGGGCCCGTGCCTACCGGGCATCATTGAACCAGACCGAGCAGGATTTATCCCCAACAGACAGTGTGCAGACAATACCAAGCGCCTGCTTCATGTCATTGATAAGGCCCACTACAATGACTCCGACGCGGTCCTACTCTCTGTGGATGCCGAGTAGGCGTTCGACAGGGTGGACTGGGGATATCTGGACGCAGTCCTGGCGCGCTTTGGGTTCGGAGACCGGTTCCGCACGTGGGTTGCTAGCTGCTATGCCTCCCCGCAGGCCAGGATCACGGTCAATGGGGTACGCTCGAGACCTCTAGACATCCGAAGGGGAACCAGGCAGTGGTGTCCTCTTTCGCCCCTGCTATTCGCTCTCTATATCAAACCACTAGCCCAGCGAATCCAAGACAACAGGTCCATTACAGGCGTCCGGTTTGGTGGAGAACCACAGACCATAAGTCTGTACGCAGACGACGTCCTAGCGGCCCTGGAGAACCCCCAGACGTCGGTACCGGCTTTCCTCTCGGAGATAGCAAGCTTCGGGAATGTCTCGGGGTTCAGGGTTCAAGATGAATGTGGAGAAATCCCTAGTCCGGCCCCTAGGTCGGAACGCAAAAGCGGCACGGCGAGGCCATCAGACATACGGGGACCTCCAAGTTCAGATGACCATACCCTATCTAGGCATCTCCCTAACCCCGAGTACAACCCAAACGGTCGAGCAAAACTATACAACTCTACTGACGGCCCTGAAAGGGGATCTGGCAAGATGGAGTCGTCAAACACTTTCATGGTTGGGACAAGTGGCGGCGATAAAAATGACCCTACTACCTAAGGTCTTGTACCTGTTCCAAACCATTCCGGTCACTCCCCCGCTCGGCGTGCTCAAACAGTTACAGGACTCCATCACCCTCTTTGTGTAGGCTGGTAAGCGCCCGAGCTTGTGGAGAGACCTAAACACTCGGACCACAGCGGAGGGCGGGCTCGGGGTCCCCGACCTGCTTCGCTACTTCCATGCGGCGCAACTCCGCTACCTCCTGGAATGGAGTAGGCCCGAGTCGGAGAAGCAGTGGTTGTTTCAAGACCGGGCCATGGGCCAGATGTCCTTATGGAAAGTCCCATTCCTATGACGCAAAGACAGGCCCTTGTACCTCCGGAAGTCGCCTATCACGAGAACGGTAGTGCAGGTCTGGGACAGAGTAGCGGTCCCGAAGGGCCTTACCACGTTCCCGTCCCCGATGTCCCCTTTGTTTGGGAACCCAGCGTTTGACCCCTGAGTCGTTCTTGCAGTGGCAGGACTCTGAATGCAAGGCGGCTGGCGACCTCTTCGACCCTTCGGGCTTTATGCAGATGCGCACTTTACAAGACGGATACACACTCCCACAGATCCAACGCTTCCAATACTTCCAGATCAGATACTGGCTCACAGAGAGGGAAGTGCTACCCACGTGAGCAGACCCCTAACTGACTACGAAAGATGGCTCCACACGAAAACAACTGACAAACACGCAATCACAGATCTCTACATGATGCTCAGGCCGCCTCCCCCCGCTACGCGGTCGGCGGGACAGAATAGATGGGAGCGCGAACTGGGACGCTCCTTCACAGACAAGGAATGGCAGGACATTTACTTCAGGGCCCACCATACCGCCCGCAATGTAGCCAGTAAGGAGGCGGCGGTGAAAATAGCGTACTATTGGCACCTTACGCCGGCGCGGCTCCATCAAAGCAACCCGCGCAGGGGCCCCGGGTGCTGGAGGGGTTGCGGACAACAAGGGACACTAACTCACATCCTGTGGGAATGCCCAGAGGTTCAGGGGTACTGTAAGGAGGTGCTCAAGTGTTTTGACACACACTTTGAAACGGACATTCCCCGGTTTCCGGCATACACGCTTCTTGGCCTTCCCAATGCTATCACATTCCCACTCAAATCGATCAGGGGAAGACACATCCTTTCTCTGTGGGGCACCTCTAGGAAGCCTACTCATACAGGATGGCTCCACCGCCTGTGGTATATTATGGGAATGGAGAAAATACAGGCCTCCCTCACTCAAACAAGGGACGCATTCCTTGAGACATGGCAGCCCCTCGTCTCTCTCCTATTGGAGGAATTTAAAGAAATAACCTGCCCAAAATACCTCAGGGTGCTCCGGCTCCCGGACGACTTTCGGGGGGAACCCCGATCACCCAACTGAATCCTGCCTATAGAACGGGCCTCATGTACACCGATGTCACTGCACTTGCCACACCGGGGAAGGGGAGTTGCGGGTGGGATGGGAGCGGGGAGGGGGAGGGATGGTTGGATGTTCATAGGACCGGTTCGGAGCTTCACTTCGCCTACTGGGCCTCCCCAGCACTCATGGACACATTCTACGCAGCACCACTGGGCTCCGCCGTTTGGGGAGGGTGGGATAGCTACAACTTGCCGGGCGACCGCATGCACGCCTGTACTGTTGATGTGTCCTATGTCTGTCTTGTTAAAACTTCAATAAAAAGATTTACAAAAAAAAAAAAAGAAACAACGGGTCAACACAAGCACACCGGACTATAGAGCTTGAAAAGAAACAACGGGTCAACACAAGCACACCGGATTATAGAGCTTTAAAAGAAACAACGGGTCAACACAAGCACACCAGATTATAGAGCTTTAAAAGAAACAACGGGTCAACACAAGCACACCGGATTATAGAGCTTGAAAAGAAACAACGGGTCAACACAAGCACACCGGATTATAGAGCTTTAAAAGAAACAACGGGTCAACACAAGCACACCAGATTATAGAGCTTTAAAAGAAACAACGGGGCAACACAAGCACACCGGATTATAGAGCTTTAAAAGAAACAAAGGGGCAAAACAAGCACACCGGATTATAGAGCTTTAAAAGAAACAAAGGGGCAAAACAAGCACACCGGATTATAGAGCTTTAAAAGAAACAACGGGTCAACACAAGCACACCGGATTATAGAGCTTGAAAAGAAACAACGGGTCAACAGAAGCAGACCGGACTATAGAGCTTTAAAAGAAACAACGGGTCAGCACACAAGCACACCGAACTATAGAGCTTTAAAAGAAACAAAGTGTTAACACAAGCACACCGGATTATAGAGCTTTAAAAGAAACAACGGGTCAACACAAGCACACCGGACTATAGAGCTTTAAAAGAAACAACGGGTCAACACAAGCACACCGGATTATAGAGCTTTAAAAGAAACAAAGGGGCAAAACAAGCAGACCGGACTATAGAGCTTTAAAAGAAACAACGGGTCAACACAAGCACACCGGATTATAGAGCTTGAAAAGAAACAACGGGTCAACAGAAGCAGACCGGACTATAGAGCTTTAAAAGAAACAACGGGTCAGCACACAAGCACACCGAACTATAGAGCTTTAAAAGAAACAAAGTGTTAACACAAGCACACCGGATTATAGAGCTTTAAAAGAAACAACGGGTCAACACAAGCACACCGGACTATAGAGCTTTAAAAGAAACAACGGGTCAACACAAGCACACCGGATTATAGAGCTTTAAAAGAAACAACAGGGCAAAACAAGCACACCGGACTATAGAGATTTAAAAGAAACAACGGGTCAACACAAGCACACCGGATTATAGAGCTTTAAAAGAAACAACGGGTCAACACAAGCACACCGAACTATAGAGCTTTAAAAGAAACAACGGGTCAACACAAGCACACCGGATTATAGAGCTTTAAAAGAAACAACGGGGCTAAACAAGCACACCAGACTATAGAGATTTAAAAGAAACAACGGGTCAACACAAGCACACCGGATTATAGAGCTTTAAAAGAAACAACGGGTCAACACAAGCAGACCGGACTATAGAGCTTTAAAAGAAACAACGGGTCAGCACACAAGCACACCGAACTATAGAGCTTTAAAAGAAACAAAGTGTTAACACAAGCACACCGGATTATAGAGCTTTAAAAGAAACAATGGGGCAAAACAAGCACACCGGACTATAGAGCTTTAAAAGAAACAACGGGGCAACACAAGCACACCGGATTACAGAGCTTCAAAAGAAACAACGGGTCAGCACACAAGCACACCGAACTATATAGCTTTAAAAGAAACAAAGTGTTAACACAAAGACACCGGATTATAGAGCTTTAAAAGAAACAATGCGTCAACATAAGCACACCGGACTATAGAGTTTTAAAGGAAACAACGGGTCAACACAAGCACACCGGATTATAGAGCTTCAAAAAAAAAATGGGGCCAAACTAGCACACCGGACTATAGAGATTTAAAAGAAACAACGGGGCAACACAAGCACACCGGACTATAGAGCTTGAAAAGAAACAACGGGTCAACACAAGCACACCGGATTATAGAGCTTGAAAAGAAACAACGGGTCAACACAAGCAAACCGGATTATAGAGCTTTAAAAGAAACAACAGGGCAAAACAAGCACACCGGACTATAGAGATTTAAAAGAAACAACGGGTCAACACAAGCACACCGGATTATAGAGCTTTAAAAGAAACAACGGGTCAACACAAGCACACCGAACTATAGAGCTTTAAAAGAAACAACGGGTCAACACAAGCACACCGGATTATAGAGCTTTAAAAGAAACAACGGGGCAAAACAAGCACACCAGACTATAGAGATTTAAAAGAAACAACGGGTCAACATAAGCACACCGGATTATAGAGCTTTAAAAGAAACAACGGGTCAACACAAGCAGACCGGACTATAGAGCTTTAAAAGAAACAACGGGTCAGCACACAAGCACACCGAACTATAGAGCTTTAAAAGAAACAAAGTGTTAACACAAGCACACCGGATTATAGAGCTTTAAAAGAAACAATGGGGCAAAACAAGCACACCGGACTATAGAGCTTTAAAAGAAACAACGGGGCAACACAAGCACACCGGATTACAGAGCTTCAAAAGAAACAACGGGTCAGCACACAAGCACACCGAACTATATAGCTTTAAAAGAAACAAAGTGTTAACACAAAGACACCGGATTATAGAGCTTTAAAATAAACAATGCGTCAACATAAGCACACCGGACTATAGAGTTTTAAAGGAAACAACGGGTCAACACAAGCACACCGGATTATAGAGCTTCAAAAAAAAAAATGGGGCCAAACTAGCACATCGGACTATAGAGATTTAAAAGAAACAACGGGGCAACACAAGCACACCGGACTATAGAGCTTGAAAAGAAACAACGGGTCAACACAAGCACACCGGATTATAGAGCTTGAAATGAAACAACGGGTCAACACAAGCACACCGGATTATAGAGCTTTAAAAGAAACAACTGGTCAACACAAGCACACCGGACTATAGAGCTTGAAAAGAAACAACGGGTCAACACAAGCACACCGGATTATAGAGCTTTAAAAGAAACAACGGTTCAACACAAGCACACTGGATTATAGAGCTTTAAAAGAAACAACGGGGCAAAACAAGCAGACCGGACTATAGAGCTTTAAAAGAAACAACGGGTCAACACAAGCACACCGGATTATAGAGCTTTAAAAGAAACAACGGGTCGGGACGTGGCTACGATGGCGGCCTGAGCGGATGCACTCTCGGAGGCTCCCCGGCCCTAAGCCCTTAGAATCGGTTTTACAGCGGGTTCCCTCCCCTTCTCCTCGATAGTTCGGCACCTCAGAGCGTGCCAGACCACCCGGTGCCGCGCAGGTGTCGGTTTGAAGGCACCGTTGGCGGAGTGCGGCGGGACCGGGAATCGGCCCCTGGAGACACGAGGCTGAAGGAGTGTGGCGAGGAGTGGCCGTTGCCTGCAGGGCTTCCTTAACTCCGGCGGCCGAAGGAGCAACCTGGCTGAGAGCTGCAGAGAGGGGAGGCAGAAGATCGGCAGCAGCCCCCGGATCAGGGGTAGAGCGGAGACCGGGCCGGGCGGCTGACGAGCGGCCCAGCAGTGCTTCATCCGAGGGCCGAAGGGGACGGCGGCCCTTCGCGACAACTGAGCCCCCGGATTCGGGCCTAGTCCGGGTCCGGAGCGTAAGCGGAAGTGCGGCCGCCGAGAGCAACGGCCCAGCAGCGGAGATGGTGGCAGCGACCCCCCCCCCCCTCTGGCAACGAGCAGTTCCCCTGGTAAGGTGAGGAGGGGGGAGCGGAGGGACAGCGGAGGAGCACTGGGAGGACCGGGCCCGGTGCATACACAAGGCGAGACACTGCTGCAGCAGCGGTTGCCATTTGGGAACTGCTGCCGATTGCCCCTGAGACTGTGCTAGTGTGGGGGTGGCGCCATTGATCGAGAAGCCGAGCGGGATGCCGCGCCAACTGGCTTCTTGGCCGCGGACTTAGACGCGCTGCTCCCGCCGGATGGCCCAAGCGGGCCCCATGTAAAATAACCCCAGGACTGGAAGCGGGACAGACACGGCAGCTTGCCAGGGGGTATGAGGAAGCCAGGGGTGGAGAATCGATCCAGCTGACCAAGTGCACCAGGAAAGCTCACCCTGAGGCCCGCAGCCGTTGGACCCAGCGTAGCGAGTTCTGGGGCGGCGGACGCGGTCCCTGATATCAGAGAGCACGCAGCGGAAAGCGCTGAGACCCACACCGGGGTTGGCAAACGCAAGGTTCCCACCCCCCTGACCTACACAGCGACCTCTGAGCGACCCGGGCTGAAGGTGCCCCCCCCGGGAGTCCGACGCAACTGGACCCGAGCTGCCTGCAGCTTTTAGCAGCAAAGGAGCGGGGAACCCGGCGCCCGGGGCCTGTTGGCCCGACAAGGATAGACGGCCCGGCTCCCTCACTTTCACCACCCCTGCCTGATCACCACCATGGCCAACGCGGGGCGCAAGGGCAATCGCACAATATCGGACTTACTCCACAAAAATGCCGCTAAGACGGAGAAGGCCCCGGAGCAATCGCCCCCAAAGACACCGGCTACCGCCTCGACCACAAACGACGACGCGGCACCCATCACGAAGGCCTTCCTGGCCTCTCTCTTCAACACCCTGAGAGATGACTTTCAGACCTTGAAACAGGAGCTCGCAGGGGAACAGAAGGAGCTGTGCAGAGACGTGGATGGCCTGGGAGAGCGGGTGGCGGCAGTGGAAGAGGCGGACCAGTCCCGCAGCATGGAGGTGGAACGGCTACAACAGGAAATTATACGCCTGCAGGACCAGCAAGTGGATCTCCAGGCCCACTCGGAGGATCTTGAGAACCGTTCCCGACGGAACAACATCAGGGTCCGAGGAGTTCCATCGAAATCGGAGGGGAACAGCGTCACGGCGTATCTACAGGACCTCTTCCGGGAGATCCTTGGGGAACCAAGTGATTTTGAAATCCGGATTGATCGCGCTCACAGGGTCGGCCCGGAGCGCCGGGCGCCGCCCCCCCCTTCGGATATTCTGGCCTTTCTCCCAGACTTCCTTCTGAAAGAGAATCTTGCGAGAGGCCCGAGTGCGACAACCGATCACCTTCCGTGGGGTCCAAGTGGCCCTCTTTCAGGACCTCTCCGCCATCACCCTGAAAAAAAGACGCTCCTTCAAAGTGGCAACTGACTTCTTAAGAGACAAAGGCGTGCCCTACACCTGGGGCCACCCGTTCCGTCTCATCTTTAAGTGGAAGGGGTCTCTACACCAGCTTCGTTCCCTCCAGGACACTTGTGCTGTGCTAGACATTGACCCGCCGGAGGAGGACGCCACGGGTGAGACCCCCCACCCCAGTTCTACAGAGGGAGCCAGCCAGAGATCCAGGGGCGGCTGGCAGACAGTGCGGAGACGACGATCCCCTAGACGCTTCGGGAGGCCGGATCCTCTCCTGGCCGCCCAGGAGCGGGAGGCGGCAGTACAGGAGGTAGCGGACAAAACTACCGCCAAACAATGATGTCTCGGTCACAGGAGATTGCCCTCAATAGCCTTTCTCACCGGGGGTGAGGGGTCGGGGGGCCGGAGAGTTGGCCGCCACCATGCCCTCACTTTCTATGATGACCTACGGACCTGGACTCTGTCCCGATAGGCCCGAGACTTTGGAAGTTGTGTTGGGGGGAATTCGGGGGGGGAGGGGAGGGAGGGTTGGGTGTTGGGGGGGGGAAGTGGGTTGGAGGGGAGACAGTTGGGGAAGTTGGGGGTAGGGGTGGGTGGGGAACACGACATCTGGACCCTCCCGGTGTGGTATTAGGGAATCGTGACGAGCCAACATGGGGACCCGGCAGGCCCCGGATGAGCCAGACAGGTTGCGCTGCTTACACACCCTCATGAATGGCTAGCCCTACCCTGAAGGTTCTCACCTTAAATGTGAAGGGGCTTATGAACCCCGTTAAGCGCAGGGCTGTCCTGTCCTTCTTAGAAAACTCAGGAGCGGAAATCTGTCTGCTCCAAGAAACTCATCTACTCTCGAGAGATTGGCACAGGATGCGCTCAAGGGCCTTTCTGATCCAGCACTACTCCTCGACTCTGGAGAAGAAAGCGGGGGTGGCCTTACTGGTAGCGCGCCACGATGCGCTCGTGGTGCATATGCACGCCCCTAGAGTCGCACAAAGGAAAGGCAGATGGCGCCTCAATGATGCACTCATGCAACATGAGGGGGTGATGCAGCGGCTCCGGGACCACATCGCGGATTATCTGCAGACCAACGACACCCCAGAGGTCTCCCTAGCTGCGGTGTGGGGGGCGCTTAAAGCGGTAGCGAGGGGAGAACTAATTTCGGAAGCCAAGGGACGAAAAGAAAAGAGACAATCCCTGTCCGCTCAGGCGCTTGAACTTGAGCAAGCCCATAGTCGGACCGGGGCTCCCAGGATCTGGAGGCAGCTTAAGGCGGTCAGGGCCCAACTTGCCAGCCTAGACCTGGATAGGGCAGAGTACGCGGCCCTGCGACTGCGCCACACTTACTATGTGGGCGGTGATAAGACAGGTCGCCTGTTGGCGAGCTGCCTAAAAGCAAAGACCCTGCGGGCGAAGGTCTCCTTCATCCGTACCCAGGATGGGACAGTCGTCCAAGAAGATGACCACATAGCGGAAGCCTTCCGCGAGTTTTATGCCTCGCTGTATACGGCGGAGCCGCCGGCTGGGCGGATTTCCGCCGACACTTACCTCCAAGACACGGAGATAACGCCCCTAGATGAACCCAATAGGGCCTCCCTCGAAGCTCCCATACGAATCGAGGAGGTTGTCTCCGCGATCGCGAGTCTCAAGCCTCTGAAGGCCCCGGGCCCGGACGGCTTTTCGGCAAGCTTCTACAAGACTTTCTGCCCCCAAATCGCTCCGGTATTAACGAGGCTTTTCAACTCCTTCCAGGGCAGAGGCTCCATCCCACAAGACATGTTGGAGGCTGACATCGTGGTCATCCCCAAGCCGGGCAAAGACCCATCCCAATGTAAGGCATATAGACCCATCTCCCTACTCAACCTCGACCTCAAACTGTTCACGGGCGTGCTGGCGGCTAGACTGGGCCCGTGCCTACCGGGCATCATTGAACCAGACCGAGCAGGATTTATCCCCAACAGACAGTGTGCAGACAATACCAAGCGCCTGCTTCATGTCATTGATAAGGCCCACTACAATGACTCCGACGCGGTCCTACTCTCTGTGGATGCCGAGTAGGCGTTCGACAGGGTGGACTGGGGATATCTGGACGCAGTCCTGGCGCGCTTTGGGTTCGGAGACCGGTTCCGCACGTGGGTTGCTAGCTGCTATGCCTCCCCGCAGGCCAGGATCACGGTCAATGGGGTACGCTCGAGACCTCTAGACATCCGAAGGGGAACCAGGCAGTGGTGTCCTCTTTCGCCCCTGCTATTCGCTCTCTATATCAAACCACTAGCCCAGCGAATCCAAGACAACAGGTCCATTACAGGCGTCCGGTTTGGTGGAGAACCACAGACCATAAGTCTGTACGCAGACGACGTCCTAGCGGCCCTGGAGAACCCCCAGACGTCGGTACCGGCTTTCCTCTCGGAGATAGCGAGCTTCGGGAATGTCTCGGGGTTCAGGGTTCAAGATGAATGTGGAGAAATCCCTAGTCCGGCCCCTAGGTCGGAACGCAAAAGCGGCACGGCGAGGCCATCAGACATACGGGGACCTCCAAGTTCAGATGACCATACCCTATCTAGGCATCTCCCTAACCCCGAGTACAACCCAAACGGTCGAGCAAAACTATACAACTCTACTGACGGCCCTGAAAGGGGATCTGGCAAGATGGAGTCGTCAAACACTTTCATGGTTGGGACAAGTGGCGGCGATAAAAATGACCCTACTACCTAAGGTCTTGTACCTGTTCCAAACCATTCCGGTCACTCCCCCGCTCGGCGTGCTCAAACAGTTACAGGACTCCATCACCCTCTTTGTGTAGGCTGGTAAGCGCCCGAGCTTGTGGAGAGACCTAAACACTCGGACCACAGCGGAGGGCGGGCTCGGGGTCCCCGACCTGCTTCGCTACTTCCATGCGGCGCAACTCCGCTACCTCCTGGAATGGAGTAGGCCCGAGTCGGAGAAGCAGTGGTTGTTTCAAGACCGGGCCATGGGCCAGATGTCCTTATGGAAAGTCCCATTCCTATGACGCAAAGACAGGCCCTTGTACCTCCGGAAGTCGCCTATCACGAGAACGGTAGTGCAGGTCTGGGACAGAGTAGCGGTCCCGAAGGGCCTTACCACGTTCCCGTCCCCGATGTCCCCTTTGTTTGGGAACCCAGCGTTTGACCCCTGAGTCGTTCTTGCAGTGGCAGGACTCTGAATGCAAGGCGGCTGGCGACCTCTTCGACCCTTCGGGCTTTATGCAGATGCGCACTTTACAAGACGGATACACACTCCCACAGATCCAACGCTTCCAATACTTCCAGATCAGATACTGGCTCACAGAGAGGGAAGTGCTACCCACGTGAGCAGACCCCTAACTGACTACGAAAGATGGCTCCACACGAAAACAACTGACAAACACGCAATCACAGATCTCTACATGATGCTCAGGCCGCCTCCCCCCGCTACGCGGTCGGCGGGACAGAATAGATGGGAGCGCGAACTGGGACGCTCCTTCACAGACAAGGAATGGCAGGACATTTACTTCAGGGCCCACCATACCGCCCGCAATGTAGCCAGTAAGGAGGCGGCGGTGAAAATAGCGTACTATTGGCACCTTACGCCGGCGCGGCTCCATCAAAGCAACCCGCGCAGGGACCCCGGGTGCTGGAGGGGTTGCGGACAACAAGGGACACTAACTCACATCCTGTGGGAATGCCCAGAGGTTCAGGGGTACTGTAAGGAGGTGCTCAAGTGTTTTGACACACACTTTGAAACGGACATTCCCCGGTTTCCGGCATACACGCTTCTTGGCCTTCCCAATGCTATCACATTCCCACTCAAATCGATCAGGGGAAGACACATCCTTTCTCTGTGGGGCACCTCTAGGAAGCCTACTCATACAGGATGGCTCCACCGCCTGTGGTATATTATGGGAATGGAGAAAATACAGGCCTCCCTCACTCAAACAAGGGACGCATTCCTTGAGACATGGCAGCCCCTCGTCTCTCTCCTATTGGAGGAATTTAAAGAAATAACCTGCCCAAAATACCTCAGGGTGCTCCGGCTCCCGGACGACTTTCGGGGGGAACCCCGATCACCCAACTGAATCCTGCCTATAGAACGGGCCTCATGTACACCGATGTCACTGCACTTGCCACACCGGGGAAGGGGAGTTGCGGGTGGGATGGGAGCGGGGAGGGGGAGGGATGGTTGGATGTTCATAGGACCGGTTCGGAGCTTCACTTCGCCTACTGGGCCTCCCCAGCACTCATGGACACATTCTACGCAGCACCACTGGGCTCCGCCGTTTGGGGAGGGTGGGATAGCTACAACTTGCCGGGCGACCGCATGCACGCCTGTACTGTTGATGTGTCCTATGTCTGTCTTGTTAAAACTTCAATAAAAAGATTTACAAAAAAAAAAAAAGAAACAACGGGTCAACACAAGCACACCGGACTATAGAGCTTGAAAAGAAACAACGGGTCAACACAAGCACACCGGATTATAGAGCTTTAAAAGAAACAACGGGTCAACACAAGCACACCAGATTATAGAGCTTTAAAAGAAACAACGGGTCAACACAAGCACACCGGATTATAGAGCTTGAAAAGAAACAACGGGTCAACACAAGCACACCGGATTATAGAGCTTTAAAAGAAACAACGGGTCAACACAAGCACACCAGATTATAGAGCTTTAAAAGAAACAACGGGGCAACACAAGCACACCGGATTATAGAGCTTTAAAAGAAACAAAGGGGCAAAACAAGCACACCGGACTATAGAGCTTTAAAAGAAACAACGGGTCAACACAAGCACACCGGATTATAGAGCTTTAAAAGAAACAAAGGGGCAAAACAAGCACACCGGATTATAGAGCTTTAATAGAAACAACGGGTCAACACAAGCACACCGGATTATAGAGCTTTAAAAGAAACAACGGGTCAACACAAGCACACCAGATTATAGAGCTTGAAAAGAAACAACGGGTCAACAGAAGCAGACCGGACTATAGAGCTTTAAAAGAAACAACGGGTCAGCACACAAGCACACCGAACTATAGAGCTTTAAAAGAAACAAAGTGTTAACACAAGCACACCGGATTATAGAGCTTTAAAAGAAACAACGGGTCAACACAAGCACACCGGACTATAGAGCTTTAAAAGAAACAACGGGTCAACACAAGCACACCGGATTATAGAGCTTTAAAAGAAACAAAGGGGCAAAACAAGCACACCGGATTATAGAGCTTTAATAGAAACAACGGGTCAACACAAGCACACCGGATTATAGAGCTTTAAAAGAAACAACGGGTCAACACAAGCACACCAGATTATAGAGCTTGAAAAGAAACAACGGGTCAACAGAAGCAGACCGGACTATAGAGCTTTAAAAGAAACAACGGGTCAGCACACAAGCACACCGAACTATAGAGCTTTAAAAGAAACAAAGTGTTAACACAAGCACACCGGACTATAGAGCTTTAAAAGAAACAACGGGGCAACACAAGCACACCGGATTATAGAGCTTTAAAAGAAACAACGGGTCAACACAAGCACACCGGATTATAGAGCTTGAAAAGAAACAACGGGTCAACAGAAGCAGACCGGACTATAGAGCTTTAAAAGAAACAACGGGTCAGCACACAAGCACACCGAACTATAGAGCTTTAAAAGAAACAAAGTGTTAACACAAGCACACCGGATTATAGAGCTTTAAAAGAAACAACGGGTCAACACAAGCACACCGGACTATAGAGCTTTAAAAGAAACAACGGGTCAACACAAGCACACCGGATTATAGAGCTTTAAAAGAAACAAAGGGGCAAAACAAGCACACCGGATTATAGAGCTTTAATAGAAACAACGGGTCAACACAAGCACACCGGATTATAGAGCTTTAAAAGAAACAACGGGTCAACACAAGCACACCGGATTATAGAGCTTTAAAAGAAACAACGGGTCAACACAAGCACACCAGATTATAGAGCTTGAAAAGAAACAACGGGTCAACAGAAGCAGACCGGACTATAGAGCTTTAAAAGAAACAACGGGTCAGCACACAAGCACACCGAACTATAGAGCTTTAAAAGAAACAAAGGGGCAAAACAAGCACACCGGATTATAGAGCTTTAAAAGAAACAACGGGTCAACACAAGCACACCGAACTATAGAGCTTTAAAAGAAACAAAGGGGCAAAACAAGCACACCGGATTATAGAGCTTTAAAAGAAACAACGGGTCAACACAAGCACACCAGATTATAGAGCTTTAAAAGAAACAACGGGGCAACACAAGCACACCGGATTATAGAGCTTTAAAAGAAACAAAGGGGCAAAACAAGCACACCGGATTATAGAGCTTTAAAAGAAACAACGGGGCAACACAAGCACACCGGATTATAGAGCTTTAAAAGAAACAACGGGTCAACACAAGCACACCGGACTATAGAGCTTTAAAAGAAACAACGGGGCAAAACAAGCACACCGGATTATAGAGCTTTAAAAGAAACAATGGGGCAAAACAAGCACACCGGACTATAGAGCTTTAAAAGAAACAACGGGTCAACACAAGCACACCGGACTATAGAGCTTTAAAAGAAACAAAGTGTTAACACAAGCACACCTGTTTATAGCGCTTTAAAAGAAACAAAGTTGCCTCGTTTTTCTGGGTCAAAAGATATGCTCTGGTAAATCTAACTTTCTGCTGAACTTGGAGCAGTACTGGTGGCTGTCCAATGAATGTGAGGTCAAGCCCTGAATGTACAACATCAAATGTAGCAGGATTTGTAGAGCTGTTGACAATAACTGGTCTCTGCAATGCTCAACTCTCTGTACTTTTCTCTATCATCTGAAGCAGAGACTTAGGAATGTTCCTTTCTATTCTTTGCATGTGTAACCATGCATTGACGACAACCACCAGTCAACAGAGTTCACCCCAACATCCACGTCAAGCTTCAGCTTCAGCTTACACTGGATCTGCTCGTGCACGACCAGCGCAAAGTGGTCCGTCTCTAGGATGCGTGAGAGCTTGCCCAGGTCGTCGTTCAATCGAACCTAAAAGAAGCACACAAAAAACAGAAATTAATAACAGTACGAACTTTGAACATCCCTACACCCAAATCGTGAACTTCAGCCTATCAGGTGTTTCATTTAAGAGGGCTGCAGGTTGTGCAGACCATACACTGGCTCAGTGGGTGCTAAGGGGGAGGCCCCATTTATAAGAGTGACCTTGAGTCTGGTACCAAGATAAACACAGACCGCGGACCTCTGTATTCTGCGAATGACGTCGCATGTGTTCTGAGGGAAAGAAGAGGGCGAATGAACAATAAAGTGGCTTGCATGACTCAAACGGCCCAAGAGACTGTGCACGCACTGTACCCGTTCCGATAGGTCTGTTTATCCCTTGTGGCACCCTGCATGCAATGACCTAAAAACATGGGACCAGCTGGTATGGCTGGAGCTGAGGGGGAATGGGAGACAATACTAACTGGGTGCTTATTTTCTGGTAAAGCTGGAGATGGTCTTCGAGTGACATGGGTCTACACTGGCTCTAGGCTAGCCTTTACGGTGTCTTGTGGGGAGCGCCTATAATGCCATCTTCACCAGATGACCTCTGTAGTGAAATGGCAAGAAATGACCAAAGACTGTAGTTTGCAACTACTGCACTAAACAGGTTGAGTATGTACGACAGTGTGCCACAGGTGCTTGGAATCCGGTTCTCTACATGCAAGTTTGCTTACAGACCTGGTCTTAACTAAACATTGATCGCTGAATGATGTAGACCCCAACCTTTTATCATTAATCAGCACTAGTGAAGCGAACAATACAATTCAAATGGAAAACTGATGCTCCAAGCAGGTAAATGAAACACCATAAAAAATTCAAACCAATCAAGCAGCAACTAAACATCTTTCTACAGCCTTGTGAACGCCAAGGGGCGAAGAGGATTTTCCCACATACAAGGGAAGTTGGTTCCGCAGATATGGGTCAAGGGCCAGAGATTGCCCGTCTCCTCTTCTGACAGGGTTTGACTGGGGCACGGCACAGATTCAAAGCATGGAGTGCAAGCTTCCTATGGGCAGGGATTTCACAGTCTACCTTACAAAAGAGATCACGATACAGCCCTTCTGACACCACCACACAGATCCAACTCAGGATTTAGGGAACCAGCAACAAGCTCTTGTGGAGAGAGATACTGAGTCCCAACTCCCAAATCTAAAAACCAGTCTAGTCAGAGGTTCTGCCCTCTTTGGAATCTCTTGCACTGGCAGTCATGGAGACGGTCAGACTGCTGGTTGCCAAAATGGGTAATCAATGGTTTGTCAATATGCCAACACATTCAACATGTCTTTGATAAAAACCACGAATCTTCTGCTGTAGTGCCAGTCGCCCTCTTCTGTCCCTCCCCTGGATATCTGCCTCTTTGTATCTCTTTCTGCATCTCAACCGAGGCTGCGGTTTGTGTATTTTAACCGACCCTCGTGTCCGATTCGAGGGGATACCTCCTTCAGTCGACTGAAAACACATCGGTAACACGAGCAAGGGTGTGTGTGAAGTCAGCCAGCTGTGTGCTGCATGCTTTGTGAAACAAGTGGCTTGAAGCGAGACCGTGAGGCGCCGGCTGTCCCGGCGTAGGCCATCAAATGTCAGGCTGCAGTTAGACCAGCCGGCAGTATTATGTCTGGCATGAAATAGTGCGGCACAAAACAATGTCATGGTGCCGGCGTCCACTCTGTTGCATTGTTGGGAGCTAGCCACATGCAGCCCGCAGACAACTCACTGGTTTAAAAATAAACCTGAGAAGTAACATCATGAACATCTGGGGGAGCTCTGCTTGCCTGAGCCCCTGCTGGAGCGAAGAAAGCACCCAGAATCGGTCTGTTCGTCTCCTGATGTAGTGCCTGGAAGCAGTGAGGTCTGCTTCCTGTTTTTGGGGCCAGTGGACTCCCGTAGAAAGATTCGATAAATCGCAGGAATTGCAAATGCTAAAACTCACTTGTGAATTTCTATGTCCGTTTAACTATCCGGAAAGGGTTTTCTGAATCGTTAAATGTGCTTAGGAAACTACACCAAATAGGTATTTGGAAGGGGTGTGTTTAGGGCGTCCGTTCCAAATACAGATTCGTTATGTACTGTATTAGTTTCCTGGGACCGAAATCCGGTCGCAAAACATTAATAATTTACTGACAATTCATAGAACGTGATATCCCATTCACTACAGACCCCTTCCCCTTTGTGAATGTTGAAAAAAACATTTTTAGGAGCAGGCGGTGGTCTGTGTGACCACTGCTTCCCCCTAAAAACAAGCATTAGAAATGCAATAGGTCTCGCAGCATTAGAGTTAGTGCATTTAGAATTGTTTATGTTTTTTTTTTGTAAATCTTTAGCATTTTTGTTCCCTGTAGCCAATGCTAAAGAAAAAAGCCATAAACAATTCTAAAAGCTCTAACTCAAATGCTCTGAGACCTATTGCACTGTGTGAGGGTGAGGAGTTGAGGGTGAGTGAGGGTGAGGGTGAATGAGGGTGAATGAGGGTGAGTGAGGGTGAGTGAGGGGTTGAGGGTGAGTGAGGGGTTGAGGCTGAGTGAGAGTGAGGGTGAGTGAGTGTGAGTGAGGGTGAAGGTGAGTGAGGCTGAGTGAGGCTGAGTGTGAGTGAGGGTGAGGGTTTGCGGGTGGGTGAGGGTGAGGCTTTGAGGGTGAGTGAGGATGAGTGAGGGTGAGTGAGGTGTTGAGGGTGAGTGAGGGTGAGTGAGGGTGAGTGAGGGTGAGTGAGGGTGAGTGAGGGTGAGTGAGGGTGAGTAAGAGTGACGGTGAGTGAGGGGTTGAGGGTGAGGGGTTGAGGGTGAGTGAGTGAGGGTGAGGGGTTGAGGGTGACGGATTGCGGGTGAGGGGTTGAGGGTGAGGTGTTGAGGGTGAGGGGTTGAGGATGAGGTGTTGAGGGTGAGTGAGGTTGAGGGTGGTTGAGTGAGGATGAGTGAGAGTGAGGGTGAGTGAGGTGTTGAGGGTGAGGTGTTGAGGGTGAGTGAGTGAGGGTGAGGTGTTGAGGTTGAGTGAGGGTGAGTGAGTGTGACGTGTTGAGGGTGAGTGAGGATGAGTGAGAGTGAGGGTGAGTGAGGTGTTGAGGGTGAGGCGTTGAGGGTGAGGCGTTGAGGGTGATTGAGGGTGAGGGTGAGTGAGGGTGAGGGTGAGTGAGGGGTTGAGGGTGAGTGAGGGTGAGTGAGGGTGAGTGAGGGTGAGTGAGGGTGAGTGAGAGTGAGTGAGGGTGAGTGAGGGTGAGTGAGGGTGAGTGAGGGTGAGTGAGGGTGAGTGAGAGTGAGGGTGAGTGAGGGGTTGAGGGTGAGGGGTTGAGGGTGAGTGAGTGAGGGTGAGGGGTTGAGGGTGAGGGATTGAGGGTGAGGTGTTGAGGGTGAGGTGTTGAGGGTGAGGTGTTGAGGATGAGGTGTTGAGGGTGAGTGAGGTTGAGGGTGGTTGAGTGAGGATGAGTGAGAGTGAGGGTGAGTGAGGTGGTGAGGTGTTGAGGGTGAGTGAGTGAGGGTGAGGTGTTGAGGGTGAGTGAGGGTGAGTGAGTGTGAGGTGTTGAGGGTGAGTGAGGATGAGTGAGAGTGAGGGTGAGTGAGGGGTTGAGGGTGAGGCGTTGAGGGTGAGGCGTTGAGGGTGATTGAGGGTGAGGGTGAGTGAGGGTGAGTGAGGGTGAGGTGTTGAGGGTGAGTGAGGATGAGTGAGAGTGAGGGTGAGTGAGGGGTTGAGGGTGAGTGAGGGGTTGAGGGTGAGTGAGGTGTTGAGTGTTAGTGATGGTCAGGGTGAGTGAGGCTGAGGTGTTGAGGGTGAGTGAGGGCGAGGGTGAGTGAGGGTGAGTGAGGGTGAGTGAGGGGTTGAGTGTGATTGAGGGGTTGAGGGTGAGTGAGAGTGAGGGTGAGTGAGGGTGAGTGAGGGTGAGTGTGAGTTAGGGTGAGTGTTTGAGGGTGGGTGAGGGTGAGGGGTTGAGGGTGAGTGAGGATGAGTGAGGGTGAGGGAGGGTGAGGGAGGGGTTGAGGGTGAGTGAGGGTGAGTGAGGGTGAGTGAGGGTGAGTGAGGATGAGTGAGGGTGAGTGAGGGGTTGAGGGTGAGGGGTTGAGGGTGAGGGGTTGAGGGTGAGTGAGTGAGGGTGAGGGGTTGAGGGTGAGGGATTGAGGGTGAGGGGTTGAGTGTGAGGTGTTGAGGGTGAGGGGTTGAGGATGAGGGGTTGAGAGAGAGTGAGATTGAGGGTGGTTGAGTGAGGATGAGTGAGGGTGAGTGAGGTGTTGAGGGTGAGGTGTTGAGGGTGAGTGATTGAGGGTGAGGGGTTGAGGGTGAGTGAGGGTGAGTGAGTGTGAGGGGTTGAGGGTGAGTGAGGATGAGTGAGAGTGAGGGTGAGTGAGGCGTTGAGGGTGAGGCGTTGAGGGTGAGTGAGGGTGAGGGTGAGTGAGGGTGAGGTGTTGAGGGTGAGTGAGGATGAGTGAGGGTGAGTGAGGAGTTGAGGGTGAGTGAGGGGTTGAGGGTGAGTGAGGGGTTGAGGGTGAGTGATGGTCAGGGTGAGTGAGGGTGAGGGTGGGTGAGCTGTTGAGGGTGAGGTGTTGAGGGTGAGTGAGGGGTTGAGGGTGAGTGAGGGTGAGGAGTTGAGGGGCAGGCGTTGAGGGTGAGTGAGGGTGAGTGAGTGAGGGTGAAGGGTTGAGTGTGAGTGAGTGAGGGTGAGGTGTTGAGGGTGAGTGAGGGTGAGGGGTTGAGGGTGAGTGAGGATGAGTGAGAGTGAGGGTGAGTGAGAGTGAGGGTGAGTGAGGGGTTGAGGGTGAGGTGTTGAGGGTGAGGTGTTGAGGGTGAGGTGTTGAGGGTGAGTGAGGGTGAGGTGTTGAGGGTGAGTGAGGGTGACGGGTTGAGGGTGAGTGAGGATGAGTGAGAGTGAGGGTGAGAGACGTTGAAGATTACATGGCAGATGTTGGATTATGTGGCAAACACGGCAAATCAATAATTATGCAAAAAACGCAGCAGCCGCACAATTCCATCATTATAAAGAGTACATAAAAAAGGAGGGTGTTGGGCACAAGTTAATTTCATGGCCTTAAGATACCGCAAGCAGGCCTGGCTATCTTATCACCCCAAGGGAGTTTAGAAAATTTTTACATTATGATTAGACTGATTGAAACTTGTTTACACACGGATACTTAAATTAATTTTACGATCACCGACTGTGGTTTCTTCAAAGTGCTCAAGTCCTGTATAATTTGGCAGGGAATTCATGAGCCAATCTCTGTCTTCAGATTGGCGCCTGGTGTATACAGCTCTTGTTAAAGCATAAATATTGTATCAGGTTTTCTTTTCCACAAATCTCCCCTAAGCGGTCCTTTCCATTCACCAATGTGCGGACCACCACAAAGTCAGAAAACTGCCCAATGCGACGCAAATTGCATCCAATGTTGTTAGAGCCGGTTTAACCAGCGCTGCGTCCATGCAATAGAAAATGCAAAACCATGACCCGGCAGTGCGGCGAGTTTAAGAGTAGATTCTCCACCTGAAATACAAACACACAAAGCAAGTTTACAGGCAGCCAAAAGCAGGGTTTAATTAACACCCCAAAAGATGAAACCGAAACGAGGCGAACTTAACGTATTCAGCAGTGGCACACATTTCACTCTTAGGCAAATAGCGGAGAGATACAATGTTGAGGCACTTGAGGGCAGCAGTTGTTTGATGCTATGAAAGCCGAGGTCCCTGAGCAACTGCAAAAGCCAAACGAACATGTCCGTCCGATGACATGGAAAGCCGCAGCTATCATCTGCCCTCTGTCCACAACAGCCAGTCTGATTCCATGGACAGCCGCAGCCATCCATCCATCTCTGTCCAGAACAGCCTTCGAGTCGCTCAGACAAGGCTCGATACATTATTTATAGTTTGAAAGAAGCCAAGCTCCGCAGAGCAAGTTAATGCTCGTCTGATATAATAACTGCTTCTTACAGAAAACGAACGGCTTTAAAAGACCAAAACTATCAAAGATCTTCTCTAATTGTGGCAGAAGACACCCTACGAAGCTTAACACAACTGTTGAGCTTGAAGAAGAAACAAGCCTTTCACCGTAACACGGCGGGCAGGGGAGGGGGCGGGCAGGGGAGGGGGCGGAGAGGGGAGGGGGCGGAGAGGGAAGAGGTGCGACACGGCAGGAAGACGGAAGGAAGAGAGGGGAGGGGGAGGAGAAATGCGACACGGCGGGAGGGGGCGGACTCGATACATTATTTATAGTTTGAAAGAAGCCAAGCTCCGCAGAGCAAGTTAATGCTCGTCTGATATAATAACTGCTTCTTACAGAAAACGAACGGCTTTAAAAGACCAAAACTATCAAAGATCTTCTCTAATTGTGGCAGAAGACACCCTACGAAGCTTAACACAACTGTTGAGCTTGAAGAAGAAACAAGCCTTTCACCGTAACACGGCGGGCAGGGGAGGGGGCAGGCAGGGGAGGGGGCGGAGAGGGGAGAGGTGCGACACGGCAGGAAGACGGAAGGAAGAGAGGGGAGGGGGAGGAGAAATGCGACACGGCGGGAGGGGGCGGAGCGGGTAAACAAAGACGGACGTGCACGCGCACGCGCTTTTAAGGTCAATGCGCATGCGCATAAGCTCAATGCGCATGCGCATTGACCTTAAAAGTCACGGGCACTGCAAGGAATCGCCACGATTCCTTGCAGTGTAGATAAAGAGTGGATAAGTCGCAATAGTCTCGCTTGCTCGATGCGCATGCGCATCGACAGGCGAGACCTAAAAAGGTCTAAGAATTTGTTTCTTTTAACTCATCCTCTGTTCCTTTAAGGAAAACGAGCTGCATTTAAATAACATGATCGCTTTATTTAAAAGCCATCACAGACACGGGGGTCTTCTGATCACAGCAGGCCACCAACACTCTGATGGCAGAAAATCGTAGTGGGTCGCTGCTGGATCTATGACGTTACAACGCGTTATTTTACAATGCAGACCGTTACAACGCAGTTTTTACAACGCAGGTACCATTACAATGCATGCCATTACAACGCATGTCATTACATAGCAGATACTATTACAACGCATGCCATTACATCGTAAGTATTGGTAAGTATATCTTTTTTTAAAAAATGTAATAAGGTTAATTTAATTAATTTAAATTAATAAATATAATTTAAATATTTTTAAAACAGTAATTAATTTAATTTAATTATAGTAATTTAATTAATATTAAAATTGTAATTAATATAATATATTTAATATAATATAATTAATGAAATATAATAAATTTATAAATAGTAAATAATATAATGTAATTTTTTACAATAAATATAATTTAAATAAAATTAAAATAATACTTAATATAATTTAATGTAATATAATTAAAGAAATTTAATTAATTTAAAAATTGTAAATAATATTTAAGTATAATAAATTAAATAAATAAAAAAAGTAATTAATTTAATTTAAGTAATGTAATTCAATTAATTTTTTAATTGTAAAAATTGTAATTAATTTAATTACATTTTATTAAATGAATTTAATTAATTTAATTTATTTAAATTCGTAATACCCCTGTACCCCAAAAACCAAACCCAGCCCTAAAACCTAAAAATACCCCTGTACCCCAAAAACCAAACCCAGCCCTAAAACCTAAAAATACCCCTGTACCCCAAAAACCAAACCCAGCCCTAAAACCTAAAAATACCCATGTACCCCAAAAACCAAACCCAGCCCTAAAACCTAATACCCCTGTACCCCAAAAACCAAACCTAGCCCTAAAACCTAAAAATACCCCTGTACCCGAAAAACCAAACCCAGCCCTAAAACCTAAAATTACCCCTGTACCCCAAAAACCAA
The DNA here is from genome assembly GCF_964263255.1 of Lissotriton vulgaris. Lineage (NCBI taxonomy): Eukaryota > Metazoa > Chordata > Amphibia > Caudata > Salamandridae > Lissotriton > Lissotriton vulgaris. The sequence goes on from NC_141696.1 coordinate 1,578,233,484, forward strand.
ACCTAGCCCTAAAACCTAAAAATACCCCTGTACCCCAAAAACCAAACCCAGCCCTACAACCTAAAAATACCCATGTACCCCAAAAACCAAACCCAGCCCTAAAACCTAATACCCCTGTACCCCAAAAACCAAACCTAGCCCTAAAACCTAAAAATACCCCTGTACCCCAAAAACCAAACCCAGCCCTAAAACCTAAAAATACCCCTGTACCCCAAAAACCAAACCTAGCCCTAAAACCTAAAAATACCCCTGTACCCCAAAAACCAAACCCAGCCCTAAAACCTAAAAATACCCCTGTGCCCCAAAAACCAAACCCAGCCCTAAAACCTAAAAATAGTCCTGTACCCCAAAAACCAAACCCAGCCCTTTTATTTTATTTTTAATAATTAAAATAATAAAATAATGTAAAATAAAATTAAATAAAAATAATATACTTACCTATACTTACGATGTAATGGCATGCGTTGTAATAGTATCTGCTATTTAATGACATGCGTTGTAATGGCATGCATTGTAATGGTATTTGCGTTGTAAAAGTTGCGATGTAATGGTAGTGCGTTGTAAAAGTTGCGTTGTAACGGTGCAATACCGTCGCTGCTTGTGACCTACCTCATTAACATTCATGAGGTAGGTCTAATTACAACTAACTCTGATTCAGTCTTTTGTGAACCGACTTATTAGTATTAAGGTCAGTTCTCAAAATATGTATGTATTCGGTAACAGGCAGTGGGAAATTACAGCCCTTTTTACAGAAGACATTCTGAGTAAATCTACTCATAAGTACTTTGTGCCCATGGAGGAGCATTGACCAGTAGCTGGACAGCCAGTCCTTCTAACCGTTGGAAGTCGAAGAGTTCTGGGTTCAACTCTGTGGATCTTTGAGGAGAGAACAGCAGAAAGAGTTCCGTGGAGCATATCCATAGCCTCGAAGCGCTGTCCTCCAAGTACAGGAGACATACGTTGGCACAAAGTAAATCAAAGCAGGTCTGTGTTGTGTTAAGATCTGTTATTTAGCAGCACTGTCTGAGAAAAACCTTAAAGCTGAGACAACCGAGACTATAAGAGGTGCATTGAGAAGTACGTGACGTCTATGCTTTCATCGTCATGAAACTGGAAGTACCACAGCTTTCTTTAGGGTTAGAACTATCAGCCTCAACACCTGCAGTTAAAGTGGGCTGCTAGACCTCGGAATTCAACTAGGAGGCAAGCATGGCGCCTACGGACGGCACCAGGGTAATGCCCCAAGAGGCTGTGTCGGCGGCGTCCAAAGTGCAGCGAATGCGGACATGCAAGGCGGCCTTGTGCTGGGACACGATGTCTTCCCCAAGATTCTTTCACTGCTCCGGGAGGTGCTTAAGGAGCGCCTCATTCTCTTACCATTGTGTCCCGTCGTGGTATGCAGGAGCAGTGGTCTGGCTATTCACCAACGAGGGGCTGCTCCTTGTGCCAGCCTCTTGCCCACTGCCGCGATCTTCTTGACGTCCTTATTTGACGGAGGACCATCTCCGATGGTCTGGGTGGAGGCGTGTGTGGGAGTGGTGTGTACTGCCAGGGAGCCTGCACAAACCTGACCCTAGTGTAAGTTGGGTCACTGGGAGAGGGCCTAAATTTCTTCGCCGCCTTCGGGATGCCTGCTCCAGCCTCGAGAGTCCTTGAAAGTCTCAGGGACTGATTCTAACATGCCTTAAGCATAGCGAGAAACTCAACTGTGCACATGGATTTGGAGAGCGTCTCTGGGAAGAAAATCCTCCTCCTGGGCGACAAGCATATCAGCCTTGCGGAAAGCTGCAGCCCTCCGGAGGGGAGGCCCGGACTGGATAATGGTCCAGGTCCGGATCCACGTTGTAGTCGTCCCAGGGGTTGCTGGTGGGACCCTTGGCTGCTGGTTGTGAAACTGAAAAGGGAGACCATCTGGTGACTCTGGCAAAGGCAGTGGAGGAGATGAGGAGGTGGTGGTAGAGGTGGGCAATGTGGTAGGGGGACAGGGCCAGTGGCTGTGTCCATACACATCATGGGTGTTTGGTGTTGATTATGAGATGGGAGGTCTGGAGGGAGGTTCTACCAGGAAGGATAGTTGTGTTACATGAGGACTAGGCTCAGAAGCTGGCATGTGAGGTGGTTTAGCGGATATCTTGCCATTGACTAGATGAATGAAGAGGTGCTTTTGTCTAATGTCAGTGCTTGTAGGAGGCTCTCCAGGAGAGGGACCTTGGCATCCTGCTCGCCAGGCATCGATGGCGCTTTATCTTTCTCCCTTGCCTTCGGAGTCCAGGAGGATTTCAGAGTTGGGGCTGACTTCGGCCAGCAGTGTCTTATGGGCTAGCTCCGAAGGAGGGGTCGGTGCCGGTTTCAAATGGGACCTATGGAGCTCTACACCCATGCAGTGGCTAGGGCTCGATGGATGATGGGGAATGATGCCCTTGGCTGGAGACTTGCTGGGCTCAGAAACCTTTTGTTGTTGTTGACCTGAGCCCGAAGGTCGCAGGGACCATAGCTTACTCGCTGTCGACTCCTATGCTCGAGGCTCAATGCCCGACTCCCTTGGGAGCGGGGCTTTGCCCCGGCGTTGGATATTTATGTGGCCTCATCTAGGAAGAGTCAGACTCGATGGAACCACATGCAGCGGGATGGAAGACGATAAACGTGCTAGGAACACAACTACCCCAGAGCCCACTCGGTGCACGTCTGAACTCGACGGCGGAAAAACCACAAGCTAATATGGAGTCAGTGCCCATGCATAATATATACTAATAGAAGGCGTCACACCACAACTGACTTGAAAGACCTCTGTGACCAAAAAGAAGTTGAGCCAAACACTTGATGGCAGGAGCATGCCAAGCATCTGACCTACAGTCACACATGCTATGAACATACAGTTTATGGTGACAGCGATGCTGCACTGTGCAATAGTATCAAAGCTTGAAGGGCGATGAAGCCAAAGAAGTGTTTGGAGTATCACATCTCATCCGTCGTTCTTAGAGAGGGCGGAGCAGTAACTACAGGTAGCCAGGACACGCAAGGTTAATGGAAATGTTGAACTGGAGAAAGGGAGTACAAGATGGAAGAAGCACACTCCCTTGAATGATGGATCTTACGACCGGTGGACATTTGAGAAGGTATAAACGAATGCCAACATGAGCTACAAATCCCCCAGAATGCTAGACATGGGTAAGCATTCAATTAAAGCGCAAAACAAACAGAGGCAAGTCAACAACGTCTCCTCGGCATGCTTCAACATCCTACGCATGCTACGGAAGATCTTCTGGTGGATCCCCACCGAGACCAGGAAGACCGTCACCCAGGCCCTCGTCACCAGCCGACTGGACTACGGCAACGCCCTCTACGCCGGTACCACCGCCAAGCTCCAGAAGAGACTCCAGCGGATCCAGAACGCCTCAGCCAGACTCATCCTCGACATCCCACGAACCAGCCACATCTCCGGACATCTGAGAGACCTTCACTGGCTCCCAGTCAACAAAAGAATCACCTTCCGCCTCCTCACCCACGCACACAAAGCCCTACACGACCAAGGCCCGAGCTACCTCAACAGCTGAGTCAACTTCTACGCTCCCAAACGCCACCTCCGATCTGCCAACCACGCCCTCGCCGCCGTCCCCCGCATCCGAAGAGCGACTACAGGAGGAAGGTCCTTCTCCTACCTGGCCGCCAAGACCTGGAACTCCCTCCCGACCGACCTGCGCCTGACCCAAGACCACCTCTCCTTCAGGAAGAAGCTGAAGACCTGGCTGTTCGAGCAGTAGCGGCTCCCCCCCCCCAGCGCCTTGAGACCCTACGGGTATGTAGCGCGCTTTATAAGTGTCACTGATTGATTGATTGATTGAGCAGCATCGCATTCGTTAGGGTGGGCTGGTCGACAATCCCCCAGCGTGGTCAGTCGCCAGCAGACACTACAGATGCGGACAGTAGAAACAGGCTGTAGGGCTGATGCGTGTCAGTAGTGTAGGAGAAGGGAGACTGTTGTAAGACTGTAGTACTGTAGTGGAGGTGTTAGGCAATCACACCACACCACTTTGGAAACATTTACTTTTTTTCATATTGACAAATATTTTTTAAAGTAAGATTTTAAGCAAGGATACATTTTCATGTATAATAACATTCGAGCATATTATTCTGACCAAATGCCATGTTGAAAGCAACAACTAGAACCAGCATTAGTTTTATCACACAAGCTTTTGCAGGGCAGAGCACAACAGATTACAAAGTGGGTTAATTTCTATTCCCTATTACGCAGGAGGTGTGGAGTGTCCTGTTTACTATGATGGCTGCTTACGTGCATATGGTAAGGAATACATACTACGCTCTACGCAGGACTGTAATGCCCATATTTTTTTAATTTAAAAACAGATTACTGTTTTACAACAGGCAGTCGCTCTTTGTGGCACATGCGGGACAGCGACGCTGCAGAGGGGCTGCCACAGAATGGAAGAAAGACCCCACAACATTGCACACTCACCTGAAAGTAGCACAAAGGGTCTGAAGGGTCAAGGGCCAGGGTGACAGTATGGAGGGGGGTTAAGAAGCAGGGAGATTAAGCTACAAATAAAAATTATATGTGGAATGAAAATTGAAATTTGTACTTAAGCGAAAGGCAGAGGAAAACGTTTGGAGGTCAACTTCACTATATTTTTTAGGGATCCTTCTCTGTGTGCTCTTAAACCAGCAGCCCGACAACAGTCTATGCATACGGTGTGCTGAGGCCAAAACGCGCCCACATCACAGCCTGAACGGGATACCCTACAGAGGCACCGCTGGGAAAGCAGGTCAGGAGCTCAGGATTTCTGAAGACTGCTCGAGAGAATTTGATAATTCATTACTCCAACAGACCCCACTTAAGAAGCCCTGAACAGCACCATAAAATCTTAGATTTAAGCAAAATCAGTTATCATTACATGGACGAGTCCTGCTTGGGATTGTAAAGGTCTTTTTTGTGAAGACATTTCATTTTTGAAACATCACAACTTGTAAGACTAAATCGTCTCGAACATTTTCATGAGGATTTAGAGATTCTCGTGTACGTCCACTGTGGAGTCAAAAAAGAAAGAGGCCAAAACCAGGTCTACCTGGCACCATCAACCCCACAGCTTAACTTTCAAAGACTCTTTCTGTGACAGAGGGACAACAAATAGGGTTGTGGTTATGGAGAGTGTACAGTAAAATGTGTTTCCAACAGAACCACTGCTCTTAAAGGTATGGATCACACTGTTCTGATAGATACTGCCTCCTGAATCCCCTTTAACACCAAGTCCTACAGAAATGTTAAACACACTGTTTAGAGCACCATAACTTGAAAATGCCACAGAAGAACAATGTACTTCGCCTCTGCAGCGCTCTCTCTTGTGGATACACTATCAAAGCAAAGATTCCTCAATTTGAAAATGTTTCTCGGGTCAAAAACTGGATCCGGAACCTTCAAAGCAGTATCCCTGCACTCCAGTGGGTAGCAATGAGTGCCTCAGCAGAGACAGTTCTGCTCCGGACGTGACAGGAGGCGGCCCATATTAGAAATACCATCCATGGGCAGTGGTGTCAGTTGCTTTCTAGGCTGTCTGTGCTCTCAGACGCAGAGCCTATCAACAGATTGGCATGAACAGTGTGCATATCTCTGAACTTGGGACCTTTGTAGATGGTAAGGAGTCCACGGGGCGGTGGAAGGGTCGGTGAGGGATCTGCGGTTAGTAACTTGTTCTTCCGATGGATACTTCTAACCCAAGATTCCTCACCTTGCGAACAGAAACCGTAACAGTACCTTCTTCAGGTGGTGGGTCTGGGAAATGGCTCAGACCAAAAAGTGCTGCAGGACAAAGCGGGAAAAATGCACCTCTCGACAGACCTGACTGTCAAAGGCAGTAGTGTTTTGTGAACATACGCAATGATGCCCCCATGCCACCTGACAAATATCCAGGAAAGACGCTGCATGCCAATGAGGTGGTAGCAGCTATGGTCCTGTTGGAATGAGGCCTCTTCAGCTCTTTACTTGTCTGTATCCGAATTCGTAGCCTCCTCCTGTTGCCTCTCCGCCTCATGGACACTGGTCTCCTGTCTCCTGCTGCCTCCATTGATTCCGGCTTCCTCCAGTGTCTCTGATCTCCTCCTTACTTGGCATCCATCTCAAAGTTCTCCAGACTCGCTCCCTCCTTCCTTCCCCTCCTCGCTGACATTTTTCTTCTTTACTCCACCTCCTTCATGCGGTGACAAGCTTTTCTTTATTGTTCTCGTTTTTTCCCCGTTTCTGCCCTCTCTCCTACCCTCTTTCTGATCTTTATCATGTTTTCACTTTATAGACTTTCCGCCCGCTCTGCCTTGGCCCTGGAAGACTTCTCTCCACATCTTCAGGTACGTCTTGCTTTCCTTTATCGGTCCCTTAGCAGCGGGGTGGTGGGGGAGGTATTAGTCTTCACAATACATGTGGAGGGCTGTACCACCAAGCTGTCGGCCCTAGGCTGCGGAGTAAGAAAGCTGGGACTCCTGGTGCTGGTCAACGGCGACGGTTTACTGGCGATCCAGAGCATGGTTTAGCCGAAACTCCAATAAGAGCATTCGTGAGGGCTTTGTTGGAGGGCAAAAGAGGTTCTGTAGGTGCCCGGCCCGGTGGGATGACTTCTGTGACATTAGTCTTTACCTCCATGATGGGTAGTTGTGTACCAAGTCCTTCTGCCACCCTCCGCATCTCATCAGTGAAAGAGGTGCTTTGTTCCACGGCAGGGGAAACCAGGCCAGTGCCTGGGCCGCTGGCATCCTGTAGTTCCCCATACCTATTTTCCTCATTACATTGTGGGCAACTTCTTCTCCTTCGCGATATTATCATTGACGGAGTCTGTATTGAAGATACTGTGCGCAATTCTTGGGCTCTGCCATGAGGAAATAGCGCCTGAATCAGATGGGTTGCCAGAACGCTGGGCCAGAATAGAACTCGCTTTTCTTGGTCGTGAAGAGGAGTCGGAGAGCATGATGGGCGATGCTTCCTGCTCAGCTTAGATTTGTTTTGTTTCTTTATAGACTTACCCGATGACTTGGGCCATGATGAAAATCCGATGCAGGAAAGACAACAGAAGGCTTAATGGAACATTCCTTTCAAATTTGACACATGACGAAATGGAGTCTTCCAGTGTTTGATGATGTAGACTTTCGCCTCGCGGTCCTGTATGGCCTCCAGTTCATTTGGATGCAGGAGACACAGGTCCTGGAGTCATGTACTGATCTCAGGCACCATAGGCACACCTTGTGGGGATCTGTCACAGACATCTGTTTATGATAGTTCCTAAAAGGCTCGAGCCCTATTGTTTTGGGAGGAGCCATTCTTTGCACTTTGGAAAAATGTAGAACGATCAAGAAAAAGATGAATGAGTAGCTCCGGATCCGCGTCTGAAGTTGCAGAAAGAAAGAAGTGATGTCAACGAGCAAGAGTGGGGGATATATGAGGCTCCACCTGTCACTTCAGGAGCAGAATGACATCAACAGGGAGATGCACAGCGCCACCTACCGGTGCACAGGAGTGCTGCTTTCAAGTTTCCAGATCCAGCCTGAAGCCTTCACAAGGTGAGGCATCTGCGGTAAGAAATATCCATGAGAAAGATTTTTTAATCCGAAGGTGAGTTGAGCCATAGAAGACTTAAGCCAGCTTCTAGTCATTGCATCAAAACCTAGATACGCCTTAACAATGTCTCGATCTGCCTTGGCGGCCATCTCTCCTGCTTCCTGGACACTACCCTCCAAGGAGGCGATGTGGCTGCCATGACACTGTGTACACAAAGTGTCCACCTAGTGGTCTCAGCTTTGAATTCCTTGAGAAAGTACTATGGGAGCTACCGAAGAGGTCTATCCAATCTGCAGTAGTCAGATTCAGGAACCATGAGGACTTCAGTCATCTTGGAATCGTTCCCCAATTTTAAAGGAAGAACAAAAGAAAAATGTTAAATCGACCGATACTGAAGGAGTTCTAATATGTTTTTCCAAAGTAAAGCAGGGATGTCCAACAAGATCTCACCATTCCAAAAAGATAGAAAAGGCAGGTCACCCCCAAACCTGGAGCAAACTAGCTCTTCCTGCTAGAAGAACAGCTACAACGTAGTTGGTCTTAAAAGTTAAACCAATAACCGAATGAATATGTATTAAGTGCCATGGGGCAGGGTCTAATGATGATCATAAATAAACTGAGGTGCCACATCTGCAGCAATTTAAGAACCCATCATCCCACCTGCATCAACAGAGTTGTAATGTTTTGTGAACACTTCAGTTCAATAAAGTCAGGTCTCTAATAGGTCAACAGTGCTGCCTGGGCAGTAAACCGAAAGGACTGGACAGCTCCACGACTTGCAGGGCTGACGTTTACCTTCTAAGCAAGAGTCTATATGTGCCAGAGGTATGGAATGCGAACATGTATTTATGTTTCTGCAGCATACCAACCATCAGATGATATTGACCTGACAGGAGTCTAGAAGTACACATCTGATTTCAGAGAGGAATCCTCGAGTCCCTCCTTCTCAGATCGATCCCTCCTTCTCGGGTACGGCTTCCGTAAACCACGAGGAGGAGGTCCCGTTTCCATCTCCTTGGAAAGCTTCCCATTAAGTCTCTAGAAACCAGCTTTCCATTGCCCAAAGAATTCCCAGCAACCAGTCATGTTCATCATAATTCCTCAATGATGCTGGGTTTGAAGATAGGACAATACTTGGAATGAGTTTAAAGAATCTCACAAGAAAAGGGCTTTGCCACCGACATATTGTAATTCTTTCATGGAATAAACAAAGTCAACACGGTGTCATTGGAGTAGACGGCCTGGCAAGTCCCATATTCAAACTTCTTGAAAATCTGACTAGAGTTCAGCATGTGTGTACAAATAACTATGTTCCGCGGAGAATGATCGTCTGCTTGACAAATGCGCCTTTTACCACAGCAGAACATTTCTTGAGGATCTTGAATTTCCAGAATGATCACATTTATGTATATAAGAACAAGTCATATTTTTCTTATACTGTGATTAAATTCTGTTGATATTGGTTCTTTCACAAAGTAAGAGATAGGATTGTCACGTTTTGCTGAGGCACTTTTAATTGTATATGTGCGTTTGTAAAACACGCGTGTCACCCTAGAAGGGGTACCCTTGGCACTGCCAAAAATCAAAGGTGAGAAACAAAGAACATAGAACAAAATCACGACACGAGCACAATTCAAATGGATAGTGAATTCGGGAAGAGCCAAGTTTAAAGGCCTGTCTAAACCAGGCAAGATTCTGCCCTCGCCGAATATGCACTGGTAGGTTCTTCCCGTGGCAGGCTGAGGCGATTCAGAAAGGACAACCTCTCTAGGAAGACCGTTTAAAACTGACCACCAAGGAAGAGAGCTCGAAGATAAAACAACTGGCCGAGAAGGAATACTTAGAGGCATAAACAACTTTGTGTAATAGACAAAGTGATCTGAAAAATAAAACTCCCACAAAGGAAACCAGCGAAAGGCGATCAGTGCGGGAGAAATATGGTCTCTCGCTTTCAGACCAAGATCACTTTTGCAGCATAATTCTGAACCATTTGACGTTCAGATATAGAGGGAGAGCAAGGTGCACCGCGCAACAATAGTTTAACCACGAGGAAATAAATGTGCTCAAAATCATCATTTTATGGGAGAAAGAAAAATGACAACAGATCCTTTTCAGCATTCTGAGTCGAAAGAAACAGGAGGTCATCACAGACATCACCCTGCCTGAAGGTACATTTTACTCCTAAATTCTTTATTATGAGAGGTGTGTTGGGCTTTGGTCCTCACCAAGGTGGCGTGTACGGAAGGCTCCATAGGGGCGATGGTCGCCAAGGGAATAGAATCTTTTTGTACCGTTTAGTTCAAGGCGATTGTTGAACCTGAAGCACGCAAAATTGGAATAGGCCGGTTCTTAACTCAGGATCGCTGGTGATTTTTAATGCAATCCGAGTGTCGTTGCCATACATGTAAAGCGCAAAACCACGTGACTGGATCACCTGAGCAGGAAGGCCTTGTGCAGGTTGAAGAGGAGACGACACACAACTGAAACCAGTGGATCCCCGTGAGTGAGTGACCGGGTTGAGGAGCAATAAACTCCAGACGGGGTTCGATATATCCTGCTCCACAGAACGCTGTGAAACGAGGACAAGAGCTGGCCATCAATGACCAGGTCTCTCAAAGGGTCCGGTAACATCTGAAGGTTAACTGTATCAAAGGAAGGTTGGCATTGATGTATTGACGCATATCATCAAATGCAGAATCACTGCAGCCTCAGTGTGGGCGCCCTGACCATAAACCAACTTGGAGAGAAAGCAGCAAGTTGCCCGACTCAAAAACAGACATCTACAAAACACTGTTCCCCAATAGCTTTGCTACATAAGGTAGTTATTATATAGGGCAGTAACTAATTAGAAATTCCAGAACTATGGAGACTATCTTCAATAAGGGGGCGACTGCTGCAGGTTTAAACTCAGAAGACCCCTCAACTGTTGGCAAGAAGCATTATGCATGGTTTAGGGAGGGCAGGAATACCAGTTTGCAGAAATCGTGAATAAAACTTGGATTGAGCAGATCCCTCGGAGATTCAGCTGCTTCACTTTCAGAGACTAATTGAAGGAAGTACTAGTCACTTAAAAAGCCAAACTTGCATCAAGTGATATTGGCGAGCACTGGATTTCGAATGCTGGGGACGGCCTAGAGCAGGTACCCATGGTGGCACAATATTAACGCCACGCCCTCTTAACGTTTGCTCTCCTCAAAATACTCCATCAAATGACACTTCTCATTGGATCCGCAGTTACTTGGCACATACTGCGGATCTCAAAGCTCCCGGATGGTTGTAAAGAGATGCGTCTAGTCTTAAGAAGCGTGTGCTCGTACATATAGTTTAGATGCTTCTATTCTAATTTTATGGCTGGATCAGAGCTGCATCACCAGCGAGATTCCATTGCCTGCAGATCTCTACGGTAACTCAGCAAGCCACCCGGCCACGAGGCACCAAATGTAGCGCCTTTAAAATCCTTAAAGGCTGCTCCTTAGTGGTCGTTACCATAGAACAGCTTCTTCTAATACTACCTTTTCAGAGCCAGACCTGGTTAAAACCATTCAGCTCCAACTTAATAGACTTCAAACACAGAGATTGTGGAAAAAAGGGTCATATGCCCTGGAGTGAGGCGAGGTTACCTCCCATATCTATTTCTGCCACAATGATGGACTGCAGCAATTCTTTCAGAAAAGACAAAGGTCCGGCCAGTGCCAGAGTCTCATTTTATTATTGATCTGCGCGGAACAACTTCAGAGTCTTGAAAGCCAGAATCAAAGACTTACTATCGCAGCTCATAAATATAGGCTAGTGTCCTATTAACCCGTTTACCCCGGCGGACATTCCGCCGCGGTGCGGGCGTTCTATTGAGTGGGCGAAGCTGCGTCAGCCATTGGTCGTGCGCAGTACCCAGAAGGTAGGCCGATGAGAGCACAGAACGGGTTGAAACTGGATCAATAACCATCGTCTCCTACATAAGGTGGCAATCTCTTTTTTGCATGTTACTAGCACTTTTCTTTCACAAATGCTGGAGCTATTTTGAGTAGATTATAGATCAGCCTTTAAGATCAGATTACCTTGTGAGGGGTAATCATCTGAAGAGATTTCTGAGCACCTTTAGGTGGATGTGTGCATCAGTACGTACAAAGGTGCACAATGCAATTGTGTCTTTTCCACCATGCTGAACTACGGCTTTCCTACAGGAGTGTGTTTGTGAATAAGGCAAGTGCTCCTGTCCTTCAGTCAGCCGTCTGCCTGGAAACGCTTTAATCGAAAACTGCTCGTCATGTTTGCAAAGGCTGCATCAGTTGATTGGGTGAGTTATAGTCCTTTGCTCTCTGTGTTCACAGCCCGACAGCCCTGGTGTTGTCACAGGTATGTGCACGCATTGAATATCCCTATTCTGACTCTGAATTCTGTACCTCATAAGGAGTCCGCCTACAGAACACAGGAAGCTAAGAGAGCAAACTTTGGAAAACATCATCCTCTTGAGCTGTTAAAAAGGCCCCAGGCACTGGAGATGTTGGAGACCTGATTCACCCTGAATATGTACACAAGTTTCAGTCTCAGCTCATCTGAAATCTAGAAGAAAAAAAAAGAATAAACCCTCCTAGAACTGTTTCATAACAAAGTTGTGGACATTAAAAGTGAACTTGAGATGCCTAAAGTAGCAGCGCCTAAAATGTAATGATCTTCTGAACAAAGACCCAGTTGGGGCAATTAGGTGACTTCTTCGGTTTCATCTTCTGATCCCTAAAAGAGCAGCAGTGGCTTCTGCATCACAGACGCCGCGTGTTCATCAGCTTAACTCGTCGCAGGAGGGTCATTCCTCAGAATCATGTAAAAAACACTGAAGTCCATGATTGTAAGGTCAGTGTCATCAAAATCCAAGCAGAGGTGATGTCTAATCTGGTGTTGGATACTTCAATGTAGGAGGAGCCCTCGAGCAGTCGCAGAAGCGCCCCATCACCCAACGAAAGTAACTCAGGACGTGAGAATGAAGGAGACTGAACGTTTCATGAGAAATTAAAAAGCAAAATAAAAATACATGGTGCAGCAGTGAGCTGACTGACAAGCGCAGGGCAGGTGTGGGGTGGAGTGGGGTGAACTCTCAAAGCACAAGGATGTGGGGTGTGCGGTAGGGAGAGGGTCTGCAGCCACAAGAACGGGGAGCAGGTACCATTACCAGCTGTGTGAGGGACGCACCAGAACACAGCCGTCACCAGCAGAGGGATGGCCAGCCTGAAGAAAAACACAAACTACACATTATATTACCAATGACATGCAAGAACAGTGACCACAACAGTCATCAGCAAACATACATCTGCCAGGAAAGAGAAGCACAAACACCATGGCCTGACAATTCAAAAGCACCCTGGCCCATGCCACCATCTATACAAGAAAGCCCCCGGCTGGCCATAACGCAAGAAACAGCTTCACATGGTGTATGGTACTCTAGAAGAAGGTAAACCGGTCTACAGAAAACCATTATAGCGCCAAAAAGCACTTCTCAAACAATAACAAAAACAAGAAGATGCCTGATACGTATAATAACTCTGAGATGCACCACAGTTTCAAGGGGACATCAACCTGTCCAAGACCCTGTCAAACTCTCAGACATATCTGAGGAGGTACTACAAGAATTGAGTACGAAGTTCCTCAGTGGGTCACAGAACACAGTAGGAGAGTGTGTATGGTGATAGGTCGATTGGTTGTCCTGCAAGGAGGAGGGAGATCCTCCTTTTGGAACTGGGGCCCTCACACACCCAGCAAGCTCGGTGTCATGCTTCATCTGGGCTTCTCCTCATTGGGTCGGCGGTGCAATACCCGACGGGCACCCATAAAGGGGCTTTTTCTGGAGATCTTTTGTTCCTTGCCGTCTAGGTGCCGTGGGTGTAATGGGCCTTGTATGTGTAGATGTAATGGTGAATGTGCAGGATAAAACAGGGGAGGGAATCCTCTAAATAAACTTTATTCTGGAAGGATCCCAGTCTGGTTAAAATAAGAATATAGAAGAGGCGACTATCTGGCAGCATTGTGGCGGAAAAGCCCTCTGCTCCTAGTTAATTTAGAGGATTGGAGGTTTATTCTGATGTAGGTGGACAGGAGATGCTGAAGAACTAATCCACACTAAAGAAATGCTGACAAATGCAAACCTGGGTCTCTCACGAGACACAGAGAGCACACTGCCCTTGCCCTGCCTACTTATCACTAGGGTTAATGTCTTCAAAAGCTAAACTTGCAGTAGCATAGAAAGTGGGAAGCAAGCGAGTCGGGAAAGAGAAGGCACATTTCACAATGAGCCCTGGCACACATCTCCTCCAGCCACTACTAGCAAAGCAAGACCGTGAGTGCCAACATCCAGCTCAGAGGTGAGAGGGGAAGAGAAGTGCACACCGAAACCAAGAAGGTCCACCTATGTGTGTAGGGAGGCTTGCGATGTACCGCAGAATGGTCAACGAAGCGTGGAGCCTGGAGACAAACCACAGTGCATTTCTACCCCACCTCCCCAACACAGACACACAATAATAAGGAAGGAACCAGGCGTCCTAAACTCTAACTGGTCAGGAAATAACAGGGCACCAAAGTCTAAAAGAAAACCACTCTAAAGAAGGATCTGGAGTCCTTGAGGCAGGTAGTCCCAGAAAGCCCTTGTTTGTCTTAGTTCATGGAGCACAGCGCTCAATCAGATTCACTATGCACCTTCCCAGCTATCGTGCTTGACGACTCACCCTGCAGTAAAAACATGCCTTCCAATCTGCAGAATTTGGGAGAAAAACCGTGTTCATAGCAGTTGTGCCATCCTGGGCACCATTATGGTGTAAGTCTGATGCCAGGGGTCCTGCTCGGTCAACACCCTTTGCTGAGATAACTGCAGTTAACTAAACAGGGCAGGGGTAATAACAAAGTGATACTTCAAAGACTCTTCCAAGACAACAATGTGCAATCATCCGGACCCAACACTAGGCGGCGATCTATGCACAGATATGAATTCAGCAGCCCACATGCCTCGAACTAACAAAACCGACTCCTTTCCACAGAAGCATTCACTAACAGCACACTCCCAACCCCCTCCTCAGCTCTCCCACAGACAAAAACAACCCAAACATCACAACCCTAGCTCGTGGCATCTGGAGTGCGGCGCACTGAGAATCTCAAGGCCCCGACAACCTCTGGAGACCAGCACCTAACAATTCAATACAAGCCAAGCTTTCCAAGGGCCAAGAGCCCCAGTCATCCCTGTACCTCTCTCCCCCCCAAAAGTACAACAACCAACAATTCCCTTATGACTCCTGAGAGCTGCGCCAAGACCACAAGAGCCACACGAAGCGCACACCACCTTCCATCTCACCTGTGTGAACTGCTTGTAGCTGACTTTGCTGACGGGGTCTGAAGGTTTGACTTTGCCGGCGAGTACAGACGAAAGCATGTTACCGAGTGTCACCATCCCCAGGATGAGGCTGCAAGAGAAAGAGGACACAGAGTTAGGGAGGCCAGAGGTGCATGGGGGGCAGGTGATGAACACAACAATGCCCTTTAATGGTACAGCTTTATGTAGCACTGGATTCCAGTGAACTTCAAAGAGGAACCAGAGGGACAAACGCCATCATAAGTCTTGGAGTCGGAGAAACTTGGAAAGAATGGAACCCCCTGCAGCTCTAGTGTATGGTAGACCTGGACCACCAACACGGTAGACATGACCCCCTCTGAAAGCACAGTACCAAGTAGAGAGGGCGAGCAGGCTTGGGGTCAGCTGGCCTAAGCCATTCGCTTCCATGGATTTCATGCTGAGCTATTGGTTGGATGGGCTGTATCACGGCCATGTCACTTCCTTGATGCCCACACAGTCCTACTTGTGCTCCCATTAGGTTTTTGTGGTGATGTATCGAGTACTTCTTCTGCAAGCATCTCAGGGCGGTACGCTGTGTGGTTTGCAATAGAGGACCAGTGTGTGTTGTAAGATACACTTACTTTGCAAAAATAATGAGATTTAATTAATTGCTGATTCCTGGCTTTTGAGTTTAGCATGTGATGTTATTTTCTGGTTCTTTTTGGCGGTACGTGCATTTCGTAAGCATGTATCTGGTAATGCAGGTCTTCACTAACTGGCGCCCTCACACAAGGGTGCATTTCTGTCAACTCCGCATAATTCCACCTGGTGCTGTTGACAGAATGAACAGCTCCACTAAAATGTCAAAAACTGGGGTTTTCCTGATGACCTGATAATGTTCAACTGGGGATCCTGGTTGCTGAAAGCAGATGAAATCTTTGGGGGTGACTGTTGCACAAATTGCAGCCCCACTGTAAGGGTCCTTATATTTTGGCCCTTAAGTGATGTTCTTGGTCTCACTGAATAAATAAGTGATATATCTGAGTTTGTCTTTACTTCTTAATGTGATGCAAACCCTGGAGTCCTGGGACTGTGTTGGCAGATTCTTGGAGGGTGAGGTGGCACCGGTGGTATGTGGACTTGCCTCAATTAAGTTTGTACCAGCACAGGCCACCGTGCACAGTCCTGTTCAGGCCCGAAGGGGGTGTCCATGTAGTGGCAAGGCCCTGCATTGGCGTCTGCCCACACTCTGCACTTGTGCCTGTCCGCGTATGTGGCACGATAGTCGCGGAAAGCGTTTGGGTGGAGGACACTACAGTATTTTATGACATTTCTGGATGTTACATTTTTTTAAAAATTTATTTTCAGTGACTTTGGATGAAGTTTGCTTTTTTGTGGAATGTGTCAGCGTATCGGTCCTGGTAGTATCGGTTTTCATTTTTTTCATTTTGTGACAAATAATTTAAGTTTTGTTGAATAATTGATTTTTGTTGTAGTACACTGAATATTCTGCTGCTTTTAATTTTTTTAACATGTTTTTGCTGTGAAAATGCGCTGCATCAGTATTTGCTTGCCAGGTACCAACACCTGCTGAAACACTTGTGAGGTTCTCAGGGCACGCGCATTCATTTAATACCCTTCAGTTACTTTTTCGACTCGTTAAGGTTACTCAGCATCAGCGGTTTCAAATTATGCACCCGATACATTCCTTGACCTGAAACAACCAGTTTCAATGCTTTAGTGGCCTGCTTTGTGCCACTTTTCACAAGTAGGTTAAATCGGGCGGGCCATTTACAAACAACACTAACTGTTCTTGAACACCCTGACCTGCAAATGTCAGAACTTATTATTATTTTTTTTAAAAACATTTTCATCTTAATTTTCTAGTGGAATAGATATAGTATTTGAAACTGGATTTGGCTGGCACACAGGGAAACCTAACAAACCCAGACTTTTTTGAAAAGTACACCTCTGAGGAGTACAAGACGGTGTGTCTTGCGAGGATCCCAACACGTTTTCTTACTCCAAATGACCTGCAAATATAAACTGTTGGCTAAAATTATAGAATTGTCCTCTCGTCTTCCATGGGGGGTGGCTCCAGTTTTTGGACCCAGAGTCATTCGATGCTCATGTAACTCTAGGCACCCAGAACTTTTCTATAATTTAGAGACCAAAGAATGCTGGGTCCTGAGGATTTCATGGATCACGCATGATTTTTTGGTATGTTTCCCATGTGTTTTGGACCCTTTCCTGTTGCGGATCAAAGGCCCAACCTCACAAGGGGGATGTCTTGTTAATTGAGAGAAGTGCTAGAACACACAGTACAACACTTGTTATTATCTATCAAATACTTTTCAATTTTTGAATAAATGTAACCCCAAACTCAGAATCATTCGAATAACCAGGGTTCCTAAACTCAGATTCTTGGGTCTATTTCAATATCACATGCACAGTTTTCTGTTACACCCCTTTTAATTTTTTTAGGTTTGACCTGAATTGATGAATGGTTGTTACACAATGAAAACTGCTTATAAACTGCAGCAGAGGTGATAGTTCTGGGTACTGCAAGTTTCTCACAACCAACGAACACTATATATCCCTGCGACAGAATAGTGAACGGTATCTTATTTTCGTGGAGTGGCCGTTGGGGCGAAAGGCAGACGGCTTACTTTCATTAGTTTTTTATTTCAGTCATAAGTTTCTTTGGGAAAACCATTAGTGCTAGATTTGAAAGTCTCGAAATCATTTTTATAATTAGTGACGCCGCTAGTCACATCATGCTTGGGATGTTAAAGAATTTAGGAAGAAGGTGAAAAATGCTGCAAAGGTGAACCGTAAAGGTGAGCAGGATGTCTCAGCTTTTTTTTGAGGTTCTGGTACCTTCTTGCGTATAGCTCTCCACTGCTCCGTTCAAGTTCAGGAATTTGTACAGTGCACTACTCACCCGGAGGGTCTCAAGGCGCTTGAGGGATGGTGGGGGCATTATTTATCGAAAAGCCAGGTTTTAAGCTGCTTTCTGAAGGAGAGGTGGTTCTGTGTAAGGCGGAGGTGAGTGGGGAGAGAATTCCAGGTTTTGGCCGCTAAGTAGGAGAAGTATCTTCCTCCCATGGTGGACCTATGGATGCGCGGAATTGCGGCGAGGGCTTGATTGGAAGATCATAGTTGGCGGGTGGGTTTGTAGGACAGTCGTGTGTTGAGGCATTCGGGTCCTAGGTCGTAGAGGGTCTTGTGTGCGTGGGTGAGGAGACGGAACGTTATTCTCTTGTTCACAAGGAGCCAGTGGAGTTCCTTCAGGTGACCGGAAATGTGAGCTTGACGTTCACTGACCCTGTGAGAGCTACCGCGGGGAGTGTAGTGGAAGTGGGCTGCACAGGTGTTTTTCCTATTATTTGATGACTTGAGTGGTTAGCCCCCACTCTTTGCCAGGCTTTGATGTGGTTTCAATTGTAGTGCACAGGGAGCCAGCTTCCTACACCTTGTTTCAGTCAGGCCCAGTTGTTTGCATCAAGGAAGATGGGGCAAGCATTTTAGAGCTCAGAATCTTCCAGGGACTAAAACCTCATGTTTTGGTGAGACCTTGTTTCCCCTTTTGGATAAAGTCCTCTGATTGGTCTGGAAGCAGGGGTCCTGGGCAAGTTGAAGACTCTGGTGACAACCCCCTGTAAGCAGACAGGGTGTGCCAAAAGAAACTGAGGGGCTGAAAACTTTAAGTCTATCGTCTGCCCATGAGATGGAGAGGTGGAAAGCTTGTACAAGTCCATTGTCAAAGCATGTTGGCTCCACAGAGGCTCCGGGTGGAACCTGAACACAGAGCTAGTGTTTGACATCCAAATCCACTTGGGGAGCTCTCAGCCAGAAAAATATTTCATTAATCCAAGTCGCTCCCACTTGGGGGGTCCTGAAGACCTGGACTTAGGGTTCCTGCCCGCGAGCTCTGGATTCTGTATGGAGAGCACATTATCAGGGGGATCTGGGGGCTTCAAGGACACACTCCATAGATATTGAGCCTCAAGAGAGAGAAGGAATTTGTTCCTCCACATTCCAGATTTGCACCATTCTAGTTAGTATCTTCATCACTCTTTGCGACACACTTGACAGGAAATACCTCAGAAACGAGCCGCCTTGAGCGCCTCAATGCTGAGGTGAAGCTGGGATCTTTCCAGTCGTTTTCTGTTTTTTTTAAACATTCTGTTGGTCCCGACGAGTGTTCCTCTGACATGCAAGAACAGCCTTTATGTCTCATGTTAGGTTGGTGTCCTCCTCCCAGTCTTGTATTTATTGCCAGACTGAGGTTCCTGCATTGTGAGCCCACCATCTGAGATGAGTGACTCGACTGTGTCCAAGACTCAGAGCAGTCAGTTTTGAGGCGGTGAAAGGGCACTGCAGGCACTCAAGGAGAGGATTAGAAAATGGTTTTTAAAAAAAGTTATTGAAGCCTGACTGATGATCTGGCAATTTCTTTCTCTTGCAGAGGTGTCATGGGAAGGGAAGAAGCCTGGTCCATCTGCCCCCCCCCCCCCCACCCTCCCATCCTCACCTCTCGAGCCTGGGAGTCCATCATCAGGATCACAGACCTGTTTTCATAGAAGCTGCAGCTGATCAATGCTCTTGGTGATTATAATAAAGGTGCTCCAGGGCCCCAGGACATTTTACAACCAATCCTCCAAAAACATTAGTAACTAATCACTTGTGCAGTCTCACGCTCGGTTTGAAGGGCCTGGAGCAATTAAGTAACATTATTTCCAAACATCTGTTCCAAAGACAGGCGCGTCACGTACCTTAATTGGCCTTAAGCCTACACCAGTCATTAGCCGCTCCTCTCTTGCGACACTGCTCCTGTCTGAATCAAGTTGCAACTCCACTGACTGCAGCGGTGGGGCCAACAGACCTTCTCATGAGTACATTCCTGCTCAACCCAGCTTGTTTAGAAACAGCATAAAGCTGCTATGCTCAAAATTTGGCATCACGTCGAGGTGGCCTGATGGGTAGGTTAGGAGATCTGACAGCGAGATGCACGATCACTGCGGTATCCAGATATCCGTCCTGTTCCCTTTAGAGTGGGTACACCGCGAGCACTTGGGGCTCAGCCCCTAAATTGAATCTACAGCATCTTCGATCTCTTTCTGTTGCACGTCACGGATGGCTGGGCAGTTGGCCATTTCTACCCCCCCCTCCCGCCCTCGGTCTTCGCCTTACAAACGTGGTGGGGTGTGATTGTGTACATCTTGACACAAGCCGTCTGGAGGGGGAGCTCACAATGCCGGCACCTCCAGGATTCTCGTCCATCCCTTGAGGACTTCCAGTGAAAGAGCTTTAGAATTTGCTTTGGCTTGGGTTGCTTTAAAGTCTTCTTAGCTGCGTTGAGCATCAGTGACTAGACGTTGCTCTGTGGCAAGGGGCACACCCTTGGATTACGTCCTACGTGACAATCTAAAAGGTAATGCAGGTGGGGCCTCAGCACAGAGAAGACCCTTCAACATGGAGGGGTTTGGTGATGAGAAGGAACAGAGTTTACGCAGCGTGGCTTGCTGAAGGGCAACGCATCCGCTGTTGAGGACTTGGAGAAGCCATCACTGGCCGCCAAGTAGATGACCACAGAGGAGCGTTAACAATGCTGTTGATAACTAGCAGCGACAAATGGTTACTTGCCTCAGTCCTAGTTCTGCATAACAGTGATCATTATTGGAGTCAAACTTTAGAATAATTCCTGCTGAAGGCAGGGCTCACGAGCACTTCAAATCCAAACACACATTTTATCTAGAGGGAAAGCCTAGCATGTCCAGTGCTGTAGAACACTCTAAAAAGCCTATGCAATTCTATTTTGTGGAATTTCTACCATCCCAAATGAAACTTGTTCTAAACTGCAGTGCAGCACTTTTAAACTTTAATTTGCTGTCTAGGCCTGCAAGTGAAGAGAAAACAAGGGGACTGCTCGTCTTACAAAAGATGAGTTAAACAAGTGCACTGTGCCCTTGAGGGGCCAGTGACTTCCGATCCCATGATGCCTTGCACTGGCAGCCGCCTCTCAGACTCACTTCCTTCTTGATGAGTAGGTTGAGCTGTACATAGACTCAGCCTTCTGCGCTGTCCACCATGGCAGAGAAAAACAGCCTGGAGGAGGAAGGGTCGTTTACGAATTCAATAAAAAACACAAAAATAAGAAAGCAGGACTACAAATCAGTAATCCTTTGTGTTGAACTGCAGGATCTTGGTTCAGAGTCAAGCATTGGAACACAGTATGAAGCAAACCCCTTAGTACTCTGAGGTATTCCCTCGAAAGCAAGACAGGGCCTGAAGTCCTACAGACGGTTACACAGCTCTAAGGAAGTATGAAGTAAAAAGATTCTTATAGGAGATTCAACTTACACTAGAGACATCTCTGGTGTCAGAATCAAGACCATGTCTTCTAAGGGTGTGAACCGATTACCAAGCAGCTGCCTTACAAACTGCGGCTAGTCGGGAGAGCCTTAAGCCGGCTGCATTTGCTGCCTCAATCTCATGCAACGGGTTGTAGGATTTAGCGGAAGGGATTTCTGGCTAAATGACAACAGCGGGAAAAGAAAGAGAAAATTCAAAGTGAAATCCATTATTTCAAGGACGCGAAGCCTTTACATAGTGCGCCAAAGTCAATGAAAATGTGATTCAGACTGTCTTAAGATCATGGATTTACCAGATAAAAGCCAAACTCTCCTGACATCGAACGAGCGGAGATAGCGTTCAGGTGGTATAGCCTGAATATTAAAAATACTGGGACAGCAATAGATTGATTAATATGGACTACGGAGGTAAAGAGATGGTTGGCCTGTCCTCATGATAAGCATTGGGTTCACCAGCCGGGAAAGTCTGGGTGCAGAGGGGAGATTTATTTAAAAAGTCCATCTCCCACAACAGATTCTGCAATGAAGCTTTGTGAATGGGTTGAAAGGGAGGACCCATTCATTTGTGAAGCAGTAGGTTACGCTCCTAAGGGGGGCGTGGTGCTCTCCGTGGCGGAAATACCTTCTCTCAGCCTTGAGATGAAGGTTTAATGACAGAGTTTGAGAAAGGAAGCTTGAGGTGGTCCTTGTCTCAACACCGGCAGAGCTGCAGGGGGGACTGCGAAGAGAACTGCAGCTTAGACTTCGCAATTCAAGTCTGGTGGATGTGGAATCACTTGTTGTTGGCAGGAGATGGGATTAAAGGTTTTCCGTTGTCCACGTGCACAAAATCTTTTCCATGTAAAAGCATAACTGACCCTTTTTGAAGGACTCTGCTTTGTTTTAAACTGTGGCGAGTTTAATCCATCAATCAATCAACAAATTTGTAAAGCGCGCTACTCACCCGTAAGGGTCTCAAGGCGCTGGGGGGGGAGGGGGGGGGGGGGGGGCGAGGGGGCGGGGGAGGAAAACGATGCTACTGCTTGAACAGCCAGGTCAAGGAGAGATGGTCCAGTGTCAGTCGAAGGTGAGTGGGGAGGGAGTTCCATGTCTTGGCTGCCAGGTAGGAGAAGGATCTTCCTCCGATGGTGGATTTGCGAATGCGTGGGATGGAGGCGAGGGCGAGGCTGGCGGAGCGGAGCAGGCGGGTGGGTGTGTAGAAGGTGAGGCGGCTGTTGAGGTAATTCGGGCCCGTGTGGAGAGCCTTGTGTGTGTGGGTGAGGAGTCTGAACGTGATCCTCTTGTTGACGGGGAGCCAGTGCAGGTGTTTCAGGTGGGCGGAGATGTGGTTGTGGCGAGGGATGTCCAGGATGAGTCGTGCTGAGGCGTTCTGAATGCGCTGTACTCTTTTCTGGAGTTTGGCTGTGGTTCCAGCGTAGAGTGTGTCCCCGTAGTCAGGCGGCTGGTGACGAGGGCCTGGGTGACCGACTTCCTGGTTTCGGTGGGGATCCATCGGAAGATCTTTCGGAGCATACGCAGGGTGTTGAAGCAGGATGACGAGACGGCCCAAACAGTCTGATTTCAGGAGTTATGCTGCCTAATTCAATGTCGGCCTATTCAGATAGAATAGACTTTATTGTCTGGTTAACAGGTGTGATTTGCGGGGCCGCCTCTCACGAGGTTCCAACTGCACCTGCAGGAGGTCTCTGAACCACCACCACTGGCCAGCCAGCGGCATTCAAGGTCCAGGCTGCTCTGGAGCTCTGCAACTTCAATAGTAATGTTGGAAAAGAAGGGACAAGAGGCAAAGCGCATAGCAATGTCTTCGGCGAGACTATGAAAAGGGCATTGTCCAGCGAGTCTGGATCTGAGCTCTTGGGAGGTGAAGCTTGGGCATTTAGAGCAGAGTGAATACATCTATCTCTGGACCCAGCTCTCGGAGGTGAAGCTGGGCATTTAGAGCAGAATGAATACATCTATCTCTGGACCCAGCTCTTGGAGGAGAAGCTTGGGCATTTAGAGCAGAGTGAATACATCTATCTCTGGACCCAGCTCTCGGAGGTGAAGCTGGGCATTTAGAGCAGAATGAATACATCTATCTCCGGACCCCAGCTCTTGGAGGTGAAGCTTGGGCATTTAGAGCAGAGTGAATACATCTATCTCTGGACCCAGCTCTTGGAGGTGAAGCTTGGGCATTTAGAGCAGAGTGAATACATCTATCTCTGGACCCAGCTCTTGGGGGTGACGCTGGGCATTTAGAGCAGAGTGAATACATCTATCTCTGGACCCCAGCCCTTGGAGGAGAAGCTTGGGCATTTAGAGCAGAGTGAATACATCTATCTCTGGACCCAGCTCTTGGGGGTGACGCTGGGCATTTAGAGCAGAGTGAATACATCTATCTCTGGACCCAGCTCTCGGAGGTGAAGCTGGGCATTTAGAGCAGAGTGAATACATCTATCTCTGGACCCCAGCTCTTGGGGGTGAAGCTTGGACATTTAGAGCAGAGTGAATACATCTATCTCTGGACCCAGCTCTCGGAGGTGAAGCTTGGGCATTTAGAGCAGAGTGAATACATCTATCTCTGGACCCAGCTCTGGGAGGAGAAGCTTCGGCATTTAGAGCAGAGTGAATACATCTATCTCTGGACCCAGCTCTTGGAGGTGACGCTGGGCATTTAGAGCAGAGTGAATACATCTATCTCTGGACCCAGCTCTGGGAGGAGAAGCTTCGGCATTTAGAGCAGAGTGAATACATCTATCTCTGGACCCAGCTCTCGGAGGTGAAGCTTGGGCATTTAGAGCAGAGTGAATACATCTATCTCTGGACCCAGCTCTGGGAGGAGAAGCTTCGGCATTTAGAGCAGAGTGAATACATCTATCTCTGGACCCAGCTCTTGGGGGTGACGCTGGGCATTTAGAGCAGAGTGAATACATCTATCTCTGGACCCAGCTCTTGGAGGTGACGCTGGGCATTTAGAGCAGAGTGAATACATCTATCTCTGGACCCAGCTCTCGGAGGTGAAGCTTGGGCATTTAGAGCAGAGTGAATACATCTATCTCTGGTCCCCAGCTCTTGGGGGTGACGCTGGGCATTTAGAGCAGAGTGAATGCATCTATTTCTGGACCCAGCTCTTGGAGGCGAAGCTTGGGCATTTAGAGCAGAATGAATACATCTATCTCTGGACCCCAGCTCTTGGGGGTGAAGCCTGGGCATTTAGAGCAGAGTGAATACATCTATCTCTGGACCCCAGCTCTTGGAGGAGAAGCTTGGGCATTTAGAGCAGAATGAATACATCTATCTCTGGACCCCAGCTCTGGGAGGAGAAGCTTCGGCATTTAGAGCAGAGTGAATACATCTATCTCTGGACCCCAGCTCTCGGAGGTGAAGCTTGGGCATTTAGAGCAGAGTGAATACATCGATCCATGGACCCAGCTCTTGGGGGTGACGCTGGGCATTTAGAGCAGAATGAATACATCTATCTCTGGACCCAGCTCTGGGAGGTGAAGCTTGGGCATTTAGAGCAGAGTGAATACATCTATCTCTGGACCCAGCTCTTGGGGGTGACGCTGGGCATTTAGAGCAGAGTGAATGCATCTATTTCTGGACCCAGCTCTCGGAGGTGAAGCTTGGGTATTTAGAGCAGAGTGAATACATCTATCTCTGGACCCAGCTCTTGGGGGTGACGCTGGGCATTCAGAGCAGAGTGAATACATCTATCTCTGGTCCCCAGCTCTTGGGGGTGACGCTGGGCATTTAGAGCAGAGTGAATACATCTATCTCTGGACCCAGCTCTTGGGGGTGAAGCCTGGGCATTTAGAGCAGAGTGAATACATCTATCTCTGGACCCAGCTCTTGGAGGTGAAGCTGGGCATTTAGAGCAGAGTGAATACATCTATCTCTGGACCCAGCTCTTGGAGGTGAAGCTGGGCATTTAGAGCAGAATGAATACATCTATCTCCGGATCCAGCTCTTGGAGGTGAAGCTTGGGCATTTAGAGCAGAGTGAATACATCTATCTCTGGACCCAGCTCTTGGGGGTGACGCTGGGCATTTAGAGCAGAATGAATACATCTATCTCTGGACCCAGCTCTTGGGGGTGAAGCTTGGGCATTTAGAGCAGAGTGAATACATCTATCTCTGGACCCAGCTCTTGGAGGTGAAGCTGGGCATTTAGAGCAGAATGAATACATCTATCTCCGGACCCCAGCTCTTGGGGGTGAAGCTTGGGCATTTAGAGCAGAGTGAATACATCTATCTCTGGACCCAGCTCTTGGAGGTGAAGCTTGGGCATTTAGAGCAGAGTGAATACATCTATCTCTGGACCCCAGCCCTTGGAGGAGAAGCTTGGGCATTTAGAGCAGAATGAATACATCTATCTCCGGATCCAGCTCTTGGAGGTGAAGCTTGGGCATTTAGAGCAGAATGAATACATCTATCTCTGGACCCAGCTCTTGGGGGTGACGCTGGGCATTTAGAGCAGAGTGAATGCATCTATTTCTGGACCCAGCTCTCGGAGGTGAAGCTTGGGTATTTAGAGCAGAGTGAATACATCTATCTCTGGATCCAGCTCTTGGAGGTGAAGCTTGGGCATTTAGAGCAGAATGAATACATCTATCTCTGGACCCAGCTCTTGGAGGTGAAGCTTGGGCATTTAGAGCAGAGTGAATACATCTATCTCTGGACCCAGCTCTTGGGGGTGACGCTGGGCATTTAGAGCAGAGTGAATACATCTATCTCTGGACCCCAGCTCTTGGGGGTGAAGCTTGGGCATTTAGAGCAGAGTGAATACATCTATCTCTGGACCCAGCTCTTGGGGGTGACGCTGGGCATTTAGAGCAGAGTGAATACATCTATCTCTGGACCCAGCTCTTGGAGGTGAAGCTGGGCATTTAGAGCAGAGTGAATTGCAAATGCTACTTACCAGTATGCATCTGTTCTTGGCATGTAGGGCTGCTGACATTCATATCTGTGCATAGTCCGCCACCTAGTGTTGGGTCCGGATGATTGCACATTGTTGTCCTGGAAGAGTCTTCGAAGTATCACGAGATAGGTGGCTCCTCCCCTGGACTACAGTGCGCATGGGCATCGCCTCCATCCCCAGATTGTTTTTAGCCATAGGCAGAGATGGAGTGAGAAGTGAGTGATGACCATGCTATGAGCATATATGTGTATATGAATACATACTGCAGCTGCTACAGGCGCCGGGGAGGAGGGTGGGCGATATGAATGTCAGCAGCCCTACATGCCAAGAACAGATGCATACTGGTAAGTAGCATTTGCAGTTCGAGGCATGTGGGCTGCTGAATTCATATCTGTGCATAGAATACATAGCAGTCCCTCCATTAGCGGCGGCCGCCCGTGCCAGCTGCAGCAGTCTGAAAAAGTGTTTTTAGAACAGCCTGACCAACAGCTGCCTGTTGTTTTGAATGCACGTCTACACAGTAGTGCTTAGTGAAAGTATGAGTGGTAGACCATGTGGCTGCTCTACAGATGTCTTCTAAGGGAATGTTACCTAAGAAAGCCATAGAGGCCCCCAACTTCCTAGTGGAGTGGGCCCTCGGTGGTATAGTGAGAGTGCGCTTTGCTTTAGCGTAGCAGATCTGAATGCACTTTACTATCCATCTAGCTATTCCTGCTTTGGAGATTGCATTTCCCTTGTGTTGTGTGGCAAAAGCAACAAAAAGTTGTTTGGTTTTGCGGAAATCTTTTGTCCTGTCCACATAATACATCAAAGCCCTTTTTACATCAAGGGTGTGGAGCATCCGCTCCGCCAGCGTCTCTGGGTTTTGGAAAAACACCGGCAATTCAATGGTTTGGTTTATGTGAAAGTGCGAGACCACTTTTGGTAAGAACTTAGGGTTAGTGCGGAGCACCACCCTGTTAGCATGTACCTGGAAGAAAGGTTCTTGGATGGTGAGCGCCTGCAGTTCGCTGACCCTCCGTAGCGATGTGATTGCTACTAGGAACGCAACCTTCCAGGTTAAAAACTGCAGCTCGCAAGAGTGTAGTGGCTCAAAGGGAGGACCCATCAGCCTTGTAAGAACCACATTGAGGTTCCATTCCGGGGCTGGTGGAGTCCTTGGTGGAATGACTCTTTTGAGTCCTTCCAGAAAAGCCTTGATAGCAGGGACCTTGAAGAGTGACAGGTGCTGCCTATTCTGGAGGTATGCTGCCATAGCCGACAGGTGAATGCGGATGGAAGAGTAAGCTAGATTACAACGATACAGGTGAAAGAGGTAGCATATGATGTTTTGAATGGAAGCGTCTAGCGGGTCAATGCTGTGCTCCACGCAGTAGACGACAAACCTCTTCCATTTAGCCGCATAACAAGCTCTAGTAGTGGGCTTTCTTGCCTCCCGAATAATGTCCATGCAATCGGGAGGAAGATTAAGGTAGCCAAACTCTAGGACTTCAGGAGCCAGATCGCCAGGTTGAGCTGTTGCGGATCTGGGTGTTGAATGTCGCCATGGCTCTGCGTCAGAAGGCTGGGAGTGAGATGAAGCCTTTGATGCAGTACCACGGAGAGTTCCAGAAACGTGGTGTACCACGGTTGGCGAGCCCACGTTGGAGCAACCAGGATGAGCGTCATCGAGTGTTGCCTGAGCTTGCGTGCCACCAGCGGTATCAGAGGTGCTGGGGGAAAAGCGTACGCAAATCTGCCTGACCAGTTCATCCACATCGCATTGCCCTGTGATTGGGGGTGTGGGAATCTGGCGGCGAAGCTTTGGCATTTTGCGTTCTCCTTTGTGGCGAACAGGTCTATCTCTGGATGACCCCACCTTTGGAAGTACGGTTGGAGTACTGATGGATGTAACTCCCACTCGTGCATCTGATGGCTGTGTCTGCTGAGCAGATCCGCCATTTGATTGTCCTTGCCTGGGAGATGTTCTGCCATGAGAAAGATGTTCCTCTGAATGGCCCACTTCCACATGCTCTGAGCCAGATGAGACAGCTGTGGAGAGTGTGTGCCTCCCTGCTTCTGGATGTAGTACATGGCCGTCATGTTGTCCGTCCGGATCAACACGACCTTGTTGCACAGATGTACTTTGAACGCCTTTAAGGCCATGAAGATTGCCATCAGTTCCAACACATTGATGTGCATCTTCCTTTGCTGAAGTGTCCATAGTCCCTGCACAGTGTAGTGGAGTACATGCGCTCCCCATCCCTGGAGAGAGGCGTCCGTTGTCAGGATGATCTGTGGGACAGGCTCTTGGAATCGTCGGCCCTTGCAAAGGTTTTGTGGATTCCACCAATGCAGAGAGTTGTATGCCCGACCGCTCACCAACACTAGGTCTGTTAGTTGCCCATGAGCCTGAGTCCACTGACGTGCTAGGCACTCCTGAAGCGGACGCATATGTAGTCTCGCGTGCGGGACAATGGAGATGCAGGAGGCCATCATGCCTATCAACTGCATGAACACCTTCGCCGGAAGCGAGTGCTGGGGTCTGAACCGTTGGATCAGCGCCTGGATACTGGCGATTCTCACTGAATTCGGCTGCGCAGTGGCTGCCAGAGTATCGATCGTCGCGCCCAGGTACTGTCGCACGTGGGCGGGCTGGAGATGGGACTTTGGGTAGTTCAGAGAGAATCCCAGATCGTGCAGGAGATGAATGGTGCGTGACACGTGGTCCACGCACTGCTGCTCCGTCTTTGCCTGAATAAGCCAGTCGTCTAGATACGGAAAGACATGGATGTGCTGGCGACGGAGATGCGCCGCCACAGTCGCTAGGCACTTTGTAAATACTCTCGGTGCCGTGGTGACCCCGAACGGCAGGACTCTGAACTGGTAATGCTGGTCTAAGATCTTGAATCTGAGATACTTTCTGTGTGAAGGATGCAGGGGAATATGGAAATAGGCATCCTTCAGATCCAGCGTTGCTAGGAAGTCCCCTTGCTGAAGCAGGGGAAGTACCTGCTGCAATGTGAGCATATGGAAGTGCTCTGAGTTGATGTACCAGTTCAGGGGCCTGAGGTCCAGGATCGGCCTGAGTGATCCGTCCTTTTTGGGGATTAGAAAATACAGGGAGTAAACTCCTGTTCCCCGTTCTTGCAATGGAACGAGCTCTATTGCCCCTTTTTGCAGCATGACCAGTACTTCCTGCTGCAACAAGGTCAAATGCTCGTCGGACATAGCACGGCCTCTTGGCGGTATGTCCGGTGGAATGGACGTAAGTTCTAGACAGTACCCGCACTGGATAATAGACCTCACCCACCTGTCCGTGGTGATGGACCTCCACGCCGGCAGGAACTGCTGGAGTCTCCCCCCGACAGGTGTCGTGTGATCGGGGGGGAGTGACAAGACGTCACTGCTTGTTGGAGGCGGTGGACCTGGAGGCATTGTTTCCACGTCCCCTGCCTTTGATATTATTGCCTCTGTAGCCACCCCTGCCCTTGTTGTTGTTATACGAGGACTGGGTGTTACCCTTGTAGTATTGCGTTGACTGGGATGCCTGTCCCCTCGAGGTGCCTCTTGAATTGGAGCGGCGAAAAGAACTCCCCCGAAACTGCTGGCTTTGCAAAGCCCCCATAGACTTGGCAGTTTCGGTATCTTTCTTCATCTTTTCTAGGGAGGCATCCACCTCAGGGCCGAACAGATGGTCAGGATTCACTGTTTGACCCAATATAGTGGTTTGTATGTCGGGTTTGAACCCAGAAATTCGAAGCCAGGCATGGCGTCTAAGTAAAACGCTAGTATTGATAGCCCTGGAGGCAGTGTCTGCCACGTCAAGGGCAAATTTGATGGATGCATTTGTTATAAGTTTACCCTCCTGAATGAGCATCTCCCCCGCCTCCTTGTATTGGTCAGGCAAGTGTTGCAGGATGGCCTCTAATGTGTCGTAATGGGCCCTATCATAACGTGCAAGCAGGGCTTGGGTGTTAGAGATCCTCCATATGTTTGCTGCCTGCGCAGCAATGCGTTTGCCTGATGCCTCAAATATTTTGGATTCCTTATCTGGGGGAGGAGCATCACCAGTAGTCTGCGAATTCGCCCTTTTTCGAGCGTTGGACACCACCAGGGAGTCCAATGGCAAATGTCCCTTAATGTATGTGGGGTCCGTGGGCGCCGCCTTATACTTCCTGTCGATGCGAGGGTTGACCACCCGCGCCCGGGTGGGTTCCTTGAATACCTCCTGGGCATGCTTCAGCACCCCTTTAAGCATCGGTAGTGTCTTGACTTGTTTTTCGGCTACCGAGAAGGTGTCGACCAAGAAATCGGCGTCCACGGGGTCGGAGTGCAGTTCGACGTCATGGTTCGCTGCAGCTCTCTCTAGTAATGCATTGAATGCCGCCGAGTCCTCCGTCGGGGACGTCTTCGCGGCGAAAAGTTGAGTGTCCTGGCCCGACTGCGGGTCGTCTGCGTCGCCTCCTGCTGTCCAGGGCATATGCTCCTCTTCCGGATCCGAGTACGCAGGATAGTTGTACTCATCCTCTTCCTCGTCCACCTCGGGCACGGGGGAGTGTGCCGGCGAGTGTTCCGGGGCCTGTGGAGACAGAGGTTCCATCAGAGCCGAAGAGTCTCTCTTGTTCTTGAGTGGAATCCTAAAAGGTTCCAAGGCCGGCTCCGATGTAATCTTTCGCTTGAGGAGCGATAATTTCCCGGTGTTGGCGTCGATGATCACCTCACGACGTTCCTCCACCGCCAGCGGTTGGAGCCGAAGCTTCGATACCACCAATGCAGCCTTCGGCGTCAACACTTCTTGAGAGTGTCCGCTCTGCTTAGGCGCGAAAGCCTTCGGCGCCGACTTGGGAGGAAGGGTAAAACGAATGGGCGTTTGTTCCTTGGCAGGCTTCGGCGTGGGCTTAGGCACTACAGTGTTCTGGCTGGGAACCACAGTAGACTGTTGGATCCGCCTCAAGGAATCACCCACCTTCTTTGCAAGGGATGCCGAGGGCTGAACCGTCTCGAGCGACTCTTCGTCTCCGAGAGCCCGGCCGTCGGTAGGCCTCTTCTTCGGTGCCGACGCCCCATGGCCTGGCGCACCGTCGGCGTGACGCTTCTTAGAAGCCGTCTTCGGGTCCGCGACCTTTTTCGGTGCCGACGCAGCCGCGTCGGGTGCCTTCACCTTCGGCGCCGACCCCAAAGGCTTCGGGTCGGCCATTTTGGCGCGGCTCTTGTGGTCGGCCATCTTGGCGTGGCTCTTCAAGTCGGCCATTTTGGGTTTCATGGAAGTTGACGCCTCCAGAACCTTCTTCACTAGCGCCACTTTCGGTTTCGGTTTCGCATCCGAAGGGGCGAGACCAGTTGGCTTCACTTTCGGTTTCGTGGCAGAAATGTCCGTGACCGGGCCCGGGGGCGGGGACGTAGGACTTAAAGTTAGATCTTGGGTAAGGCCCGAAGGCGATCCCTCGACCTGGGCCGTATGACGGGGAGTAACCCCGGAGTCTGGTTGGGGATGCTCTTCCTCCGAGCTATCACCCATCGTGGCACAAATCAGTTCGTCGTCCCCTACCTCACCGGAGACTTCGTCGTAGGCCTCCTCATCCGCGTCATAGGTCTCTTCCTCAGACGCGGGGCCAGAGTCCGATCCTTGTACGACGTCCGCTTCCTCGACAGATTCCTGAAAGATGTCATCAGGCGGGGGCGCCGAAGCCGACAATTGAGCCTGGAGCCGATTAGCCCGGCGAATCTTCAGAGTCTTCTTACTCCTAAATTTGGAACACGCCATGCAGGTGTCTTCACGGTGATCCGGTGACAAGCATGTATTGCACACGGGGTGCACGTCGAGGTGCGAGTATTTAGAGTGACACAGCGGACACTTCTTGAATGGAGTCCGCTCCATAGCAAAGGGTGTAGTGTAGGCCCGTCCGCGTTGAAAGCACGTGGAAGGGTTGTAGGAGATCGGAGCTGAGAGTCAGTAAGAAACCCGAACGCAACTATACCGACGCCCAGCCTAAAGACCTTTTGGCCTCGAGTAAAAGTCGAACAACTATCGGTTCCGATAGAGGGAACCGAAAACACATCCGAACCCGATGGCGGAAAAAAACAATCTGGGGATGGAGGCGATGCCCATGCGCACTGTAGTCCAGGGGAGGAGCCACCTATCTCGTGATACTTCGAAGACTCTTCCAGGACAACAATGTGCAATCATCCGGACCCAACACTAGGTGGCGGACTATGCACAGATATGAATTCAGCAGCCCACATGCCTCGAACACATCTATCTCTGGACCCCAGCTCTTGGGGGTGACGCTGGGCATTTAGAGCAGAATGAATACATCTATCTCTGGACCCAGCTCTTGGAGGTGAAGCTTGAGCATTTAGAGCAGAGTGAATACATCTATCTCTGGACCCAGCTCTTGGAGGTGAAGCTTGAGCATTTAGAGCAGAGTGAATACATCTATCTCTGGACCCCAGCTCTCGGAGGTGAAGCTTGGGCATTTAGAGCAGAGTGAATACATCTATCTCTGGACCCAGCTCTTGGGGGTGACGCTGGGCATTTAGAGCAGAGTGAATACATCTATCTCTGGACCCCAGCTCTTGGGGGTGAAGCTTGGGCATTTAGAGCAGAGTGAATACATCTATCTCTGGACCCAGCTCTTGGAGCTGAAGCTTGGGCATTTAGAGCAGAGTGAATACATCTATCTCTGGACCCCAGCTCTTGGGGGTGAAGCTGGGCATTTAGAGCAGAGTGAATACATCGATCTCTGGACCCCAGCTCTTGGAGGTGAACCTTGGGCATTTAGAGCAGAGTGAATACATCTATCTCTGGACCCAGCTCTTGGAGGTGAAGCTTGGGCATTTAGAGCAGAGTGAATACATCTATCTCTGGACCCAGCTCTTGGAGGTGAAGCTTGGGCATTTAGAGCAGAGTGAATACATCGATCCATGGACCCAGCTCTTGGGGGTGACGCTGGGCATTTAGAGCAGAATGAATACATCTATCTCTGGACCCAGCTCTGGGAGGTGAAGCTTGGGCATTTAGAGCAGAGTGAATACATCTATCTCTGGACCCAGCTCTCGGAGGTGAAGCTGGGCATTTAGAGCAGAGTGAATACATCTATCTCCGGACCCCAGCTCTTGGAGGTGAAGCTTGAGCATTTAGAGCAGAGTGAATACATCTATCTCCGGACCCCAGCTCTTGGAGGTGAAGCTTGGGCATTTAGAGCAGAATGAATACATCTATCTCTGGACCCAGCTCTTGGGGGTGACGCTGGGCATTTAGAGCAGAATGAATACATCTATCTCTGGACCCAGCTCTCGGAGGTGAAGCTTGGGTATTTAGAGCAGAGTGAATACATCTATCTCTGGACCCAGCTCTCGGAGGTGAAGCTGGGCATTTAGAGCAGAGTGAATACATCTATCTCTGGACCCCAGCCCTTGGAGGAGAAGCTTGGGCATTTAGAGCAGAATGAATACATCTATCTCCGGACCCCAGCTCTCGGAGGTGAAGCTTGGGCATTTAGAGCAGAATGAATACATCTATCTCTGGACCCCAGCTCTGGGAGGAGAAGCTTCGGCATTTAGAGCAGAGTGAATACATCTATCTCTGGACCCAGCTCTTGGGGGTGACGCTGGGCATTTAGAGCAGAGTGAATACATCTATCTCTGGATCCAGCTGTTGGAGGTGAAGCTTGGGCATTTAGAGCAGAATGAATACATCTATCTCTGGACCCAGCTCTTGGAGGTGAAGCTTGGGCATTTAGAGCAGAGTGAATACATCTATCTCTGGACCCAGCTCTTGGGGGTGAAGCTTGGGCATTTAGAGCAGAGTGAATACATCTATCTCTGGACCCCAGCTCTTGGGGGTGAAGCTTGGGCATTTAGAGCAGAGTGAATACATCTATCTCTGGACCCAGCTCTTGGGGGTGACGCTGGGCATTTAGAGCAGAGTGAATACATCTATCTCTGGACCCCAGCTCTTGGGGGTGAAGCTTGGGCATTTAGAGCAGAGTGAATACATCTATCTCTGGACCCAGCTCTTGGGGGTGAAGCCTGGGCATTTAGAGCAGAGTGAATACATCTATCTCTGGACCCCAGCTCTTGGGGGTGAAGCTTGGGCATTTAGAGCAGAGTGAATACATCTATCTCTGGACCCAGCTCTTGGGGGTGACGCTGGGCATTTAGAGCAGAGTGAATACATCTATCTCTGGACCCCAGCTCTTGGGGGTGAAGCTTGGGCATTTAGAGCAGAGTGAATACATCTATCTCTGGACCCCAGCTCTCGGAGGTGAAGCTTGGGCATTTAGAGCAGAGTGAATACATCGATCTCTGGACCCAGCTCTTGGGGGTGAAGCTTGGGCATTTAGAGCAGAGTGAATACATCGATCTCTGGACCCAGCTCTGGGAGGTGAACCTTGGGCATTTGGGACAGAATTATTATGTCGATCTCTGAGAATTCTTAATGCAAGTTGACTCCTGAGAGAACTTCTTTGCATATAACCCATTCATGGTTTTATTATCAGAGCAGATCTGCTTGGTGATTCTGTACTCCTATGAGAATAAATAAAAGCAATACATTAACAACTTCCAGGCTTGGAGACATATTCTCTGGGCCTTTGTTGTGACTTGGTACCATCCTCTTTGTTTACGTACTGCGTCCTGTAGTCTGTACTAAAACATACTATTTTGATTTAAAGTGTTCCAGGGTGCCTGCAAACAGCTGAGAATGATTCCACATTTAGTTCTATAAATGAGGCACCGAAGAAGAAGAAGAAGAAGAAGAAGAAGAGGAGGAGGAGGAGGAGGAGGAAGAAGGGAGGAGGAAGGAGGAAGGAGGAGGAAGGAGGAAGGAGGAGGAAGAAGGGAGGAGGAAGGAGGAGGAGGAAGGAGGAAGGAGGAAGAGGAGGAAGAGGAGGAAGAGGAAGAGGAAGAGGAGGAGGAGGAGGAGGAGGAGGAAGGAGGAGGAAGGAGGAAGAGGAGGAGGAAGAGGAAGGAGGAGGAGGAGGAGGAGGAGGAGGAAGAAGGGAGGAGGAAGGAGGAAGAAGGGAGGAGGAGGAGGAGGGAGGAGGAGGAGGAAGG